>NC_048572.1:42088551-42428527 GCF_013265735.2 Oncorhynchus mykiss
CACGTGGAAGCCGAAGGGGGGGAAGGGAGGGGTTAGGGTTAGAGGGTTGGGGGCTAAGGGTTGGGGGCTAAGGGTTGGGGGCTAGGGTGTTGGGGTTAGAATGGTTAAGGGTTGGGGTTAGAATGGTTAAGGGTTGGGGTTAGAATGGTTAAGGGTTGGGGTTAGAATGGTTAAGGGTTGAGGGTTAATGGGTAAGGGTTGAGGGTTAATGGGTAAGGGTTAGGGTGTTGGGGTTAGAATGGTAAAGGGTTGGGGGTTAGAATGGTTAAGGGTTGGGGGTTAGAATGGTTAAGGGTTGGGGGTTAGAATGGTTAAGGGTTAAGGGTTGGGGGTTAGAATGGTTAAGGGTTAAGGGTTGGGGGTTAGAATGGTTAAGGGTTAAGGGTTGGGGGTTAGAATGGTTACGGGTTGGGGGTTAGAATGGTTACGGGTTGGGGGTTAGAATGGTTGGGGGTTAGAATGTTTGGGGGTTAAGGGTTGGGGGTTAGAATGGTTGGGGGTTGGGGGTTAAGGGTTGGGGGTTAGAATGGTTACGGGTTGTGGGTTAAGGGTTGGGGGTTAAGGGTTGGGGGTTAGAATGGTTGAGGGTTGGGGGTTAAGGGTTGGGGGTTAGAATGGTTGGGGGTTAGAATGGTTGGGGGTTTGGGGTTAAGGGTTGGGGGTTAAGGGTTGGGGGTTAAGGGTTGGGGGTTAGAATGGTTACGGGTTGGGGGTTAGAATGGTTACGGGTTGGAGGTTAGAATGGTTACGGGTTGGGGGTTAGAATGGTTAAGGGTTGGGGGTTAAGGGTTGGGGGTTAAGGGTTTGGGGTTAAGGGTTTTAGGGTTAGGGGTTAAGGGTTTTAGGGTTGGGGGGCTAGGGTTAGGGTTAGGGGGGGGCTAGGGTTAGGGGTAGGGGTTAGTTTCTAGTTTTGAGTCGGTTGATCCACTTCCATCTCTGACATGTGGAAGCCGAAGGGGGGGAAGGGAGGGGTTAGGGTTAGATGGTTGGGGGCTAAGGGTTGGGGGCTAAGGGTTGGGGGATAAGGGTTGGGGGATAAGGGTTGGGGGATAAGGGTTGGGGGATAAGGGTTGGGGGTTAAGGGTTGGGGGTTAAGGTTAGGGGGATAAGGGTTGGGGGTTGGGGGTTAGGGGGTAAGGGTTAGGGTGTTGGGGTTAGAATGGTTAAGGGTTGGGGTTAGAATGGTTAAGGTTTGGGGTTAGAATGGTTAAGGGTTGGGGTTAGAATGGTTAAGGGTTGGGGTTAGAATGGTTAAGGGTTGGGGGTTAAGGGTTGGGGGTTAGGGGGTAAAGGTTATGGTGTTGGGGTTAGAATGGTTAAGGGTTGGGGGTTAGAATGGTTAAGGGTTAAGGGTTGGAGGTTAGAATGGTTAAGGGTTAAGGGTTGGGGGTTAGAATGGTTAAGGGTTGGGGGTTAGAATTGTTACAGGTTAAGGGTTGGGGGTTAGAATGGTTAAGGGTTAAGGGTTGGGCGTTAGAATGGTTGGGGGTTACGTGTTGGGGATTAAGGGTTAGTGGTTAAGGGTTATAAGGTTAGGGGGTAAGGGTTAGGGTTAGGTTTTGAATATAATTGTGTTTCGTTTCAACTGGTTAGGCCTGTGCACCGTAAAACTATCTCCTGTTTATCCCTCCCATTTCTGATGATCTAATATAATAGTAGGTGTAGTACTTAAAAAGGCCCGTAGATGTCCTCCTAGGATCATAAATTAAACTGAGGTACGCTCCAAGTTGCCTCTTTTTCTGGGTGGCAGTGCAGAAGTCGATGTGGTGAGATTCATTCAACCATAGTGTTGTTAAATATGAACATAAACGCCATATTGTGCATTAAATGGTTTTATTGTTTTGTTAAAGGAAAAACCTAAAAGAGGAAGTGCCAAACTAAAACCAAACAAACCATAAATATATAGAGAGTAAAAATAAAATATGAATAAAACCATGTTCTTCTCCATCCATTTTCCTGTCTAAAACCCATTTTCTAAAACCTCTCGTTCAGGCCATTTGGCGTTATTGTCTGTAGGTGCTGGATCCACTCCCGTTCTACCCTCTTTCGCTGCCCACAGGTCCAGCCTATATGTGACTGTAACCCTGATATGGTAAGGTGAGTGATGGGGTGCTCCTGGAAGTGGGTTATGAGTTCCGTTTGTAGGTGTGCCCTTTTAATGTTATACAGGTGTTGTTTGAGTCTGGTTTCTATGGTGTTTGGTTTCTCCAATGTATTGTTTATTGCAAAGTGTACATGTAATGAATGATATAAATGGTTAGGGTTAGAGGGTTAGGGGGGGGCTAGGGTTAGGGGGTTAGGGGTAGGGGTTAGGGGTAGGGTTAGTTTCTAGTTTTGAGTCGGTTGATCCACTTCCATCTCTGACACGTGGAAGCCGAAGGGGGGGAAGGGAGGGGTTAGGGTTAGATGGTTAGGGGCTAAGGGTTGGGGGCTGAGGGGTTGGGGGCTAAGGGTTGGGGGCTAAGGGTTTGGGGTTAAGGGTTTGGGGTTAAGGGTTTTAGGGTTAGGGGGGGGCTAGGGTTAGGGTTAGGGGGGGCTAGGGTTAGGGTGTTGGGGTTAGGGGTAGGGGTTAGTTTCTAGTTTTGAGTCGGTTGATCCACTTCCATCTCTGACACGTGGAAGCCGAAGGGGGGGAAGGGAGGGGTTAGGGTTAGATGGTTAGGGGCTAAGGGTTGGGGGCTAAGGGTTGGGGGCTAAGGGTTGGGGGCTAAGGGATGGGGGATAAGGGTTGGGGGCTAAGGGTTGGGGGCTAAGGGTTGGGGGTTAAGGGTTTTAGGGTTAGGGGTTAAGGGTTTTAGGGATAGGGGGGGTTAGGGTTAGGGGGGGCTAGGGTTAGGGTGTTGGGGTTAGGGGTAGGGGTTAGTTTCTAGTTTTGAGTCGGTTGATCCACTTCCATCTCTGACACGTGGAAGCCGAAGGGGGGGGGGGGGGAGGGAGGGGTTAGGGTTAGAGGGTTAGAGGGTTAGGGGCTGAGGGTTAGGGGCTAAGGGTTGGGGGCTAAGGGTTGGGGGATAAGGGTTGGGGGTTAAGGTTTGGGGGATAAGGGTTGGGGGTTAAGGATTGGGGGTTAGGGGGTAAGGGTTAGGGTGTTGGGGTTAGAATGGTTAAGGGTTGGGGTTAGAATGGTTAAGGGTTGGGGTTAGAATGGTTAAGGGTTGGGGTTAGAATGGTTAAGCGTTGGGGTTAGAATGGTTAAGGGTTAGAATGGTTAAGGGTTGGGGGTTAAGGGTTGGGGGTTAAGGGTTGGGGGTTAGGGGGTAAGGGTTAGGGTGTTGGGGTTAGAATGGTTAAGGGTTGCGGGTTAGAATGGTTGGGGGTTAGAATGGTTAAGGGTTAAGGGTTGGGGGTTAGAATGGTTAAGGGTTAAGGGTTGGGGGTTAGAATGGTTACGGGTTAAGGGTTGGGGGTTAGAATGTTTAAGGGTTAAGGGTTGGGCGTTAGAATGGTTGGGGGTTACGGGTTGGGGGTTAGGGGTTAAGGGTTATAGGGTTAGGGGGTAAGGGTTAGGGTTAGGTTTTGAATATAATTGTGTTTCGTTTCAACTGGTTAGGCCTGTGCACCGTAAAACTATCTCCTGTTTATCCCTCCCATTTCTGATGATCTAATATAATAGTAGGTGTAGTACTTAAAAAGGCCCGTAGATGTCCTCCTAGGATCATAAATTAAACTGAGGTACGCTCCAAGTTGCCTCTTTTTCTGGGTGGCAGTGCAGAAGTCGATGTGGTGAGATTCATTCAACCATAGTGTTGTTAAATATGAACATAAACGCCATATTGTGCATTAAATGGTTTTATTGTTTTGTTAAAGGAAAAACCTAAAAGAGGAAGTGCCAAACTAAAACCAAACAAACCATAAATATATAGAGTAAAAATAAAATATGAATAAAACCATGTTCTTCTCCATCCATTTTCCTGTCTAAAACCCATTTTCTAAAACCTCTCGTTCAGGCCATTTGGCGTTATTGTCTGTAGGTGCTGGATCCACTCCCGTTCTACCCTCTTTCTCTGCCCACAGGTCCAGCCTATATGTGACTGTAACCCTGATATGGTAAGGTGAGTGATGGGGTGCTCCTGGAAGTGGGTTATGATTACCGTTTGTAGGTGTGCCCTTTTAATGTTATACAGGTGTTGTTTGAGTCTGGTTTCTATGGTGTGTTTGGTTTCTCCAATGTATTGTTTATTGCAAAGTGTACATGTAATGATATAAATGGTGTTATGTGTGTTCAATTAATAGGATTCTTGTACTGGTGCTGATGTGTGGCTGTGTATATTTGTAATGAACTCTATCTGTCGAAAATGGAAATTATGAGGTTTGAGGTCTTGTGGTGGCTTACTACTGAATCTTGCTTTGGTGAGGAGGTCCTTTAAGTTTTTGTTCTTTCTAAATGCTGAAATGATTCTGTATGGTTTGAGTGGTATGTAAGTGTGCTGAACTGTAGAGAAGTTGTGTTTGATTGATTGATGTAGGGGTCTAATTCTATGTGAAAATGTGGTTACTAGGGGGATGATTGTCTGTTGATTGACTATTGATGACAAGGGAGAAGAGACAGGAAGTGTTTTGGTTTAGTGATTGGTGCAGATCACTTTCCATAGGGGGGTCAGGATTAGTGTGAGGGAGGGGAGATAGGATGAGAACCCTGGTTAGGGTGATGGTACACATTTAGGGTTAGGCGTGGGGTTTGGGGAGGGGTTAAGGTTAAGAGGTGGATGATTTGCTGTGGTCTGGGTTAGGGGTTAGGTTTCTAGTTTTGAGTCTGTTGATCCACTTCCATATCTGACACGTGGAAGCCGAAGGAGGGGGAAGGGAGGGGTGTGCACTCCACATCATATACGCGTGGGCCGGAGGGGTCCGGGCGCGGCCGGCCAAAGTAGTAGGCCCCATGGTTGCCCACTTGTAGATTAACCCGTTGGTTGGGTTTAAAGACTGTCTGTCTGTAGGGTTAGGTATGTTTTTTTTAGAATAGTTAAGCTTAGGTTTAGGGTAAGGTATAGGGTTAGGGGGTTAAGGGTTAAGGGTTAGGGGTTAAGGGTTTGGGGTAAGGGTTGGGGGTTAGAATGGTTAGGGGTTGGGGGTTAGAACGGTAGGGGGTTAGAACGGCTGGGGGTTAGAATGGTTGGGGGTTAGAATGGTTGGGGGTTAAGGGTTGGGGGTTAAGGGTTTGGGGTTAAGGGTTGGGGGTAAGAATGGTTGGGGGTTAGAATGGTTGGGGGTTAGAATGGTTACGGGTTGGGGGTTAGAATGGTTACGGGTTGGGGGTTAGAATGGTTACGGGTTGGGGGTTAGAATGGTTACGGGTTGGGGGTTAGAATGGTTACGGGTTGGGGGTTAAGGGTTGGGGGTTAAGGGTTGGAGGTTAAGGGTTGGAGGTTAAGGGTTGGAGGTTAAGGGTTGGAGGTTAAGGGTTGGGGGTTAAGGGTTTGGGGTTAAGGGTTGGGGGTTAGAATGGTTAAGGGTTGGGGGTTAGAATGGTTAAGGGTTGGGGGTTAGAATGGTTATGGGTTGGGGGTTAAGGGTTGGGGGTTAAGGGTTGGGGGTTAGAATGGTTAAGGGTTGGGGTTAAGGGTTGGGGGTTAGAATGGTTGGGGGTTAGAATGGTTGGGGGTTAAGGGTTGGGGGTTAGAATGGTTACGGGTTGGGGTTTAGAATGGTTACGGGTTGGGTGTTAGAATGGTTACGGGTTGGGGGTTAGAATGGTTAAGGGTTGGGGGTTAAGGGTTGGGGGTTAAGGGTTGGGGGTTAAGGGTTTGGGGTTAAGGGTTTTAGGGTTAGGGGTTAAGGGTTTTAGGGTTAGGGAGGGGCTAGGGTTAGGGTTAGGGGGGGGGCTAGGGTTAGGGTGTTGGGGTTAGGGGTAGGGGTTAGTTTCTAGTTTTGAGTCGGTTGATCCACTTCCATCTCTGACACGTGGAAGCCGAAGGGGGGGAAGGGAGGGGTTAGGGTTAGAGGGTTGGGGGCTAAGGGTTGGGGGCTAAGGGTTGGGGGCTAGGGTGTTGGGGTTAGAATGGTTAAGGGTTGGGGTTAGAATGGTTAAGGGTTGGGGTTAGAATGGTTAAGGGTTGGGGTTAGAATGGTTAAGGGTTGAGGGTTAATGGGTAAGGGTTGAGGGTTAATGGGTAAGGGTTAGGGTGTTGGGGTTAGAATGGTAAAGGGTTGGGGGTTAGAATGGTTAAGGGTTGGGGGTTAGAATGGTTAAGGGTTGGGGGTTAGAATGGTTAAGGGTTAAGGGTTGGGGGTTAGAATGGTTAAGGGTTAAGGGTTGGGGGTTAGAATGGTTAAGGGTTAAGGGTTGGGGGTTAGAATGGTTACGGGTTGGGGGTTAGAATGGTTACGGGTTGGGGGTTGGGGGTTAGAATGGTTGGGGGTTAGAATGTTTGGGGGTTAAGGGTTGGGGGTTAGAAGGGTTGGGGTTAAGGGTTGGGGGTTAGAATGGTTGGGGGTTAGAATGGTTGGGGGTTGGGGGTTAAGGGTTGGGGGTTAGAATGGTTACGGGTTGTGGGTTAAGGGTTGGGGGTTAAGGGTTGGGGGTTAAGGGTTGGGGGTTAGAATGGTTGAGGGTTGGGGGTTAAGGGTTGGGGGTTAGAATGGTTGGGGGTTAGAATGGTTGGGGGTTGGGGGTTAAGGGTTGGGGGTTAAGGGTTGGGGGTTAAGGGTTGGGGGTTAGAATGGTTACGGGTTGGGGGTTAGAATGGTTACGGGTTGGGGGTTAGAATGGTTAAGGGTTGGGGGTTAAGGGTTGGGGGTTAAGGGTTTGGGGTTAAGGGTTTTAGGGTTAGGGGGGGTTAGGGGGGGACTAGGGTTAGGGTGTTGGGGTTAGGGGTAGGGGTTAGTTTCTAGTTTTGAGTCGGTTGATCCACTTCCATCTCTGACACGTGGAAGCCGAAGGGTTGGGGGTTAAGGGTTGGGGGTTAAGGGTTTTAGGGTTAGGGGTTTTAGGGTTAGGGGGGGTTAGGGTTAGGGGGGGGGCTAGGGTTAGGGTGTTGGGGTTAGGGGTAGGGGTTAGTTTCTAGTTTTGAGTCGGTTGATCCACTTCCATCTCTGACACGTGGAAGCCGAAGGGGGGGAAGGGAGGGGTTAGGGTTAGAGGGTTAGGGGCTAAGGGTTGGGGGCTAAGGGTTGGGGGCTAAGGTTTGGGGGCTAAGGTTTGGGGGCTAAGGGTTGGGGGTTAAGGGTTTTAGGGTTAGGGGTTAAGGGTTTTAGGGTTGGGGGGGGATAGGGTTAGGGTTAGGGGGGGCTAGGGTTAGGGTGTTGGGGTTAGGGGTAGGGGTTAGTTTCTAGTTTTGAGTCGGTTGATCCACTTCCATCTCTGACACGTGGAAGCCGAAGGGGGGGAAGGGAGGGGTTAGGGTTAGAGGGTTAGGGGCGAAGGGTTGGGGGCTAAGGTGTGGGGGCTAAGGTTTGGAGGCTAAGTTTTGGGGGCTAAGGGTTGGGGGTTAAGGGTTTTAGGGTTAGGGGGGGGTTAGGGTTAGGGGGGGGCTAGGGTTAGGGTGTTGGGGTTAGGGGTAGGGGTTAGTTTCTAGTTTTGAGTCGGTTGATCCACTTCCATCTCTGACACGTGGAAGCCGAAGGGGGGGAAGGGAGGGGTTAGGGTTAGAGGGTTAGGGGCTAAGGGTTAGGGGCTAAGGGTTGGGGGCTAAGGGTTGGGGGCTAAGGTTTGGGGGATAAGGGTTGGGGGTTAAGGGTTGGGGGTAAGGGTTAGGGTGTTGGGGTTAGAATGGTTAAGGGTTGGGGTTAGAATGGTTAAGGGTTGGGGTTAGAATGGTTAAGGGTTAGAATGGTTAAGGGTTGGGGGTTAAGGGTTGGGGGTTAGGGGGTAAGGGTTAGGGTGTTGGGGTTAGAATGGTTAAGGGTTGGGGGTTAGAATGGTTGGGGTTAGAATGGTTAAGGGTTAAGGGTTGGGGGTTAGAATGGTTAAGGGTTAAGGGTTGGGGGTTAGAATGGTTAAGGGTTAAGGGTTGGGGGTTAGAATGGTTAAGGGTTGGGCGTTAGAAGGGTTGGGGATTAAGGGTTAAGGGTTATAGGGTTAGGGGGTAAGGGTTAGGGTTAGGTTTTGAATATAATTGTGTTTCGTTTCAACTGGTTAGGCCTGTGCACCGTAAAACTATCTCCTGTTTATCCCTCCCATTTCTGATGATCTAATATAATAGTAGGTGTAGTACTTAAAAAGGCCCGTAGATGTCCTCCTAGGATCATAAATTAAACTGAGGTACGCTCCAAGTTGCCTCTTTTTCTGGGTGGCAGTGCAGAAGTCGATGTGGTGAGATTCATTCAACCATAGTGTTGTTAAATATGAACATAAACGCCATATTGTGCATTAAATGGTTTTATTGTTTTGTTAAAGGAAAAACCTAAAAGAGGAAGTGCCAAACTAAAACCAAACAAACCATAAATATATAGAGAGTAAAAATAAAATATGAATACAACCATCTTCTTCTCCATCCATTTTCCTGTCTGTTAAAACCCATTTTCTAAAACCTCTCGTTCAGGCCATTTGGCGTTATTGTCTGTACGTGCTGGATCCACTCCCGTTCTACCCTCTTTTGCTGCCCACAGGTCCAGCCTATATGTGACTGTAACCCTGATATGGTAAGGTGAGTGATGGGGTGCTCCTGGAAGTGGGTTATGATTACCGTTTGTAGGTGTGCCCTTTTAATGTTATACAGGTGTTGTTTGAGTCTGGTTTCTATGGTGTTTTGTTTCTCCAATGTATTGTTTATTGCAAAGTGTACATGTAATACATGATATAAATGGTTAGGGTTAGGGGGGGGGGGGGCTAGGGTTAGGGGGTTAGCGGTAGGGGTTAGGGGTAGGGGTAGGGTTAGTTTCTAGTTTTGAGTCGGTTGATCCACTTCCATCTCTGACACGTGGAAGCCGAAGGGTTGGGGGTTAAGGGTTAGGGTTAGGGGTTTAGGGTTTTAGGGTTAAGGGGGGGTTAGGGTTAGGGGGGGCTAGGGTTAGGGTGTTGGGGTTAGGGGTAGGGGTTAGTTTCTAGTTTTGAGTCGGTTGATCCACTTCCATCTCTGACACGTGGAAGCCGAAGTGGGGGAAGGGAGGGGTTAGGGTTAGAGCGTTAGGGGCTAAGGGTTGGGGGCTAAGGTTTGGGGGATAAGGGTTGGGGGTTAAGGGTTGGGGGTTAGGGGGTAAGGTTTAGGGTGTTGGGGTTAGAATGGTTAAGGGTTGGGGTTAGAATGGTTAAGGGTTGGGGTTAGAATGGTTAAGGGTTGGGGTTAGAATGGTTAAGGGTTAGAATGGTTAAGGGTTAGAATGGTTAAGGGTTAGAATGGTTAAGGGTTAGAATGGTTAAGGGTTGGGGGTTAAGGGTTGGGGGTTAGGGGGTAAGGGTTAGGGTGTTGGGGTTAGAATGGTTAAGGGTTGGGGGTTAGAATGGTTGGGGGTTAGAATGGTTAAGGGTTAAGGGTTGGGGGTTGGAATGGTTAAGGGTTAAGGTTTGGGGGTTAGAATGGTTGGGGGTTACGGGTTATAGGGTTAGGGGGTAAGGGCTAGGTTTTGAATATAATTGTGTTTCGTTTCAACTGGTTAGGCCTGTGCACCGTAAAACTATCTCCTGTTTATCCCTCCCATTTCTGATGATCTAATATAATAGTAGGTGTAGTACTTAAAAAGGCCCGTAGATGTCCTCCTAGGATCATAAATTAAACTGAGGTACGCTCCAAGTTGCCTCTTTTTCTGGGTGGCAGTGCAGAAGTCGATGTGGTGAGATTCATTCAACCATAGTGTTGTTAAATATGAACATAAACGCCATATTGTGCATTAAATGGTTTTATTGTTTTGTTAAAGGAAAAACCTAAAAGAGGAAGTGCCAAACTAAAACCAAACAAACCATAAATATATAGAGTAAAAATAAAATATGAATAAAACCATGTTCTTCTCCATCCATTTTCCTGTCTAAAACCCATTTTCTAAAACCTCCCGTTCAGGCCATTTGGCGTTATTGTCTGTAGGTGCTGGATCCACTCCCGTTCTACCCTCTTTCGCTGCCCACAGGTCCAGCCTATATGTGACTGTAACCCTGATATGGTAAGGTGAGTGATGGGGTGCTCCTGGAAGTGGGTTATGAGTTCCGTTTGTAGGTGTGCCCTTTTAATGTTATACAGGTGTTGTTTGAGTCTGGTTTCTATGGTGTGTTTGGTTTCTCCAATGTATTGTTTATTGCAAAGTGTACATGTAATGATATAAATGGTGTTATGTGTGTTCAATTAATATGATTATTGTACTGGTGCTGCTGTGTGACTGTGTATATTTGTAATGAACTTTATCTGTCGAAAATGGAAATTGAGGTTTGAGGTCTTATGGTGGCTTACTACTGAATCTTGCTTTGTTGAGGAGGTCCTTTACGTTTTTGTTCTTTCTAAATGCTGAAATGATTCTGTATGGTTTGAGTGGTATGTAAGTGTGCTGAACTGTAGAGAAGTTGTGTTTGATTGATTGATGTAGTGGTCTAATTCTATGTGAAAATGTGGTTACTAGGGGGATGATAATTGTCTGTTGATTGACTATTGATGACAAGGGAGAAGAGACAGGAAGTGTTTTGGTTTAGTGATTGGTGCAGATCACTTTCCATAGGGGGGTCAGGATTAGTGTGAGGGAGGGGAGCTAGGATGAGAACCCTGGTTAGGGTGATGGTACACATTTAGGGTTAGGCGTGGGGTTAAGGGAAAGGTTAGGTGTGGGGTTAAGGGAAAGGTTAAGGTTAGGCGTGAGGTTTGGGGAGGGGTTAAGGTTAGGAGTAGGATTGAGGTTAAGGTTAAGAGGTGGATGATTTGCTGTGGTCTGGGTTAGGGTTAGGGGTTAGGTTTCTAGTTTTGAGTCTGTTGATCCACTTCCATCTCTGACACGTGGAAGCCGAAGGGGGGGAAGGGAGGGGTGTGCACTCCACATCATATACGCGCGGGGCCGGAGGGGTCCGGGCGCGGCCAGCCAAAGTAGTAGGCCCCATGGTTGCCCACTTGTAGATTAACCCGTTGGTTGGGTTTAAAGACTGTCTGTCTGTAGGGTTAGGGTTAGGTATGGTTTTTAGAATGGTTAAGCTTAGGTTTAGGGTAAGGTATGGGGTTAGGGTTATGTTTTGAATATAATTGTGTTTCGTTTCAACTAGTTACTTTTATGGTGCACAGGCCTATCTCCTGTTTATCCCTCCCATTTCTGATGATCTAATATAATAGGTGTAGTACTTAAAAAGGCACGTAGATGTCCTCCTAGGATCATAAATTAAACTGAGGTAGGCTCCAAGTTGCCTCTTTTTCTGGGTGGCAGTGCAGAAGTCGATGTGGTGAGATTCATTCAACCATAGTGTTGTTAAATATGAACATAAACGCCATATTGTGCATTAAATGGTTGTATTGTTTTGTTAAAGGAAAGGAAAAACCTAAAACTAAAACCAAACAAACCATAAATATATAGAGAGTAAAAATAAAATATGAATAAAACCATGTTCTTCTCCATCCATTTTCCTGTCTGTTAAAACCCATTTTCTAAAACCTCTCGTTCAGGCCATTTGGCGTTATTGTCTGTAGGTGCTGGATCCACTCCCGTTCTACCCTCTTTCGCTGCCCACAGGTCCAGCCTATATGTGACTGTAACCCTGATATGGTAAGGTGGGTGATGGGGTGCTCCTGGAAGTGGGTTATGAGTTCCGTTTGTAGGTGTGCCCTTTTAATGTTATACAGGTGTTGTTTGAGTCTGGTTTCTATGGTGTTTGGTTTCTCCAATGTATTGTTTATTGCAAAGTGTACATGTAATGATACAAATGGTTAGGGTTAGAGGGTTAGGGGGGGGGGCTAGGGTTAGGGGGTTGGGGTTAGGGGTAGGGGTAGGGTTAGTTTCTAGTTTTGAGTCGGTTGATCCACTTCCATCTCTGACACGTGGAAGCCGAAGGGGGGTTAAGGGTTGGGGGTTAAGGGTTAAGGGTTGGGGGTTAAGGGTTTTAGGGTTAGGGGGGGTTAGGGTTAGGGTGTTGGGGTTAGGGGTAGGGGTTAGTTTCTAGTTTTGAGTCTGTTGATCCACTTCCATCTCTGACACGTGGAAGCCAAAGGGGGGGAAGGGAGGGGTTAGGGTTAGGGGTTAGGGTTAATGGTATGGGGTTAAGGGTTTGGGGTTAAGGTTTGGGGGTTAGAATGGTTGGGGGTTAGAATGGTTGGGGGTTAAGGGTTGGGGGTTAGAATGGTTGAGGGTTGGGGGTTAAGGGTTGGGGGTTAGAATGGTTGGGGGTTAGAATGGTTGGGGGTTGGGGGTTAAGGGTTGGGGGTTGGGGGTTAAGGGTTGGGGGTTAGAATGGTTACGGGTTGGGGGTTAGAATGGTTACGGGTTGGGGGTTAGAATGGTTACGGGTTGGGGGTTAAGGGTTGGGGGTTAAGGGTTTGGGGTTAAGGGTTTTAGGGTTAGGGGGGGTTAGGGGGGGACTAGGGTTAGGGTGTTGGGGTTAGGGGTAGGGGTTAGTTTCTAGTTTGGAGTCGGTTGATCCACTTCCATCTCTGACACGTGGAAGCCGAAGGGTTGGGGGTTAAGGGTTGGGGGTTAAGGGTTTTAGGGTTAGGGGTTTTAGGGTTAGGGGGGGTTAGGGTTAGGGGGGGGGCTAGGGTTAGGGTGTTGGGGTTAGGGGTAGGGGTTAGTTTCTAGTTTTGAGTCGGTTGATCCACTTCCATCTCTGACACGTGGAAGCCGAAGGGGGGGAAGGGAGGGGTTAGGGTTAGAGGGTTAGGGGCTAAGGGTTGGGGGCTAAGGGTTGGGGGCTAAGGTTTGGGGGCTAAGGGTTGGGGGTTAAGGGTTTTAGGGTTAGGGGTTAAGGGTTTTAGGGTTGGGGGGGGATAGGGTTAGGGTTAGGGGGGGCTAGGGTTAGGGTGTTGGGGTTAGGGGTAGGGGTTAGTTTCTAGTTTTGAGTCGGTTGATCCACTTCCATCTCTGACACGTGGAAGCCGAAGGGGGGGAAGGGAGGGGTTAGGGTTAGAGGGTTAGGGGCGAAGGGTTAGGGGCTAAGGTTTGGGGGCTAAGGTTTGGAGGCTAAGTTTTGGGGGCTAAGGGTTGGGGGTTAAGGGTTTTAGGGTTAGGGGGGGGTTAGGGTTAGGGGGGGCTAGGGTTAGGGTGTTGGGGTTAGGGGTAGGGGTTAGTTTCTAGTTTTGAGTCGGTTGATCCACTTCCATCTCTGACACGTGGAAGCCGAAGGGGGGGAAGGGAGGGGTTAGGGTTAGAGGGTTAGGGGCTAAGGGTTAGGGGCTAAGGGTTGGGGGCTAAGGGTTGGGGGCTAAGGTTTGGGGGATAAGGGTTGGGGGTTAAGGGTTGGGGGTAAGGGTTAGGGTGTTGGGGTTAGAATGGTTAAGGGTTGGGGTTAGAATGGTTAAGGGTTAGAATGGTTAAGGGTTGGGGGTTAAGGGTTGGGGGTTAGGGGGTAAGGGTTAGGGTGTTGGGGTTAGAATGGTTAAGGGTTGGGGGTTAGAATGGTTGGGGTTAGAATGGTTAAGGGTTAAGGGTTGGGGGTTAGAATGGTTAAGGGTTAAGGATTGGGGGTTAGAATGGTTGGGGGTTACGGGTTATAGGGTTAGGGGCTAAGGGTTGGGGGCTAAGGTTTGGGGGATAAGGGTTGGGGGTTAAGGGTTGGGGGTTAGGGGGTAAGGTTTAGGGTGTTGGGGTTAGAATGGTTAAGGGTTGGGGTTAGAATGGTTAAGGGTTGGGGTTAGAATGGTTAAGGGTTGGGGTTAGAATGGTTAAGGGTTGGGGTTAGAATGGTTAAGGGTTAGAATGGTTAAGGGTTAGAATGGTTAAGGGTTAGAATGGTTAGGGTTAGGGTTAGGGTTAGGGTGTTGGGGTTAGAATGGTTAAGGGTTGGGGGTTAGAATGGTTGGGGGTTAGAATGGTTAAGGGTTAAGGGTTGGGGGTTGGAATGGTTAAGGGTTAAGGTTTGGGGGTTAGAATGGTTGGGGGTTACGGGTTATAGGGTTAGGGGGTAAGGGCTAGGTTTTGAATATAATTGTGTTTCGTTTCAACTGGTTAGGCCTGTGCACCGTAAAACTATCTCCTGTTTATCCCTCCCATTTCTGATGATCTAATATAATAGTAGGTGTAGTACTTAAAAAGGCCCGTAGATGTCCTCCTAGGATCATAAATTAAACTGAGGTACGCTCCAAGTTGCCTCTTTTTCTGGGTGGCAGTGCAGAAGTCGATGTGGTGAGATTCATTCAACCATAGTGTTGTTAAATATGAACATAAACGCCATATTGTGCATTAAATGGTTTTATTGTTTTGTTAAAGGAAAAACCTAAAAGAGGAAGTGCCAAACTAAAACCAAACAATCCATAAATATATAGAGAGTAAAAATAAAATATGAATAAAACCATGTTCTTCTCCATCCATTTTCTAAAACCTCTCGTTCAGGCCATTTGGCGTTATTGTCTGTAGGTGCTGGATCCACTCCCGTTCTACCCTCTTTCGCTGCCCACAGGTCCAGCCTATATGTGACTGTAACCCTGATATGGTAAGGTGAGTGATGGGGTGCTCCTGGAAGTGGGTTATGAGTTCCGTTTGTAGGTGTGCCCTTTTAATGTTATACAGGTGTTGTTTGAGTCTGGTTTCTATGGTGTTTGGTTTCTCCAATGTATTGTTTATTGCAAAGTGTACATGTAATGAATGATATAAATGGTTAGGGTTAGAGGGTTAGGGGGGGGCTAGGGTTAGGGGGTTAGGGGTAGGGGTTAGGGGTAGGGGTAGGGTTAGTTTCTAGTTTTGAGTCGGTTGATCCACTTCCATCTCTGACACGTGGAAGCCGAAGGGTTGGGGGTTAAGGGTTGGGGGTTAAGGGTTTTAGGGTTAGGGGTTAAGGGTTTTAGGGTTAGGGGGGGGCTAGGGTTAGGGTTAGGGGGGGCTAGGGGTAGGGGTTAGTTTCTAGTTTTGAGTCGGTTGATCCACTTCCATCTCTGACTGGTGGAAGCCGAAGGGGGGGAAGGGAGGGGTTAGGGTTAGATGGTTAGGGGCTAAGGGTTGGGGGCTAAGGGTTTTAGGGTTAGGGGTTAAGGGTTTTAGGGTTAGAGGGGGCTAGGGTTAGGGTGTTGGGGTTAGGGGTAGGGGTTAGTTTCTAGTTTTGAGTCGGTTGATCCACTTCCATCTCTGACACGTGGAAGCCGAAGGGTTGGGGGTTAAGGGTTGGGGGTTAAGGGTTTTAGGGTTAGGGGTTTTAGGGTTAGGGGGGGTTAGGGTTAGGGGGGGGGCTAGGGTTAGGGTGTTGGGGTTAGGGGTAGGGGTTAGTTTCTAGTTTTGAGTCGGTTGATCCACTTCCATCTCTGACACGTGGAAGCCGAAGGGGGGGAAGGGAGGGGTTAGGGTTAGAGGGTTAGGGGCTAAGGGTTGGGGGCTAAGGGTTGGGGGCTAAGGGTTGGGGGCTAAGGTTTGGGGGCTAAGGTTTGGGGGCTAAGGGTTGGGGGTTAAGGGTTTTAGGGTTAGGGGTTAAGGGTTTTAGGGTTGGGGGGGGATAGGGTTAGGGTTAGGGGGGGCTAGGGTTAGGGTGTTGGGGTTAGGGGTAGGGGTTAGTTTCTAGTTTTGAGTCGGTTGATCCACTTCCATCTCTGACACGTGGAAGCCGAAGGGGGGGAAGGGAGGGGTTAGGGTTAGAGGGTTAGGGGCGAAGGGTTGGGGGCTAAGGTTTGGAGGCTAAGTTTTGGGGGCTAAGGGTTGGGGGTTAAGGGTTTTAGGGTTAGGGGTTAAGGGTTTTAGGGTTAGGGTTAGGGGGGGGCTAGGGTTAGGGTGTTGGGGTTAGGGGTAGGGGTTAGTTTCTAGTTTTGAGTCGGTTGATCCACTTCCATCTCTGACACGTGGAAGCCGAAGGGGGGGAAGGGAGGGGTTAGGGTTAGAGGGTTAGGGGCTAAGGGTTAGGGGCTAAGGGTTGGGGGCTAAGGGTTGGGGGCTAAGGTTTGGGGGATAAGGGTTGGGGGTTAAGGGTTGGGGGTAAGGGTTAGGGTGTTGGGGTTAGAATGGTTAAGGGTTGGGGTTAGAATGGTTAAGGGTTGGGGTTAGAATGGTTAAGGGTTAGAATGGTTAAGGGTTAGAATGGTTAAGGGTTGGGGGTTAGGGGGTAAGGGTTAGGGTGTTGGGGTTAGAATGGTTAAGGGTTGGGGGTTAGAATGGTTGGGGTTAGAATGGTTAAGGGTTAAGGGTTGGGGGTTAGAATGGTTAAGGGTTAAGGGTTGGGGGTTAGAAGGGTTAAGGGTTGGGGGTTAGAATGGTTAAGGGTTGGGCGTTAGAAGGGTTGGGGATTAAGGGTTAAGGGTTATAGGGTTAGGGGGTAAGGGTTAGGGTTAGGTTTTGAATATAATTGTGTTTCGTTTCAACTGGTTAGGCCTGTGCACCGTAAAACTATCTCCTGTTTATCCCTCCCATTTCTGATGATCTAATATAATAGTAGGTGTAGTACTTAAAAAGGCCCGTAGATGTCCTCCTAGGATCATAAATTAAACTGAGGTACGCTCCAAGTTGCCTCTTTTTCTGGGTGGCAGTGCAGAAGTCGATGTGGTGAGATTCATTCAACCATAGTGTTGTTAAATATGAACATAAACGCCATATTGTGCATTAAATGGTTTTATTGTTTTGTTAAAGGAAAAACCTAAAAGAGGAAGTGCCAAACTAAAACCAAACAATCCATAAATATATAGAGAGTAAAAATAAAATATGAATAAAACCATGTTCTTCTCCATCCATTTTCTAAAACCTCTCGTTCAGGCCATTTGGCGTTATTGTCTGTAGGTGCTGGATCCACTCCCGTTCTACCCTCTTTCGCTGCCCACAGGTCCAGCCTATATGTGACTGTAACCCTGATATGGTAAGGTGAGTGATGGGGTGCTCCTGGAAGTGGGTTATGAATTCCGTTTGTAGGTGTGCCCTTTTAATGTTATACAGGTGTTGTTTGAGTCTGGTTTCTATGGTGTTTGGTTTCTCCAATGTATTGTTTATTGCAAAGTGTACATGTAATGAATGATATAAATGGTTAGGGTTAGAGGGTTAGGGGGGGGGGGGGGCTAGGGTTAGGGGGTTAGGGGTAGGGGTTAGGGGTAGGGTTAGTTTCTAGTTTTGAGTCGGTTGATCCACTTCCATCTCTGACACGTGGAAGCCGAAGGGTTGGGGGTTAAGGGTTAGGGGTTAAGGGTTTTAGGGTTAGGGGGGGCTAGGGTTAAGGTTAGGGGGGGGGGCTAGGGTTAGGGTGTTGGGGTTAGGGGTAGGGGTTAGTTTCTTGTTTTGAGTCGGTTGATCCACTTCCATCTCTGACACGTGGAAGCCGAAGGGGGGGAAGGGAGGGGTTAGGGTTAGATGGTTAGGGGCTAAGGGTTGGGGGCTAAGGGTTGGGGGATAAGGGTTGGGGGATAAGGGTTGGGGGCTTAAGGTTTGGGGGTTAAGGGTTGGGGGTTAGGGGGGTAAGGGTTAGGGTGTTGGGGTTAGAATGGTTAAGGGTTGGGGTTAGAATGGTTAAGGGTTGGGGTTAGAATGGTTAAGGGTTGGGGTTAGAATGGTTAAGGGTTGGGGTTAGAATGGTTAAGGGTTAGAATGGTTAAGGGTTGGGGGTTAAGGGTTGGGGGTTAGGGGGTAAGGGTTAGGGTGTTGGGGTTAGAATGGTTAAGGGTTGGGGGTTAGAATGGTTACAGGTTAAGGGTTGGGCGTTAGAATGGTTAAGGGTTGGGCGTTAGAATGGTTGGGGGTTACGGGTTGGGGATTAAGGGTTAGGGGTTAAGGGTTATAGGGTTAGGGGGTAAGGGTTAGGGTTTGAATATAATTGTGTTTCGTTTCAACTGGTTAGGCCTGTGCACCGTAAAACTATCTCCTGTTTATCCCTCCCATTTCTGATGATCTAATATAATAGTAGGTGTAGTACTTAAAAAGGCCCGTAGATGTCCTCCTAGGATCATAAATTAAACTGAGGTACGCTCCAAGTTGCCTCTTTTTCTGGGTGGCAGTGCAGAAGTCGATGTGGTGAGATTCATTCAACCATAGTGTTGTTAAATATGAACATAAACGCCATATTGTGCATTCAATTGTTTTATTGTTTTGTTAAAGGAAAAACCTAAAAGAGGAAGTGCCAAACAAACCATAAATATATAGAGAGTAAAAATAAAATATGAATAAAACCATGTTCTTCTCCATCCATTTTCCTGTCTAAAACCCATTTTCTAAAACCTCTCGTTCAGGCCATTTGGCGTTATTGTCTGTAGGTGCTGGATCCACTCCCGTTCTACCCTCTTTCGCTGCCCACAGGCCCAGCCTATATGTGACTGTAACCCTGATATGGTAAGGTGAGTGATGGGGTGCTCCTGGAAGTGGGTTATGAGTTCCGTTTGTAGGTGTGCCCTTTTAATGTTATACAGGTGTTGTTTGAGTCTGGTTTCTATGGTGTTTGGTTTCTCCAATGTATTGTTTATTGCAAAGTGTACATGTAATGAATGATATAAATGGTTAGGGTTAGAGGGTTAGGGGGGGGGCTAGGGTTAGGGGGTTAGGGGGTTAGGGGTAGGGGTTAGGGGTAGGGTTAGTTTCTAGTTTTGAGTCGGTTGATCCACTTCCATCTCTGACTGGTGGAAGCCGAAGGGGGGGAAGGGAGGGGTTAGGGTTAGATGGTTAGGGGCTAAGGGTTGGGGGCTAAGGGTTGGGTGCTAAGGGTTTTAGGGTTAGGGGTTAAGGGTTTTAGGGTTAGAGGGGGCTAGGGTTAGGGTGTTGGGGTTAGGGGTAGGGGTTAGTTTCTAGTTTTGAGTCGATTGATCCACTTCCATCTCTGACACGTGGAAGCCGAAGGGGGGGGAAGGGAGGGGTTAGGGTTAGAGGGTTAGGGGCTAAGGGTTAGGGGCTAAGGGTTGGGGGCTAAGGTTTGGGGGCTAAGGGTTGGGGGTTAAGGGTTTTAGGGTTAGGGGTTAAGGGTTTTAGGGTTAGGGGGTGTTAGGGTTAGGGGGGGGCTAGGGTTAGGGTGTTGGGGTTAGGGGTAGGGGTTAGTTTCTAGTTTTGAGTCGGTTGATCCACTTCCATCTCTGACACGTGGAAGCCGAAGGGGGGGTTGGGGGTTAAGGGTTGGGGGTTAAGGGTTTTAGGGTTAGGGGGTTGGGGTTAGGCCCCATGGTTGCCCACTTGTAGATTAACCCGTTGGTTGGGTTTAAAGACTGTCTGTCTGTATTGTTAGGTATGTTTTTTTTAGAATAGTTAAGCTTAGGTTTAGGGTAAGGTATAGGGTTAGGGGTTAAGGGTTAGGTTTTGAATATAATTGTGTTTCGTTTCAACTAGTTAGTTTTACGTTGCACAGGCCTATCTCCTGTTTCTGATCTAATATAATAGGTGTAGTACTTAAAAAGGCCCGTAGATGTCCTCCTAGGATCATAAATTAAACTGAGGTACGCTCCAAGTTGCCTCTTTTTCTGGGTTTCAGTGCAGAAGTCGATGTGGTGAGATTCATTCAACCATAGTGTTGTTAAATATGAACATAAACGCCATATTGTGCATTAAATGGTTTTATTGTTTTGTTAAAGGAAAAACCTAAAAGAGGAAGTGCCAAACTAAAACCAAACAATCCATAAATATATAGAGAGTAAAAATAAAATATGAATAAAACCATGTTCTTCTCCATCCATTTTCTAAAACCTCTCGTTCAGGCCATTTGTCGTTATTGTCTGTAGGTGCTGGATCCACTCCCGTTCTACCCTCTTTCTCTGCCCACAGGTCCAGCCTATATGTGACTGTAACCCTGATATGGTAAGGTGAGTGATGGGGTGCTCCTGGAAGTGGGTTATGAGTTCCGTTTGTAGGTGTGCCCTTTTAATGTTATACAGGTGTTGTTTGAGTCTGGTTTCTATGGTGTTTGGTTTCTCCAATGTATTGTTTATTGCAAAGTGTACATGTAATGAATTATATAAATGGTTAGGGTTAGAGGGTTAGGGGGGGGGGGCTAGGGGGTTAGGGGTTAGGGGTAGGGGTAGGGTTAGTTTCTAGTTTTGAGTCGGTTGATCCACTTCCATCTCTGACACGTGGAAGCCGAAGGGTTGGGGGTTAAGGGTTAGGGGTTAAGGGTTTTAGGGTTAAGGTTAGGGGGGGGGCTAGGGTTAGGGTGTTGGGGTTAGGGGTAGGGGTTAGTTTCTAGTTTTGAGTCGGTTGATCCACTTCCATCTCTGACACGTGGAAGCCGAAGGGGGGGAAGGGAGGGGTTAGGGTTAGATGGTTAGGGGCTAAGGGTTGGGGGCTAAGGGTTGGGGGATAAGGTTTGGGGGCTAAGGTTTGGGGGCTAAGGTTTGGGGGCTAAGGTTTGGGGGCTAAGGTTTGGGGGTTAAGGGTTGGGGGTTAAGGTTTGGGGGATAAGGGTTGGGGGTTAAGGGTTGGGGGTTAGGGGGGTAAGGGTTAGGGTGTTGGGGTTAGAATGGTTAAGGGTTGGGGTTAGAATGGTTAAGGGTTAGAATGGTTAAGGGTTGGGGTTAGAATGGTTAAGGGTTAGAATGGTTAAGGGTTGGGGTTAGAATGGTTAAGGGTTAGAATGGTTAAGGGTTGGGGGTTGGGGGTTAGAATGGTTAAGGGTTGGGGGTTAGAATGGTTAAGGGTTAAGGGTTGGGGGTTAGAATGGTTAAGGGTTACGGGTTGGGGATTAAGGGTTAGGGGTTAAGGGTTAGGGTTAGGTTTTGAATATAACTGTGTTTCGTTTCAACTGGTTAGGCCTGTGCACCGTAAAACTATCTCCTGTTTATCCCTCCCATTTCTGATGATCTAATATAATAGTAGGTGTAGTACTTAAAAAGGCCCGTAGATGTCCTCCTAGGATCATAAATTAAACTGAGGTACGCTCCAAGTTGCCTCTTTTTCTGGTTGGCAGTGCAGAAGTCGATGTGGTGAGATTCATTCAACCATAGTGTTGTTAAATATGAACATTAAAAGGTTTTATTGTTTTGTTAAAGGAAAAACCTAAAACCAAACAAACCATAAATATATAGAGAGTAAAAATAAAATATGAATAAAACCATGTTCTTCTCCATCCATTTTCCAAAACCTCTCGTTCAGGCCATTTGGCGTTATTGTCTGTAGGTGCTGGATCCACTCCCGTTCTACCCTCTTTCGCTGCCCACAGGTCCAGCCTATATGTGACTTTAGTAACCCTGATATGGTAAGGTGAGTGATGGGGTGCTCCTGGAAGTGGGTTATGAGTTCCGTTTGTAGGTGTGCCCTTTTAATGTTATACAGGTGTTGTTTGAGTCTGGTTTCTATGGTGTTTGGTGTCTCCAATGTATTGTTTATTGCAAAGTGTACATGTAATGATATAAATGGTTAGGGTTAGGGGGTTGGGGTTAGGCCCCATGGTTGCCCACTTGTAGGGTTAGGGGGTTGGGGTTAGGCCCCATGGTTGCCCACTTGTAGATTAACCCGTTGGTTGGGTTTAAAGACTGTCTGTCTGTAGGGTTAGGGTTAGGTAGGTCTGTCAACTCGATGTAGGATCATACCTTATGCAGTTGTATACATTGTATTCAGTGCATCAATCATGATTTAGACCTTGTTTATGGAAAAGTGGTTATTTCTGTATTTCAATGCTGCAACTTGCTGAAAATTGTCCATAGTGTTCCTATCATCCTAGTTTTAACAGTTCTGTAAAAAATGTACTTCCAGAGTGCAATCAAACATGATTTAGACCTTGTTTATGGAAAAGTGGTTATTTCTGTAGTTCAATAGCTGCAACAATGGTGAACATATCTGACAAGTTGTTCTACAGAGGAGGAAGGTAAAAACACATCCCAAATACATTGCTAGGTGCTTTCAGGTTGACAGTACAAAAATACAACTCATGTACATAAACACTGCAACATAAAAAAGTTACAACGTGAAATCTCCTCTATTCCATTCAAACCGTAGAGGACCAAGTAGTGCAGGGACAAGTGGTGCTGTTGTTACGCCCCTGAAAACAGGAACAGTATTCTCAATTCAACTTTTAGTTCAATGAGAAAAGACTGATTTCCCCAGGAATATGGGTGGAAAACCAGAGCATTAGATCTCCGGCTCATAGATTAACACTTTTAGGCACCACAAAATAAAGTAATCAATATCACGTTTACACATTACTCACAATTTCTATCAACTAATGACTTAATGTATATTGAGGAACCATAATCACTACTAATTGATAGGTACAGTAGTGAACTGAAGGGTTGTCCCAACTTGTTCAAATCATTAAAATACTACTACTAATAATAGTTAAAAGCAGTGTTCCTTATCAGTCCAGTATGTATGCAGGTATATGTGCTTTACACCCAGCCTTTCTTGGTATTGCTGGTTGTAGCACATATACCTGCATACATACTGGACAGTAGGTGGCAATGGTACTGTACACTGACTGTATATGGGGTGCAACAAACTTACCTGAGACTCCCTGTCTCTGCCAGTCTGTCCCTGCATATCTGTCCCCAGTTCTGCTGTCTGTGTGCCATCTGCCCTAGCAGGGGCTAAAATCTGATATCAACTTTGGAGGGGACAATTACATGACATTTTCTCAAGAGCAATTCCTGAAAAAACACCAAAAGTAGTGCTGTAATATGTTAAATGTATATTGAGGAACCATAATCACTACTACTGGATAATTGATAGGTACAGTAGTGAACTGAAGGGTTGTCCCAACTTGCTCAAATCATTCTAATACTACTACTTATAATAGTTAAAGCAGTGCTCCTTATCAGTCCAGTATGTGTGCAGGTATATGTGCTTACACCCAGCCTTTCTTGGTATTGCTGGTTGTAGTACATATACCTGCATACATACTGGACAGTAATAATAGTTAAAAGCAGTGTTCCTTATCAGTCCAGTATGTGTGCAGGTATATGTGCTTACACCCAGCCTTTCTTGGTATTGCTGGTTGTAGTACATATACCTGCATACATACTGGACAGTAGGTGGCAATGGTACTGTACACTGACTGTATATAGGGTGCAACAAACTTACCTGAGACTCCCTGTCTCTGCCAGTCTGTCCCTGCATATCTGTCCCCAGTTCTGCTGTCTGTGTGCCATCTTCCCTAGCAGGGGCTAAAATCTGATATCAACTTAGAAGGGACAATTACATCGGTGTATGCTAGCTAACACACTTATTTACAGCAATCATATGCCAAAGTGTAGCGGGTTTCTTATGTACCACAGGAGAACCAAGAAATTAAGAGTGACACCACGGCTGTCTTTTAGGCTTTATGTTGATCTGCAATAGTATTGTGAAAAGACAGGACAGAAACACATCAGTCTCCATCTGACAAGTTGTTCTACACAGGAGCAAGGTAAAACACACATCCCCAATACATTGCTAGGTGCTTTCAGTGTTGACAGTACCAAAATACAACAACTCATGTACAAAAACACTGCAACATAAAAAAGTTACAACGTGAAATCTCCTCTATTCCATTCAAACCGTAGAGGACCAAACTACATCGTCCATGGACACCTAGGGGTCCGTGAAATCAAAAAGTATAATGAATGTATTCAGTACCACAAGGTTTCCACTAACTTTACATACAATATAGAGGGGGTGAAGGTCCCTAAGGACTGCTCAAAACCTTGCCTGCCTTGCCTCAAAATATGCAGTGGTTCCAGTACCCCAAAAAAAGGTTGAGAACCACTGCTATACACACTACTGAACAAAAGAACCGAGCATATGTTTGCGGGGTTCAAATTGCTGGCAGATATTTTCCCTCGAGACTAGCCTGTCTTTATGTACATTACAGACAACTATGCCGTTCAGTCTCTCTTGGCCCATGCAAGCCCGTAGCCAAGTCTCTAACCTGCGGAGTGCACTGAAACTCCTCTCAGCCTCACATGAAGACACTGGCACCACAAACAAAATTCTGATCAGCACCTCAATTTGGTCAAACAACCCACGCACCTCCACTGGAAGCCTCCTGAGGACCTCTGCTGTCTCGCCACTGCTGCTACAGGGGTAGCTGCTACATCTGCAGTGAAAGAGAGGGTTCTGCACTGAAAGAGAATCCATGTGACCCATCTGCCCTAGCAAGGGCTAAAATCAAATCAAATGTATTTATTTAGCCCTTCGTACATCAGCTGATATCTCAAAGTGCTGTACAGAAACCCAGCCTAAAACCCCAAACAGCAAGCAATGCAGGTGTAGAAGCACGAAAATCTGAGATCAACTTTGGAGGGGACAATTACATTACATTTTCTCAAGAGCAATTCCTGAAAAAACACAAAGTAGTGCTGTAACACATAGCCTACGCTGTAATATGTTAAATGTATATTGAGGAACCATAATCACTACTACTGGATAATTGATAGGTACAGTAGTTAACTGAAGGGTTGTCCCAACTTGTTCAAATCATTTTAATACTACTACTAATAATAGTTAAAAGCAGTGTTCCTTATCAGTCCAGTATGTATGCAGGTATATGTGCTTTTACAACCAGCCTTTCTTGTTATTGCTGGTTGTAGTACATATACCTGCATACATACTGGACAGTAATAATAGTTAAAAGCAGTGCTCCTTATCAGTCCAGTATGTGTGCAGGTATATGTGCTTACACCCAGCCTTTCTTGGTATTGCTGGTTGTAGTACATATACCTGCATACATACTGGACAGTAGGTGGCAATGGTACTGTACATGGGGTGCAACAAACTTACCTGAGACTCCCTGTCTCTGCCAGTCTGTCCCTGCATATCTGTCCCCAGTTCTGCTGTCTGTGTGCCATCTGCCCTAGCAGGGGCTAAAATCTGATATCAACTTAGAAGGGACAATTACATGACATTTTCTCAAGAGCAATTCCTGAAAAAACACCAAAAGTAGTGCTGTAACACATAGCCTACGCTGTAATATGTTAAATGTATATGGAGGAACCATAATCACTACTACTGGATAATTGATAGGTACAGTAGTGAACTGAAGGGTTGTCCCAACTTGTTCAAATCATTATAATACTACTACTAATAATAGTTAAAAGCAGTGCTCCTTATCAGTCCAGTATGTGTGCAGGTATATGTGCTTACACCCAGCCTTTCTTGGTATTGCTGGTTGTAGTACATATACCTGCATATACATACTGGACAGTAGGTGGCAATGGTACTGTATATGGGGTGCAACAAACTTACCTGAGACTCCCTGTCTCTGCCAGTCTGTCCCTGCATATCTGTCCCCAATTCTGCTGTCTGTGTGCCATCTGCCCTAGCAGGGGCTAAAATCTAGTCTAGTTTTGAGTCTGTTGATCCAGGGTTAGGGTTACGAGGGTTGGGGTTACGAGGGTTGGGGTTACGAGGGTTAGGGTTAGGTTTTGAATATAATTGTGTTTCGTTTCAACTGGTTAGTTTTAAGGTGCACAGGCCTATCTCCTGTTTATCCCTCCCGTTTCTGATCTAATATAATAGGTGTAGTACTTAAAAAGGCCCGTAGATGTCCTCCTAGGATCATAAATTAAACTGAGGTAAGTTCCAAGTTCCCTCTTTTTCTGGGTGGCAGTGCAGAAGTCGATGTGGTGAGAGATTCATTCAACCATAGTGTTGTTAAATATGAACATTAAATGGTTTTATTGTTTTGTTAAAGGAAAGGAAAAACCTAAAAGTAGTGCTGTAACACATAGCCTACGCTGTAATATGTTAAATGTATATTGAGGAACCATAATCACTACTACTGGATAATTGATAGGTACAGTAGTGAACTGAAGGGTTGTCCCAACTTGTTCAAATCATTATAATACTACTACTAATAATAGTTAAAGCAGTGTTCCTTATCAGTCCAGTATGTATGCAGGTATATGTGCTTACACCCAGCCTTTCTTGGTATTGCTGGTTGTAGTACATATACCTGCATACATACTGGACAGTAGGTGGCAATGGTACTGTACACTGACTGTATATGGGGTGCAACAAACTTACCTGAGACTCCCTGTCTCTGCCAGTCTGTCCCTGCATATCTGTCCCCAGTTCTGCTGTCTGTGTGCCATCTGCCCTAGCAGGGGCTAAAATCTGATATCAACTTAGAAGGGACAATTACATGACATTTTCTCAAGAGCAATTCCTGAAAAAACACCATAAGTAGTGCTGTAACACAGCCTACGCTGTAATATGTTAAATGTATATTGAGGAACCATAATCACTACTACTGGATAATTGATAGGTACAGTAGTTAACTGAAGGGTTGTCCCAACTTGTTCAAATCATTATAATACTACTACTAATAATAGTTATAGCAGTGTTCCTTATCAGTCTAGTATGTATGCAGGTATATGTACTTACAACCAGCCTTTCATCATTTATTTCAACGTGTTACAACGTGAAATCGCCTCTATTCCATTCAAACCGTAGAGGACCAAACTACATCTCCCATAATGCAACGCCAGCACAGCAAAGCTAATCGTCTACATCCAGAAAGGCTTGCTAGCTAGCAACAGCAGCACTTTTAGCACTCTGTAAACTATATTAATAACAACAATAAAACTCTGAAAGTTACATGTTTCAATAGTCTCACACTCCCTTATAACAATATCTACAGCATTAACCTTGGGATGTTTAATCTATTTCATGTTATGGACTTCTACAAAGGAGTAATTTGCAACACATACCCTTCTCTGTGTTTTCTCGGACTGAGGAGAACTGGAGCTACACCATGGTGTTAGTCGGTGACACGAGCGCCCAGATGAAATCAACCAATAAGAATGCTTGAACATTAAATACACATTTCTTTAGAGGCAGGTGGAAACATAACCAACCTTGTTAACAGACGATAGCAAAAGTTCAATTTTTGACAACTCCACATAAATTGAATAGGTACTAGCTAGCTAGCTTGATAGTTAATGTTTGCGCGCCAGCTCTGCAAATTCAGCAAGTGTGTGTGTGAACGCTTCCAACGTTAACCTCAAGTCAATTAGTTTAATTAGTTAGCTAAACTAATGACCTACAGTGGATCAAACCATTGTGCGGCAAAGGGCGGGGGTCGCAATCTTTTGAAACTTAAAAACGCGCTATTAGTGTCTATAATCAGCTTAAGTGCTTTCATTGCGTTCATTCATATTATTGAAATTACATAGATATGTTTACAGTCATATATTGGGGGGGGGGGGGGGGGGGGGGGGGAATCATATTTTTCCCAGGATAGGGGGGTCGTGTCCCCCCTGGGATTTCTGCCTATGCACGTGATATCTCCTCACTCACGTGGTTGATTGAAGGACGAACTGATTTGTGTTGATGGCAATTACCATATAAATTCAAAGATGAAGAAGGAGGGATGACTAGAAATTATTCAGTTGACCTGTTTATGTGTGGATTAATTGTCGGAGTAGAGGAATTTGTGTAATTCAGGTAAAAAAATAACGCAATGTTTATATCACAGGACAAATTAGCTAGCAAGTTAACTAGCTAAATTGCCATACAAGTCTAGCTACCATCGCGTTTTTGTCCATTTGGGATCCTGTGTATGCGGTAGATTTTTTGCCGTGTTTTCGTCCACTTGGGGAATGGGAGATAACGGGTCTGGATTTTTTGTTGTTGTTGTTTCCAGTGATGTGTGTCCTCCGAAGTTGGTGTAACTGCTCCAGTGTTTGGGTTAGAGGTTAGGTTTAGGGTTAGGGGGGTTAGGGTTAAGGGTTAGGTTTCTAGTTTTGAGTCTGTTGATCTAGGGTTACGGGTGTTAGGGTTACGGGGGTTAGAGTTAGGTTTTGAATATAATTGTGTTTTGTTTCAACTGGTTAGGGTTAGGTTTCTAGTTTTGAGTCTGTTGATCCAGGGTTAGGGTTACGAGGGTTGGGGTTACGAGGGTTGGGGTTACGAGGGTTAGGGTTAGGTTTTGAATATAATTGTGTTTCGTTTCAACTGGTTAGTTTTAAGGTGCACAGGCCTATCTCCTGTTTATCCCTCCCGTTTCTGATCTAATATAATAGGTGTAGTACTTAAAAAGGCCCGTAGATGTCCTCCTAGGATCATAAATTAAACTGAGGTAAGTTCCAAGTTCCCTCTTTTTCTGGGTGGCAGTGCAGAAGTCGATGTGGTGAGAGATTCATTCAACCATAGTGTTGTTAAATATGAACATTAAATGGTTTTATTGTTTTGTTAAAGGAAAGGAAAAACCTAAAAGTAGTGCTGTAACACATAGCCTACGCTGTAATATGTTAAATGTATATTGAGGAACCATAATCACTACTACTGGATAATTGATAGGTACAGTAGTGAACTGAAGGGTTGTCCCAACTTGTTCAAATCATTATAATACTACTACTAATAATAGTTAAAAGCAGTGCTCCTTATCAGTCCAGTATGTGTGCAGGTATATGTGCTTACACCCAGCCTTTCTTGGTATTGCTGGTTGTAGTACATATACCTGCATAAATACTGGACAGTAGGTGGCAATGGTACTGTATATGGGGTGCAACAAACTTACCTGAGACTCCCTGTCTCTGCCAGTCTGTCCCTGCATATCTGTCCCCAGTTCTGCTGTCTGTGTGCCATCTGCCCTAGCAGGGGCTAAAATCTGATATCAACTTTGGAGGGGACAATTACATGACATTTTCTCAAGAGCAATTCCTGAAAAAACACCAAAAGTAGTGCTGTAACACATAGCCTACGCTGTAATATGTTAAATGTATATTGAGGAACCATAATCACTACTACTGGATAATTGATAGGTACAGTAGTGAACTGAAGGGTTGTCCCAACTTGTTCAAATCATTATAATACTACTACTAATAATAGTTAAAAGCAGTGCTCCTTATCAGTCCAGTATGTGTGCAGGTATATGTGCTTACACCCAGCCTTTCTTGGTATTGCTGGTTGTAGTACATATACCTGCATACATACTGGACAGTAGGTGGCAATGGTACTGTACACTGACTGTATATGGGGTGCAACAAACTTACCTGAGACTCCCAGCCTCTGCCAGTCTGTCCCTGCATATCTGTCCCCAGTTCTGCTGTCTGTGTGCCATCTGCCCTAGTAGGGGCTAAAATCTGATATCAACTTTGGAGGGGACAATTACATGACATTTTCTCAAGAGCAATTCCTGAAAAAACACCAAAAGTAGTGCTGTAACACATAGCCTACGCTGTAATATGTTAAATGTATATTGAGGAACCATAATCACTACTACTGGATAATTGATAGGTACAGTAGTTAACTGAAGGGTTGTCCCAACTTGTTCAAATCATTATAATACTACTACTAATAATAGTTATAGCAGTGTTCCTTATCAGTCCAGTATGTATGCAGGTATATGTACTTACAACCAGCCTTTCATCATTTATTTCAACGTGTTACAACGTGAAATCGCCTCTATTCCATTCAAACCGTAGAGGACCAAACTACATCTCCCATAATGCAACGCCAGCACAGGTGGCCAGCAAAGCTAATCGTCTACATCCAGAAAGGCTTGCTAGCTAGCAACAGCAGCACTTTTAGCACTCTGTAAACTATATTAATAACAACAATAAAACTCTGAAAGTTACATGTTTCAATAGTCTCACACTCCCTTATAACAATATCTACAGCATTAACCTTGGGATGTTTAATCTATTTCATGTTATGGACTTCTACAAAGGAGTAATTTGCAACACATACCCTTCTCTATGTGTTTTCTCGGACTGAGGAGAACTGGAGCTACACCATGGTGTTAGTCGGTGACACGAGCGCCCAGATGAAATCAACCAATAAGAATGCTTGAATGATGAGATCCAACCAATAAGAATGCTTGAACATTAAATACACATTTCTTTAGAGGCAGGTGGAAACATAACCAACCTTGTTAACAGACGATAGCAAAAGTTCAATTTTTGACAACTCCACATAAATTGAATAGGTACTAGCTAGCTAGCTTGATAGTTAATGTTTGCGCGCCAGCTGTGCAAATTCAGCAAGTGTGTGTGTGAACGCTTCCAACGTTAACCTCAAGTCAATTAGTTTAATTAGTTAGCTAAACTAATGACCTACAGTGGATCAAACCATTGTGAGGCAAAGGGCGTGGGTCGCAATCTTTTGAAACTTAAAAACGCACTATTAGTGTCTATAATCAGCTTAAGTGCTTTCATTGCGTTCATTCATATTATTGAAATTACATAGGGGTTAGGGTTAAGGGTTAGGTTTCTAGTTTTGAGTCTGTTGATCTAGGGTTACGGGTGTTAGGGTTACGGGGGTTAGGGTTTGAATATAATTGTGTTTTGTTTCAACTGGTTAGGGTTAGGTTTCTAGTTTTGAGTCTGTTGATCCAGGGTTAGGGTTACGAGGGTTAGGGTTACGAGGGTTGGGGTTACGAGGGTTGGGGTTACGAGGGTTGGGGTTACGAGGGTCGGGGTTACGAGGGTTGGGGTTAGGTTTTGAATATAATTGTGTTTCGTTTCAACTGGTTAGTTTTAAGGTGCACAGGCCTATCTCCTGTTTATCCCTCCCGTTTCTGATCTAATATAATAGGTGTAGTACTTAAAAAGGCCCGTAGATGTCCTCCTAGGATCATAAATTAAACTGAGGTAAGTTCCAAGTTCCCTCTTTTTCTGGGTGGCAGTGCAGAAGTCGATGTGGTGAGAGATTCATTCAACCATAGTGTTGTTAAATATGAACATTAAATGGTTTTATTGTTTTGTTAAAGGAAAGGAAAAACCTAAAAGTAGTGCTGTAACACAGCCTACGCTGTAATATGTTAAATGTATATTGAGGAACCATAATCACTACTACTGGATAATTGATAGGTACAGTAGTGAACTGAAGGGTTGTCCCAACTTGTTCAAATCATTTTAATACTACTACTAATAATAGTTAAAAGCAGTGTTCCTTTTCAGTCCAGTATGTATGCAGGTATATGTGCTTTTACAACCAGCCTTACTTGTTATTGCTGGTTGTAGTACATATACCTGCATACATACTGGACAGTAATAATAGTTAAAAGCAGTGCTCCTTATCATTCCAGTATGTGTGCAGGTATATTACAACCAGCCTTTCTTGGTATTGCTGGTTGTAGTACATATACCTGCATACATACTGGACAGTAGGTGGCAATGGTACTGTACACTGACTGTGTATGGGGTGCAACAAACTTACCTGAGACTCCCTGTCTCTGCCAGTCTGTCCCTGCATATCTGTCCCCAGTTCTGCTGTCTGTGTGCCATCTGCCCTAGCAGGGGCTAAAATCTGATATCAACTTTGGAGGGGACAATTACATGACATTTTCTCAAGAGCAATTCCTGAAAAAACACCAAAAGTAGTGCTGTAACACATAGCCTACGCTGTAATATGTTAAATGTATATTGAGGAACCATAATCACTACTACTGGATAATTGATAGGTACAGTAGTGAACTGAAGGGTTGTCCCAACTTGTTCAAATCATTATAATACTACTACTAATAATAGTTAAAAGCAGTGCTCCTTATCAGTCCAGTATGTGTGCAGGTATATGTGCTTACACCCAGCCTTTCTTGGTATTGCTGGTTGTAGTACATATACCTGCATACATACTGGACAGTAGGTGGCAATGGCACTGTATATGGGGTGCAACAAACTTACCTGAGACTCCCTGTCTCTGCCAGTCTGTCCCTGCATATCTGTCCCCAGTTCTGCTGTCTGTGTGCCATCTGCCCTAGCAGGGGCTAAAATCTGTTATCAACTTTGGAGGGGACAATTACATGACATTTTCTCAAGAGCAATTCCTGAAAAAACACCAAAAGTAGTGCTGTAACACAGCCTACGCTGTAATATGTTAAATGTATATTGAGGAACCATAATCACTACTACTGGATAATTGATAGGTACAGTAGTTAACTGAAGGGTTGTCCCAACTTGTTCAAATCATTATAATACTACTACTAATAATAGTTAAAGCAGTGTTCCTTATCAGTCCAGTATGTATGCAGGTATATTACAACCAGCCTTTCTTGGTATTGCTGGTTGTAGTACATATACCTGTATACATACTGGACAGTAGGTGGCAATGGTACTGTACACTGACTGTATATGGATGGCAAACAAACTTACCTGAGACTCCCTGGCTCTGCCAGTCTGTCCCTGCATATCTGTCCCCAGTTCTGCTGTCTGTGTGCCATCTGCCCTAGCAGGGGCTAAAATCGGATATCAACTTTGAAGGGGACAATTACATGACATTTTCTCAAGAGCAATTCCTAAAAAAACACCAAAAGTAGTGCTGTAACACATAGCCTACGCTGTAATATGTTAAATGTATATTGAGGAACCATAATCACTACTACTGGATAATTGATAGGTACAGTAGTGAACTGAAGGGTTGTCAAAACTTGGTCAAATCATTATAATACTACTACTAAAAGCAGTGCTCCTTATCAGTCCAGTATGTGTGCAGGTATATGTGCTTAACCAGCCTTTCTTGGTATTGCTGGTTGTAGTACATATACCTACATACATACTGGACAGTAGGTGGCAATGGTACTGTACACTGACTGTATATGGGGTGCAACAAACTTACCTGAGACTCCCTGTCCCTACTTATAATAGTTAAAGCAGTGTTCCTTATCAGTCCAGTATGTGTGCAGGTATATGTGCTTAACCAGCCTTTCTTGGTATTGCTGGTTGTAGTACATATACCTGCATACATACTGGACAGTAGGTGGCAATGGTACTGTATATGGGGTGCAACAAACTTACCTGAGACTCCCTGTCTCTGCCAGTCTGTCCCTGCATATCTGTCCCCAGTTCTGCTGTCTGTGTGCCATCTGCCCTAGCAGGGGCTAAAATCTGTTATCAACTTTGGAGGGGTTAATTACATGACATTTTCTCAAGAGCAATTCCTGAAAAAACACCAAAAGTAGTGCTGTAACACATAGCCTACGCTATAATATGTTAAATGTATATTGAGGAACCATAATCACTACTACTGGATAATTGATAGGTACTGTAGTGAACTGAAGGGTTGTCCCAACTTGGTCAAATCATTATAATACTACTACTAATAATATTTAAGCAGTGTTCCTTATCAGTCCAGTATGTGTGCAGGTATATGTGCTACAACCAGCCTTTCTTGGTATAGCTGGTTGTAGTACATATACCGGCATACATACTGGACAGTAGGTGGCAATGGTACTGTATATGGGGTGCAACAAACTTACCTGAGACTCCCTGTCTCTGCCAGTCTGTCCCTGCATATCTGTCCCCAGTTCTGCTGTCTGTGTAGGGGCTAGCAGGGGCTAAAATCTGATATCAACTTAGAAGGGACAATTACATGATATTTTCTCAAGAGCAATTCCTGAAAAAACACCATAAGTAGTGCTGTAACACAGCCTACGCTGTAATATGTTAAATGTATATTGAGGAACCATAATCACTACTACTGGATAATTGATAGGTACAGTAGTTAACTGAAGGGTTGTCCCAACTTGTTCAAATCATTATAATACTACTACTAATAATAGTTAAAGCAGTGTTCCTTATGAGTCCAGTATGTGTGCAGGTATATGTGCTTACACCCAGCCTTTCTTGGTATTGCTGGTTGTAGTACATATACCTGCATACATACTGGACAGTAGGTGGCAATGGTACTGTACACTGACTGTATATGGGGTGCAACAAACTTACCTGAGACTCCCTGTCTCTGCCAGTCTGCCCCTGCGTGCAGTCTGCCCTAGCAGGGGCTAAAATCTGATATTAACTTTGGAGGGGACAATTACATGACATTTTCTCAAGAGCAATTCCTGAAAAAACACCAAAAGTAGTGCTGTAACACATAGCCTACGCTGTAATATGTTAAATGTATATTGAGGAACCATAATCACTACTACTGGATAATTGATAGGTACAGTAGTGAACTGAAGGGTTGTCCCAACTTGTTAAAATCATTATTATACTACTACTAATAATAGTTAAAGCAGTGTTCCTTATCAGTCCAGTATGTGTGCAGGTATATGTGCTTACACCCAGCCTTTCTTGGTATTGCTGGTTGTAGTACATATACCTGCATACATACTGGACAGTAGGTGGCAATGGTACTGTATATGGGGTGCAACAAACTTACCTGAGACTCCCTGTCTCTGCCAGTCTGTCCCTGCATATCTGTCCCCAATTCTGCTGTCTGTGTGCCATCTGCCCTAGCAGGGGCTAAAATCTGTTATCAACTTTGGAGGGGACAATTACATGACATTTTCTCAAGAGCAATTCATGAAAAAACACCAAAAGTAGTGCTGTAACACATAGCCTACGCTGTAATATGTTAAATGTATATTGAGGAACCATAATCACTACTACTGGATAATTGATAGGTACAGTAGTGAACTGAAGGGTTGTCCCAACTTGGTCAAATCATTATAATACTACTACTAATAATAGTTAAAGCAGTGTTCCTTATCAGTCCAGTATGTGTGCAGGTATATGTGCTTACACCCAGCCTTTCTTGGTATTGCTGGTTGTAGTACATATACCTGCATACATACTGGACAGTAGGTGGCAATGGTACTGTACACTGACTGTATATGGGGCGCAACAAACTTACCTGAGACTCCCTGTCCCTGCATATCTGTCTCCAGTTCTGCTGTCTGTGTGCCATCTATCCTAGCAGGGGCTAAAATCTGTTATCAACTTTGGAGGGGTTAATTACATGACATTTTCTCAAGAGCAATTCCTGAAAAAACACCAAAAGTAGTGCTGTAACACATAGCCTACGCTGTAATATGTTAAATGTATATTGAGGAACCATAATCACTACTACTGGATAATTGATAGGTACTGTAGTGAACTGAAGGGTTGTCCCAACTTGGTCAAATCATTATAATACTACTACTAATAATATTTAAGCAGTGTTCCTTATCAGTCCAGTATGTGTGCAGGTATATGTGCTACAACCAGCCTTTCTTGGTATAGCTGGTTGTAGTACATATACCGGCATACATACTGGACAGTAGGTGGCAATGGTACTGTATATGGGGTGCAACAAACTTACCTGAGACTCCCTGTCTCTGCCAGTCTGTCCCTGCATATCTGTCCCCAGTTCTGCTGTCTGTGTAGGGGCTAGCAGGGGCTAAAATCTGATATCAACTTAGAAGGGACAATTACATGATATTTTCTCAAGAGCAATTCCTGAAAAAACACCATAAGTAGTGCTGTAACACAGCCTACGCTGTAATATGTTAAATGTATATTGAGGAACCATAATCACTACTACTGGATAATTGATAGGTACAGTAGTTAACTGAAGGGTTGTCCCAACTTGTTCAAATCATTATAATACTACTACTAATAATAGTTAAAGCAGTGTTCCTTATGAGTCCAGTATGTGTGCAGGTATATGTGCTTACACCCAGCCTTTCTTGGTATTGCTGGTTGTAGTACATATACCTGCATACATACTGGACAGTAGGTGGCAATGGTACTGTATATGGGGTGCAACAAACTTACCTGAGACTCCCTGTCTCTGCCAGTCTGTCCCTGCATATCTGTCCCCAATTCTGCTGTCTGTGTGCCATCTGCCCTAGCAGGGGCTAAAATCTGTTATCAACTTTGGAGGGGACAATTACATGACATTTTCTCAAGAGCAATTCCTGAAAAAACACCAAAAGTAGTGCTGTAACACATAGCCTACGCTGTAATATGTTAAATGTATATTGAGGAACCATAATCACTACTACTGGATAATTGATAGGTACAGTAGTGAACTGAAGGGTTGTCCCAACTTGTTCAAATCATTATAATACTACTACTAATAATAGTTAAAAGCAGTGCTCCTTATCAGTCCAGTATGTGTGCAGGTATATGTGCTTACACCCAGCCTTTCTTGGTATTGCTGGTTGTAGTACATATACCTGCATACATACTGGACAGTAGGTGGCAATGGTACTGTATATGGGGTGCAACAAACTTACCTGAGACTCCCTGTCTCTGCCAGTCTGTCCCTGCATATCTGTCCCCAATTCTGCTGTCTGTGTGCCATCTGCCCTAGCAGGGGCTAAAATCTGTTATCAACTTTGGAGGGGACAATTACATGACATTTTCTCAAGAGCAATTCCTGAAAAAACACCAAAAGTAGTGCTGTAACACATAGCCTACGCTGTAATATGTTAAATGTATATTGAGGAACCATAATCACTACTACTGGATAATTGATAGGTACAGTAGTGAACTGAAGGGTTGTCCCAACTTGTTCAAATCATTATAATACTACTACTAATAATAGTTAAAAGCAGTGCTCCTTATCAGTCCAGTATGTGTGCAGGTATATGTGCTTACACCCAGCCTTTCTTGGTATTGCTGGTTGTAGTACATATACCTGCATACATACTGGACAGTAGGTGGCAATGGTACTGTATATGGGGTGCAACAAACTTACCTGAGACTCCCTGTCTCTGCCAGTCTGTCCCTGCATATCTGTCCCCAATTCTGCTGTCTGTGTGCCATCTGCCCTAGCAGGGGCTAAAATCTGTTATCAACTTTGGAGGGGACAATTACATGACATTTTCTTAAGAGCAATTCCTGAAAAAACACCAAAAGTAGTGCTGTAACACATAGCCTACGCTGTAATATGTTAAATGTATATTGAGGAACCATAATCACTACTACTGGATAATTGATAGGTACAGTAGTTAACTGAAGGGTTGTTCAAATCATTATAATACTACTACTAATAATAGTTATAGCAGTGTTCCTTATCAGTCCAGTATGTATGCAGGTATATGTACTTACAACCAGCCTTTCATCATTTATTTCAACGTGTTACAACGTGAAATCGCCTCTATTCCATTCAAACCGTAGAGGACCAAACTACATCTCCCATAATGCAACGCCAGCACAGGTGGCCAGCAAAGATAATCGTCTACATCCAGAAAGGCTTGCTAGCTAGCAACAGCAGCACTTTTAGCACTCTGTAAACTATATTAATAACAACAATAAAACTCTGAAAGTTACATGTTTCAATAGTCTCACACTCCCTTATAACAATATCTACAGCATTAACCTTGGGATGTTTAATCTATTTCATGTTATGGACTTCTACAAAGGAGTCATTTGCAACACATACCCTTCTCTATGTGTTTTCTCGGACTGAGGAGAACTGGAGCTACACCATGGTGTTAGTCGGTGACACGAGCGCCCAGATGAAATCAACCAATAAGAATGCTTGAATGATGAGATCCAACCAATAAGAATGCTTGAACATTAAATACACATTTCTTTAGAGGCAGGTGGAAACATAACCAACCTTGTTAACAGACGATAGCAAAAGTTCAATTTTTGACAACTCCACATAAATTGAATAGGTACTAGCTAGCTAGCTTGATAGTTAATGTTTGCGCGCCAGCTCTGCAAATTCAGCAAGTGTGTGTGTGAACGCATCCAACGTTAACCTCAAGTCAATTAGTTTAATTAGTTAGCTAAACTAATGACCTACAGTGGATCAAACCATTGAGGCAAAGGGCGGGGGTCGCAGTCTTTTGAAACTTAAAAACGCGCTATTAGTGTCTATAATCAGCTTAAGTGCTTTCATTGCGTTCATTCATATTATTGAAATTACATAGATATGTTTACAGTGATATATTGGGGGGGGGGGGGAATCATATTTTCCCCAGGATAGGGGGATCGTGTCCCCCCTGGGATTTCTGCCTATGCACGTGATATCTCCTCACTCACGTGGTTGATTGAAGGACGAACTGAGTTGTGTTGATGGCAAAGATGAAGAAGGAGGGATGACTAGAAACGATTCAGTTGACCTGTTTATGTGTGGATTAATTGTCGGAGTAGAGGAATTTGTGTAATTCAGGTAAAAAAATAACGCAATGTTTATATCACAGGACAAATTAGCTAGCAAGTTAACTAGCTAAATTGCCATACAAGTCTAGCTACCATCGCGTTTTTGTCCATTTGGGATCCTGTGTATGCGGTAGATTTTTTGCTGTGTTTTCGTCCACTTGGGGAATGGGAGATACGGGTCCATATTTTTTGTTGTTGTTGTTTCCAGTGATGTGTGTCCTCCGAAGTTGGTGTAACTGCTCCAGTGTTTGGGTTAGGGGTTAGGTTTAGGGTTAGGGGTTAGGGTTAAGGGTTAGGTTTCTAGTTTTGAGTCTGTTGATCTAGGGTGTTAGGGTTACGGGGGTTAGGGTTTGAATATAATTGTGTTTTGTTTCAACTGGTTAGGGTTAGGTTTCTAGTTTTGAGTCTGTTGATCCAGGGTTAGGGTTACGAGGGTTGGGGTTAGGGTTAGGTTTTGAATATAATTGTGTTTCGTTTCAACTGGTTAGTTGTAAGGTGCACAGGCCTATCTCCTGTTTATCCCTCCTGTTTCTGATCTAATATAATAGGTGTAGTACTTAAAAAGGCCCGTAGATGTCCTCCTAGGATCATAAATTAAACTTGAGGTAAATTCCAAGTTCCCTCTTTTTCTGGGTGGCAGTGCAGAAGTCGATGTGGTGAGAGATTCATTCAACCATAGTGTTGTTAAATATGAACATTAAATGGTTTTATTGTTTTGTTAAAGGAAAGGAAAAACCTAAAAGTAGTGCTGTAACACATAGCCTACGCTGTAATATGTTAAATGTATATTGAGGAACCATAATCACTACTACTGGATAATTGATAGGTACAGTAGTGAACTGAAGGGTTGTCCCAACTTGGTCAAATCATTATAATACTACTACTAATAATAGTTAAAGCAGTGTTCCTTATCAGTCCAGTATGTGTGCAGGTATATGTGCTACAACCAGCCTTTCTTGGTATTGCTGGTTGTAGTACATATACCGGCATACATACTGGACAGTAGGTGGCAATGGTACTGTACACTGACTGTATATGGGGTGCAACAAACTTACCTGAGACTCCCTGTCTCTGCCAGTCTGCCCCTGCATATCTGTCCCCAGTTCTGCTGTCTGTGTGCAGTCTGCCCTAGCAGGGGCTAAAATCTGATATCAACTTTGGAGGGGACAATTACATGACATTTTCTCAAGAGCAATTCCTGAAAAAACACCAAAAGTAGTGATGTAACACATAGCCTACGCTGTAATATGTTAAATGTATATTGAGGAACCATAATCACTACTACTGGATAATTGATAGGTACAGTAGTGAACTGAAGGGTTGTCCCAACTTGTTAAACTCATTATTATACTACTACTAATAATAGTTAAAGCAATGTTCCTTATCAGTCCAGTATGTGTGCAGGTATATGTGCTTACAACCAGCCTTTCTTGGTATTGCTGGTTGTAGTACATATACCTGCATACATACTGGACAGTAGGTGGCAATGGTACTGTACACTGACTGTATATGGGGCGCAACAAACTTACCTGAGACTCCCTGTCCCTGCATATCTGTCCCCAGTTCTGCTGTCTGTGTGCCATCTGCCCTAGCAGGGGCTAAAATCTGATATCAACTTTGGAGGGGACAATTACATGACATTTTCTCAAGAGCAATTCCTGAAAAAACACCAAAAGTAGTGCTGTAACACATAGCCTACGCTGTAATATGTTAAATGTATATTGAGGAACCATAATCACTACTACTGGATAATTGATAGGTACAGTAGTGAACTGAAGGGTTGTCCCAACTTGTTCAAATCATTATAATACTACTACTAATAATAGTTAAAAGCAGTGCTCCTTATCAGTCCAGTATGTGTGCAGGTATATGTGCTTACACCCAGCCTTTCTTGGTATTGCTGGTTGTAGTACATATACCTGCATATACATACTGGACAGTAGGTGGCAATGGTACTGTATATGGGGTGCAACAAACTTACCTGAGACTCCCTGTCTCTGCCAGTCTGTCCCTGCATATCTGTCCCCAATTCTGCTGTCTGTGTGCCATCTGCCCTAGCAGGGGCTAAAATCTGTTATCAACTTTGGAGGGGACAATTACATGACATTTTCTCAAGAGCAATTCCTGAAAAAACACCAAAAGTAGTGCTGTAACACATAGCCTACGCTGTAATATGTTAAATGTATATTGAGGAACCATAATCACTACTACTGGATAATTGATAGGTACAGTAGTGAACTGAAGGGTTGTCCCAACTTGTTCAAATCATTATAATACTACTACTAATAATAGTTAAAAGCAGTGCTCCTTATCAGTCCAGTATGTGTGCAGGTATATGTGCTTACACCCAGCCTTTCTTGGTATTGCTGGTTGTAGTACATATACCTGCATACATACTGGACAGTAGGTGGCAATGGTACTGTATATGGGGTGCAACAAACTTACCTGAGACTCCCTGTCTCTGCCAGTCTGTCCCTGCATATCTGTCCCCAATTCTGCTGTCTGTGTGCCATCTGCCCTAGCAGGGGCTAAAATCTGTTATCAACTTTGGAGGGGACAATTACATGACATTTTCTTAAGAGCAATTCCTGAAAAAACACCAAAAGTAGTGCTGTAACACATAGCCTACGCTGTAATATGTTAAATGTATATTGAGGAACCATAATCACTACTACTGGATAATTGATAGGTACAGTAGTTAACTGAAGGGTTGTTCAAATCATTATAATACTACTACTAATAATAGTTATAGCAGTGTTCCTTATCAGTCCAGTATGTATGCAGGTATATGTACTTACAACCAGCCTTTCATCATTTATTTCAACGTGTTACAACGTGAAATCGCCTCTATTCCATTCAAACCGTAGAGGACCAAACTACATCTCCCATAATGCAACGCCAGCACAGGTGGCCAGCAAAGATAATCGTCTACATCCAGAAAGGCTTGCTAGCTAGCAACAGCAGCACTTTTAGCACTCTGTAAACTATATTAATAACAACAATAAAACTCTGAAAGTTACATGTTTCAATAGTCTCACACTCCCTTATAACAATATCTACAGCATTAACCTTGGGATGTTTAATCTATTTCATGTTATGGACTTCTACAAAGGAGTCATTTGCAACACATACCCTTCTCTATGTGTTTTCTCGGACTGAGGAGAACTGGAGCTACACCATGGTGTTAGTCGGTGACACGAGCGCCCAGATGAAATCAACCAATAAGAATGCTTGAATGATGAGATCCAACCAATAAGAATGCTTGAACATTAAATACACATTTCTTTAGAGGCAGGTGGAAACATAACCAACCTTGTTAACAGACGATAGCAAAAGTTCAATTTTTGACAACTCCACATAAATTGAATAGGTACTAGCTAGCTAGCTTGATAGTTAATGTTTGCGCGCCAGCTCTGCAAATTCAGCAAGTGTGTGTGTGAACGCATCCAACGTTAACCTCAAGTCAATTAGTTTAATTAGTTAGCTAAACTAATGACCTACAGTGGATCAAACCATTGAGGCAAAGGGCGGGGGTCGCAGTCTTTTGAAACTTAAAAACGCGCTATTAGTGTCTATAATCAGCTTAAGTGCTTTCATTGCGTTCATTCATATTATTGAAATTACATAGATATGTTTACAGTGATATATTGGGGGGGGGGGGGAATCATATTTTCCCCAGGATAGGGGGATCGTGTCCCCCCTGGGATTTCTGCCTATGCACGTGATATCTCCTCACTCACGTGGTTGATTGAAGGACGAACTGAGTTGTGTTGATGGCAAAGATGAAGAAGGAGGGATGACTAGAAACGATTCAGTTGACCTGTTTATGTGTGGATTAATTGTCGGAGTAGAGGAATTTGTGTAATTCAGGTAAAAAAATAACGCAATGTTTATATCACAGGACAAATTAGCTAGCAAGTTAACTAGCTAAATTGCCATACAAGTCTAGCTACCATCGCGTTTTTGTCCATTTGGGATCCTGTGTATGCGGTAGATTTTTTGCTGTGTTTTCGTCCACTTGGGGAATGGGAGATACGGGTCCATATTTTTTGTTGTTGTTGTTTCCAGTGATGTGTGTCCTCCGAAGTTGGTGTAACTGCTCCAGTGTTTGGGTTAGGGGTTAGGTTTAGGGTTAGGGGTTAGGGTTAAGGGTTAGGTTTCTAGTTTTGAGTCTGTTGATCTAGGGTGTTAGGGTTACGGGGGTTAGGGTTTGAATATAATTGTGTTTTGTTTCAACTGGTTAGGGTTAGGTTTCTAGTTTTGAGTCTGTTGATCCAGGGTTAGGGTTACGAGGGTTGGGGTTAGGGTTAGGTTTTGAATATAATTGTGTTTCGTTTCAACTGGTTAGTTGTAAGGTGCACAGGCCTATCTCCTGTTTATCCCTCCTGTTTCTGATCTAATATAATAGGTGTAGTACTTAAAAAGGCCCGTAGATGTCCTCCTAGGATCATAAATTAAACTTGAGGTAAATTCCAAGTTCCCTCTTTTTCTGGGTGGCAGTGCAGAAGTCGATGTGGTGAGAGATTCATTCAACCATAGTGTTGTTAAATATGAACATTAAATGGTTTTATTGTTTTGTTAAAGGAAAGGAAAAACCTAAAAGTAGTGCTGTAACACATAGCCTACGCTGTAATATGTTAAATGTATATTGAGGAACCATAATCACTACTACTGGATAATTGATAGGTACAGTAGTGAACTGAAGGGTTGTCCCAACTTGGTCAAATCATTATAATACTACTACTAATAATAGTTAAAGCAGTGTTCCTTATCAGTCCAGTATGTGTGCAGGTATATGTGCTACAACCAGCCTTTCTTGGTATTGCTGGTTGTAGTACATATACCGGCATACATACTGGACAGTAGGTGGCAATGGTACTGTACACTGACTGTATATGGGGTGCAACAAACTTACCTGAGACTCCCTGTCTCTGCCAGTCTGCCCCTGCATATCTGTCCCCAGTTCTGCTGTCTGTGTGCAGTCTGCCCTAGCAGGGGCTAAAATCTGATATCAACTTTGGAGGGGACAATTACATGACATTTTCTCAAGAGCAATTCCTGAAAAAACACCAAAAGTAGTGATGTAACACATAGCCTACGCTGTAATATGTTAAATGTATATTGAGGAACCATAATCACTACTACTGGATAATTGATAGGTACAGTAGTGAACTGAAGGGTTGTCCCAACTTGTTAAACTCATTATTATACTACTACTAATAATAGTTAAAGCAGTGTTCCTTATCAGTCCAGTATGTGTGCAGGTATATGTGCTTACAACCAGCCTTTCTTGGTATTGCTGGTTGTAGTACATATACCTGCATACATACTGGACAGTAGGTGGCAATGGTACTGTACACTGACTGTATATGGGGCGCAACAAACTTACCTGAGACTCCCTGTCCCTGCATATCTGTCCCCAGTTCTGCTGTCTGTGTGCCATCTGCCCTAGCAGGGGCTAAAATCTGATATCAACTTTGGAGGGGACAATTACATGACATTTTCTCAAGAGCAATTCCTGAAAAAACACCAAAAGTAGTGCTGTAACACATAGCCTACGCTGTAATATGTTAAATGTATATTGAGGAACCATAATCACTACTACTGGATAATTGATAGGTACAGTAGTGAACTGAAGGGTTGTCCCAACTTGTTCAAATCATTATAATACTACTACTAATAATAGTTAAAAGCAGTGCTCCTTATCAGTCCAGTATGTGTGCAGGTATATGTGCTTACACCCAGCCTTTCTTGGTATTGCTGGTTGTAGTACATATACCTGCATACATACTGGACAGTAGGTGGCAATGGTACTGTATATGGGGTGCAACAAACTTACCTGAGACTCCCTGTCTCTGCCAGTCTGTCCCTGCATATCTGTCCCCAATTCTGCTGTCTGTGTGCCATCTGCCCTAGCAGGGGCTAAAATCTGTTATCAACTTTGGAGGGGACAATTACATGACATTTTCTCAAGAGCAATTCCTGAAAAAACACCAAAAGTAGTGCTGTAACACATAGCCTACGCTGTAATATGTTAAATGTATATTGAGGAACCATAATCACTACTACTGGATAATTGATAGGTACAGTAGTGAACTGAAGGGTTGTCCCAACTTGTTCAAATCATTATAATACTACTACTAATAATAGTTAAAAGCAGTGCTCCTTATCAGTCCAGTATGTGTGCAGGTATATGTGCTTACACCCAGCCTTTCTTGGTATTGCTGGTTGTAGTACATATACCTGCATACATACTGGACAGTAGGTGGCAATGGTACTGTATATGGGGTGCAACAAACTTACCTGAGACTCCCTGTCTCTGCCAGTCTGTCCCTGCATATCTGTCCCCAATTCTGCTGTCTGTGTGCCATCTGCCCTAGCAGGGGCTAAAATCTGTTATCAACTTTGGAGGGGACAATTACATGACATTTTCTCAAGAGCAATTCCTGAAAAAACACCAAAAGTAGTGCTGTAACACATAGCCTACGCTGTAATATGTTAAATGTATATTGAGGAACCATAATCACTACTACTGGATAATTGATAGGTACAGTAGTGAACTGAAGGGTTGTCCCAACTTGTTCAAATCATTATAATACTACTACTAATAATAGTTAAAAGCAGTGCTCCTTATCAGTCCAGTATGTGTGCAGGTATATGTGCTTACACCCAGCCTTTCTTGGTATTGCTGGTTGTAGTACATATACCTGCATACATACTGGACAGTAATAATAGTTAAAAGCAGTGTTCCTTATCAGTCCAGTATGTATGCAGGTATATGTGCTTTTACAACCAGCCTTTCTTGGTATTGCTGGTTGTAGTACATATACCTACATACATACTGGACAGTAGGTGGCAATGGTACTGTACACTGACTGTATATGGGGTGCAACAAACTTACCTTAGACTCCCTGTCCCTGCATATCTGTCCCCAGTTCTGCTGTCTGTGTGCCATCTGCCCTAGCAGGGGCTAAAATCTGTTATCAACTTTGGAGGGGACAATTACATGACATTTTCTCAAGAGCAATTCCTGAAAAAACACCAAAAGTAGTGCTGTAACACATAGCCTACGCTGTAATATGTTAAATGTATATTGAGGAACCATAATCACTACTACTGGATAATTGATAGGTACAGTAGTGAACTGAAGGGTTGTCCCAACTTGTTCAAATCATTATAATACTACTACTAATAATAGTTAAAAGCAGTGCTCCTTATCAGTCCAGTATGTGTGCAGGTATATGTGCTTACACCCAGCCTTTCTTGGTATTGCTGGTTGTAGTACATATACCTGCATACATACTGGACAGTAGGTGGCAATGGTACTGTATATGGGGTGCAACAAACTTACCTGAGACTCCCTGTCTCTGCCAGTCTGTCCCTGCATATCTGTCCCCAGTTCTGCTGTCTGTGTGCCATCTGCCCTAGCAGGGGCTAAAATCTGATATCAACTTAGAAGGGACAATTACATGACATTTTCTCAAGAGCAATTCCTGAAAAAACACCTTAAGTACTGCTGTAACACAGCCTACGCTGTAATATGTTAAATGTATATTGAGGAACCATAATCACTACTACTGGATAATTGATAGGTACAGTAGTTAACTGAAGGGTTGTCCCAACTTGTTCAAATCATTATAATACTACTACTAATAATAGTTAAAGCAGTGTTCCTTATGAGTCCAGTATGTGTGCAGGTATATGTGCTTTTTACAACCAGCCTTTCTTGGTATTGCTGGTTGTAAGTACATATGCCTGCATACATACTGGACAGTAGGTGGCAATGGTACTGTACACTGACTGTATATGGGGTGCAACAAACTTACCTGAGACTCCCAGCCTCTGCCAGTCTGTCCCTGCATATCTGTCCCCAGTTCTGCTGTCTGTGTGCCATCTGCCCTAGCAGGGGCTAAAATCTGTTATCAACTTTGGAGGGGACAATTACATGACATTTTCTCAAGAGCAATTCCTGAAAAAACACCATAAGTAGTGCTGTAACACAGCCTACGCTGTAATATGTTAAATGTATATTGAGGAACCATAATCACTACTACTGGATAATTGATAGGTACAGTAGTTAACTGAAGGGTTGTCCCAACTTGTTCAAATCATTATAATACTACTACTAATAATAGTTATAGCAGTGCTCCTTATCAGTCCAGTATGTGTGCAGGTATATGTGCTTACACCCAGCCTTTCTTGGTATTGCTGGTTGTAGTACATATACCTGCATACATACTGGACAGTAGGTGGCAATGGTACTGTACACTGACTGTATATGGGGTGCAACAAACTTACCTGAGACTCCCTGTCTCTGCCAGTCTGTCCCTGCATATCTGTCCCCAGTTCTGCTGTCTGTGTGCCATCTGCCCTAGCAGGGGCTAAAATCTGTTATCAACTTTGGAGGGGACAATTACATGACATTTTCTCAAGAGCAATTCCTGAAAAAACACCAAAAGTAGTGCTGTAATATGTTAAATGTATATTGAGGAACCATAATCACTACTACTGGATAATTGATAGGTACAGTAGTGAACTGAAGGGTTTTCCCAACTTGTTCAAATCATTATAATACTACTACTAATAATAGTTAAAAGCAGTGCTCCTTATCAGTCCAGTATGTGTGCAAGTATATGTGCTTACACCCAGCCTTTCTTGGTATTGCTGGTTGTAGTACATATACCTGCATACATACTGGACAGTAGGTGGCAATGGTACTGTACACTGACTGTATCTGGGGTGCAACAAACTTACCTGAGACTCCCTGTCTCTGCCAGTCTGTCCCTGCATATCTGTCCCCAGTTCTGCTGTCTGTGTGCCATCTGCCCTAGCAGGGGCTAAAATCTGTTATCAACTTCGAAGGGACAATTACATGACATTTTCTCAAGAGCAATTCCTGAAAAAACACCATAAGTAGTGCTGTAACACAGCCTACGCTGTAATATGTTAAATGTATATTGAGGAACCATAATCACTACTACTGGATAATTGATAGGTACAGTAGTTAACTGAAGGGTTGTCCCAACTTGTTCAAATCATTATAATACTACTACTAATAATAGTTAAAGCAGTGTTCCTTATGAGTCCAGTATGTGTGCAGGTATATGTGCTTACACCCAGCCTTTCTTGGTATTGCTGGTTGTAGTACATATACCTGCATACATACTGGACAGTAGGTGGCAATGGTACTGTACACTGACTGTATATGGGGCGCAGCAAACTTACCTGAGACTCCCTGTCCCTGCATATCTGTCCCCAGTTCTGCTGTCTGTGTGCCATCTGCCCTAGCAGGGGCTAAAATCTGATATCAACTTAGAAGGGACAATTACATGACATTTTCTCAAGAGCAATTCATGAAAAAACACCAAAAGTAGTGCTGTAACACATAGCCTACGCTGTAATATGTTAAATGTATATTGAGGAACCATAATCACTACTACTGGATAATTGATAGGTACAGTAGTGAACTGAAGGGTTGTCCCAACTTGTTCAAATCATTATAATACTACTACTAATAATAGTTAAAAGCAGTGCTCCTTATCAGTCCAGTATGTGTGCAGGTATATGTGCTTACACCCAGCCTTTCTTGGTATTGCTGGTTGTAGTACATATACCTGCATACATACTGGACAGTAGGTGGCAATGGTACTGTATATGGGGTGCAACAAACTTACCTGAGACTCCCTGTCTCTGCCAGTCTGTCCCTGCATATCTGTCCCCAGTTCTGCTGTCTGTGTGCCATCTGCCCTAGCAGGGGCTAAAATCTGTTATCAACTTTGGAGGGGACAATTACATGACATTTTCTCAAGAGCAATTCCTGAAAAAACACCAAAAGTAGTGCTGTAACACATAGCCTACGCTGTAATTTGTTAAATGTATATTGAGGAACCATAATCACTACTACTGGTTAATTGATAGGTACAGTAGTTAACTGAAGGGTTGTCCCAACTTGTTCAAATCATTATAATACTACTACTAATAATAGTTAAAAGCAGTGTTCCTTATCAGTCCAGTATGTATGCAGGTATATGTGCTTACAACCAGCCTTTCTTGGTATTGCTGGTTGTAGTACATATACCTACATACATACTGGACAGTAGGTGGCAATGGTACTGTACACTGACTGTATATGGGGTGCAACAAACTTACCTGAGACTCCCTGTCCCTGCATATCTGTCCCCAGTTCTGCTGTCTGTGTGCCATCTGCCCTCAGTTCTGCTGTCTGTGTGCCATCTGCCCTAGCAGGGGCTAAAATCTGATATCAACTTTGGAGGGGACAATTACATGACATTTTCTCAAGAGCAATTCCTGAAAAAACACCAAAAGTAGTGCTGTAACACATAGCCTACGCTGTAATATGTTAAATGTATATTGAGGAACCATAATCACTACTACTGGATAATTGATAGGTACAGTAGTTAACTGAAGGGTTGTCCCAACTTGTTCAAATCATTATAATACTACTACTAATAATAGTTATAGCAGTGTTCCTTATCAGTCCAGTATGTATGCAGGTATATGTACTTACAACCAGCCTTTCATCATTTATTTCAACGTGTTACAACGTGAAATCGCCTCTATTCCATTCAAACCGTAGAGGACCAAACTACATCTCCCATAATGCAACGCCAGCACAGGTGGCCAGCAAAGCTAATCGTCTACATCCAGAAAGGCTTGCTAGCTAGCAACACTTTTAGCACTCTAAACTATATTAATAACAACAATAAAACTCTGAAAGTTACATGTTTCAATAGTCTCACACTCCCTTATAACAATATCTACAGCATTAACCTTGGGATGTTTAATCTATTTCATGTTATGGACTTCTACAAAGGAGTAATTTGCAACAAATACCCTTCTCTATGTGTTTTCTCGGACTGAGGAGAACTGGAGCTACACCATGGTGTTAGTCGGTGACACGAGCGCCCAGATGAAATCAACCAATAAGAATGCTTGAACATTAAATACACATTTCTTTAGAGGCAGGTGGAAACATAACCAACCTTGTTAACAGACGATAGCAAAAGTTCAATTTTTGACAACTCCACATAAATTGAATAGGTACTAGCTAGCTAGCTTGATAGTTAATGTTTGCGCGCCAGCTGTGCAAATTCAGCAAGTGTGTGTGTGAACGCTTCCAACGTTAACCTCAAGTCAATTAGTTTAATTAGTTAGCTAAACTAATGACCTACAGTGGATCAAACCATTGTGAGGCAAAGGGCGTGGGTCGCAATCTTTTGAAACTTAAAAACGCGCTATTAGTGTCTATAATCAGCTTAAGTGCTTTCATTGCGTTCATTCATATTATTGAAATTACATAGATATGTTTACAGTGATATATTGGGGGGGGGATCATATTTTTCCCAGGATAGGGGGGTCGTGTCCCCCCTGGGATTTCTGCCTATGCACGTGATATCTCCTCACTCACGTGGTTGATTGAAGGACGAACTGATTTGTGTTGATGGCAATTACCATATAAATTCAAAGATGAAGAAGGAGGGATGACTAGAAACGATTCAGTTGACCTGTTTATGTGTGGATTAATTGTCGGAGTAGAGGAATTTGTGTAATTCAGGTAAAAAAATAACGCAATGTTTATATCACAGGACAAATTAGCTAGCAAGTTAACTAGCTAAATTGCCATACAAGTCTAGCTACCATCGCGTTTTTGTCCATTTGGGATCCTGTGTATGCGGTAGATTTTTTGCCGTGTTTTCGTCCACTTGGGGAATGGGAGATAACGGGTCCGGATTTTTTGTTGTTGTTGTTTCCAGTGATGTGTGTCCTCCGAAGTTGGTGTAACTGCTCCAGTGTTTGGGTTAGAGGTTAGGTTTAGGGTTAGGGGGGTTAGGGGTTAGGGTTAAGGGTTAGGTTTCTAGTTTTGAGTCTGTTGATCTAGGGTTACGGGTGTTAGGGTTACGGGGTTTAGGGTTTGTTAATGTTTTGTTTCAACTGGTTAGGGTTAGGTTTCTAGTTTTGAGTCTGTTGATCCAGTGTTGGGGTTACGAGGGTTGGGGTTACGAGGGTTGGGGTTACGAGGGTTAGGGTTAGGTTTTGAATATAATTGTGTTTCGTTTCAACTGGTTAGTTTTAAGGTGCACAGGCCTATCTCCTGTTTATCCCTCCCGTTTCTGATCTAATATAATAGGTGTAGTACTTAAAAAGGCCTGTAGATGTCCTCCTAGGATCATAAATTAAACTGAGGTAAGTTCCAAGTTCCCTCTTTTTCTGGGTGGCAGTGCAGAAGTCGATGTGGTGAGAGATTCATTCAACCATAGTGTTGTTAAATATGAACATTAAATGGTTTTATTGTTTTGTTAAAGGAAAGGAAAAACCTAAAAGTAGTGCTGTAACACATAGCCTGCGCTGTAATATGTTAAATGTATATTGATGAACCATAATCACTACTACTGGATAATTGATAGGTACAGTAGTTAACTGAAGGGTTGTCCCAACTTGTTCAAATCATTATAATACTACTACTAATAATAGTTAAAGCAGTGTTCCTTATGAGTCCAGTATGTGTGCAGGTATGTGTGCTTTTTACAACCAGCCTTTCTTGGTATTGCTGGTTGTAAGTACATATACCTGCATACATACTGGACAGTAGGTGGCAATGGTACTGTACACTGACTGTATATGGGGTGCAACAAACTTACCTGAGACTCCCAGCCTCTGCCAGTCTGTCCCTGCATATCTGTCCCCAGTTCTGCTGTCTGTGTGCCATCTGCCCTAGCAGGGGCTAAAATCTGATATCAACTTTGGAGGGGACAATTACATGACATTTTCTCAAGAGCAATTCCTGAAAAAAACACCAAAAGTAGTGCTGTAACACATAGCCTACGCTGTAATATGTTAAATGTATATTGAGGAACCATAATCACTACTACTGGATAATTGATAGGTACAGTAGTTAACTGAAGGGTTGTCCCAACTTGTTCAAATCATTATAATACTACTACTTATAATAGTTAAAGCAGTGTTCCTTATCAGTCCAGTATGTGTGCAGGTATATGTGCTTAACCAGCCTTTCTTGGTATTGCTGGTTGTAGTACATATACCTACATACATACTGGACAGTAGGTGGCAATGGTACTGTACACTGACTGTATATGGGGTGCAACAAACTTACCTGAGACTCCCTGTCCCTGCATATCTGTCCCCAGTTCTGCTGTCTGTGTGCCATCTGCCCTAGCAGGGGCTAAAATCTGATATCAACTTAGAAGGGACAATTACATGACATTTTCTCAAGAGCAATTCCTGAAAAAAACACCAAAAGTAGTGCTGTAACACATAGCCTACGCTGTAATATGTTAAATGTATATTGAGGAACCATAATCACTACTACTGGATAATTGATAGGTACAGTAGTGAACTGAAGGGTTGTCAAAACTTGTTCAAATCATTATAATACTACTACTAAAAGCAGTGCTCCTTATCAGTCCAGTATGTATGCAGGTATATGTGCTTTACAACCAGCCTTTCTTGGTATTGCTGGTTGTAGTACATATACCTGCATACATACTGGACAGTAGGTGGCAATGGTACTGTATATGGGGTGCAACAAACTTACCTGAGACTCCCTGTCTCTGCCAGTCTGTCCCTGCATATCTGTCCCCAGTTCTGCTGTCTGTGTGCCATCTGCCCTAGCAGGGGCTAAAATCTGATATCAACTTTGGAGGGGACAATTACATGACATTTTCTCAAGACCAATTCCTGAAAAAACACCAACAGTAGTGCTGTAACACATAGCCTACGCTGTAATATGTTAAATGTATATTGAGGAACCATAATCACTACTACTGGATAATTGATAGGTACAGTAGTTAACTGAAGGGTTGTCCCAACTTGTTCAAATCATTATAATACTACTACTAATAATAGTTATAGCAGTGTTCCTTATCAGTCCAGTATGTATGCAGGTATATGTACTTACAACCAGCCTTTCATCATTTATTTCAACGTGTTACAACGTGAAATCGCCTCTATTCCATTCAAACCGTAGAGGACCAAACTACATCTCCCATAATGCAACGCCAGCACAGGTGGCCAGCAAAGCTAATCGTCTACATCCAGAAAGGCTTGCTAGCTAGCAACAGCAGCACTTTTAGCACTCTGTAAACTATATTAATAACAACAATAAAACTCTGAAAGTTACATGTTTCAATAGTCTCCCACTCCCTTATAACAATATCTACAGCATTAACCTTGGGATGTTTAATCTATTTCATGTTATGGACTTCTACAAAGGAGTAATTTGCAACACATACCCTTCTCTATGTGTTTTCTCGGACTGAGGAGAACTGGAGCTACACCATGGTGTTAGTCGGTGACACGAGCGCCCAGATGAAATCAACCAATAAGAATGCTTGAATGATGAGATCCAACCAATAAGAATGCTTGAACATTAAATACACATTTCTTTAGAGGCAGGTGGAAACATAACCAACCTTGTTAACAGACGATAGCAAAAGTTCCATTTTTGACAACTCCACATAAATTGAATAGGTACTAGCTAGCTAGCTTGATAGTTAATGTTTGCGCGCCAGCTATGCAAATTCAGCAAGTGTGTGTGTGAACGCTTCCAACGTTAACCTCAAGTCAATTCGTTTAATTAGTTAGCTAAACTAATGACCTACAGTGGATCAAACCATTGTGAGGCAAAGGGTGCAGGTCGCAATCTTTTGAAACTTAAAAACGCGCTATTAGTGTCTATAATCAGCTTAAGTGCTTTCATTGCGTTCATTCATATTATTGAAATTACATAGATATGTTTACAGTGATATATTGGGGGGGATCATATTTTCCCAGGATAGGGGGGTCGTGTCCCCCCTGGGATTTCTGCCCATGCACGTGATATCTCCTCACTCACGTGGTTGATTGAAGGACGAACTGATTTGTGTTGATGGCAATTACCATATAAATTCAAAGATGAAGGAGGGATGACTAGAAACGATTCAGTTGACCTGTTTATGTGTGGATTAATTGTCGGAGTAGAGGAATGTGTGTAATTCAGGTAAAAAAATAACGCAATGTTTATATCACAGGACAAATTAGCTAGCAAGTTAACTAGCTAAATTGCCATACAAGTCTAGCTACCATCGCGTTTTTGTCCATTTGGGATCCTGTGTATGCGGTAGATTTTTTGCCGTGTTTTCGTCCACTTGGGGAATGGGAGATAACGGGTCCGGATTTTTTGTTGTTGTTGTTGTTTTCAGTGATGTGTGTCCTCCGAAGTTGGTGTAACTGCTCCAGTGTTTGGGTTAGAGGTTAGGTTTAGGGTTAGGGGGGTTAGGGTTAAGGGTTAGGTTTCTAGTTTTGAGTCTGTTGATCTAGGGTTACGGGGGTTAGGGTTAAGTTTTGAATATAATTGTGTTTTGTTTCAACTGGTTAGGGTTAGGTTTCTAGTTTTGAGTCTGTTGATCCAGGGTTGGGGTTACGAGGGTTGGGGTTACGAGGGTTGGGGTTAGGTTTTGAATATAATTGTGTTTCGTTTCAACTGGTTAGTTTTAAGGTGCACAGGCCTATCTCCTGTTTATCCCTCCCGTTTCTGATCTAATATAATAGGTGTAGTACTTAAAAAGGCCCGTAGATGTCCTCCTAGGATCATAAATTAAACTGAGGTAAGTTCCAAGTTCCCTCTTTTTCTGGGTGGCAGTGCAGAAGTCGATGTGGTGAGATTCATTCAACCATAGTGTTGTTAAATATGAACATTAAATGGTTTTATTGTTTTGTTAAAGGAAAGGAAAAACCTAAAAGTAGTGCTGTAATATAGCATACGCTGTAATATGTTAAATGTATATTGAGGAACCATAATCACTACTACTGGATAATTGATAGGTACAGTAGTGAACTGAAGGCTTGTTCAAATCATTATAATACTACTAATAATAATAGTTAAAAGCAGTGCCCCTTATCAGTCCAGTATGTGTGCAGGTATATGTGCTTACACCCAGCCTTTCTTGGTATTGCTGGTTGTAGTACATATACCTGCATACATACTGGACAGTAATAATAGTTAAAAGCAGTGTTCCTTATCAGTCCAGTATGTATGCAGGTATATGTGCTTTTACAACCAGCCTTTCTTGGTATTGCTGGTTGTAGTACATATACCTACATACATACTGGACAGTAGGTGGCAATGGTACTGTACACTGACTGTATATGGGGTGCAACAAACTTACCTGAGACTCCCTGTCTCTGCCAGTCTGTCCCTGCATATCTGTCCCCAGTTCTGCTGTCTGTGTGCCATCTGCCCTAGTAGGGGCTAAAATCTGATATCAACTTTGGAGGGGACAATTACATGACATTTTCTCAAGAGCAATTCCTGAAAAAACACCAAAAGTAGTGCTGTAACACATAGCCTACGCTGTAATATGTTAAATGTATATTGAGGAACCATAATCACTACTACTGGATAATTGATAGGTACAGTAGTTAACTGAAGGGTTGTCCCAACTTGTTCAAATCATTATAATACTACTACTAATAATAGTTAAAAGCAGTGCTCCTTATCAGTCCAGTATGTGTGCAGGTATATGTGCTTACACCCAGCCTTTCTTGGTATTGCTGGTTGTAGTACATATACCTGCATACATACTGGACAGTAGGTGGCAATGGTACTGTATATGGGGTGCAACAAACTTACCTGAGACTCCCTGTCCCTGCATATCTGTCCCCAGTTCTGCTGTCTGTGTGCCATCTGCCCTAGCAGGGGCTAAAATCTGTTATCAATTTTGGGAGGGGACAATTACATGACATTTTCTCAAGAGCAATTCCTGAAAAAACACCAAAAGTAGTGCTGTAACACATAGCCTACGCTGTAATATGTTAAATGTATATTGAGGAACCATAATCACTACTACTGGATAATTGATAGGTACAGTAGTTAACTGAAGGCTTGTTCAAATCATTATAATACTACTAATAATAATAGTTATAGCAGTGTTCCTTATCAGTCCAGTATGTATGCAGGTATATGTACTTACAACCAGCCTTTCATCATTTATTTCAACGTGTTACAACGTGAAATCGCCTCTATTCCATTCAAACCGTAGAGGACCAAACTACATCTCCCATAATGCAACGCCAGCACAGGTGGCTCGCTAGCTAGCAACAGCAGCACTTTTAGCACTCTGTAAACTATATTAATAACAACAATAAAACTCTGAAAGTTACATGTTTCAATAGTCTCACACTCCCTTATAACAATATCTACAGCATTAACCTTGGGATGTTTAATCTATTTCATGTTATGGACTTCTACAAAGGAGTAATTTGCAACACATACCCTTCTCTATGTGTTTTCTCGGACTGAGGAGAACTGGAGCTACACCATGGTGTTAGTCGGTGACACGAGCGCCCAGATGAAATCAACCAATAAGAATGCTTGAACATTAAATACACATTTCTTTAGAGGCAGGTGGAAACATAACCAACCTTGTTAACAGACGATAGCAAAAGTTCAATTTTTGACAACTCCACATAAATTGAATAGGTACTAGCTAGCTAGCTTGATAGTTAATGTTTGCGCGCCAGCTGTGCAAATTCAGCAAGTGTGTGTGTGAACGCTTCCAACGTTAACCTCAAGTCAATTAGTTTAATTAGTTAGCTAAACTAATGACCTACAGTGGATCAAACCATTGTGAGGCAAAGGGCGTGGGTCGCAATCTTTTGAAACTTAAAAACGCGCTATTAGTGTCTATAATCAGCTTAAGTGCTTTCATTCATATTATTGAAATTACATAGATATGTTTACAGTGATATATTGGGGGGGGGGGATCATATTTTTCCCAGGATAGGGGGGTCGTGTCCCCCCTGGGATTTCTGCCTATGCACGTGATATCTCCTCACTCACGTGGTTGATTGAAGGACGAACTGATTTGTGTTGATGGCAATTACCATATAAATTCAAAGATGAAGAAGGAGGGATGACTAGAAACGATTCAGTTGACCTGTTTATGTGTGGATTAATTGTCGGAGTAGAGGAATGTGTGTAATTCAGGTAAAAAAATAACGCAATGTTTATATCACAGGACAAATTAGCTAGCAAGTTAACTAGCTAAATTGCCATACAAGTCTAGCTACCATCGCGTTTTTGTCCATTTCGGATCCTGTGTATGCGGTAGATTTTTTGCCGTGTTTTCGTCCACTTGGGGAATGGGAGATAACGGGTCCGGATTTTTTGTTGTTGTTGTTTCCAGTGATGTGTGTCCTCCGAAGTTGGTGTAACTGCTCCAGTGTTTGGGTTAGAGGTTAGGTTTAGGGTTAGGGGGGTTAGGGGTTAGGGTTAAGGGTTAGGTTTCTAGTTTTGAGTCTGTTGATCTAGGGTTACGGGTGTTAGGGTTACGGGGGTTAGGGTTAAGTTTTGAATATAATTGTGTTTTGTTTCAACTGGTTAGGGTTAGGTTTCTAGTTTTGAGTCTTGTTAGGGAAGATTCAGAATTTGTTGGTAACATATGTAAGATGTTTTATATTCATCAAATGTGTGTAAGTTAATTCTCATCAGAATGGTATTTTTGTGTTATTCTGTGGTGAGGTTTGCAGTATCTGTTCTATGTCAAGACTAAGTTGCATGGCCGCTGAGAGGGGAGAGGTCAAAGTGTCATCATGTGTAAACATATCTTTCACTCTCTACCTTTCCCATAGTGGGGAAAGGAAGGTTGCAGTGTCTGGAATCATTCTATGCTCCCTTTTATGTTGTTTCTATCTTAACCTATAGCCTCACCCTCCTCTCCGTGAGTTTGTCCAGGAGTTTGTATTTAGAGTGGGTTGTATCTAAATGACAATTTGATATATGCCTGTTGTAATGGAGGATTGGTTTATGGTTTGGGAAAGGAGACAAAGCTGAACGATGAGTTATGTCTATGCTGTCTGACTATGTGGGTCTTTGCTATTAAAGGAACTCAGTTGCATTGTAAGGGGGCTCTCAGAGGATTCACTGGGAGACACTGAATCAATCTGAGAGTCACAGGGTTGTGATAGAGCTCATATAATTAAAGATGGACTTTTATAACTAACTCTGACTTGTGTGTGTGGTTTGCTCCCATGATTTGGTAAATAGAGGAAATTTCCACGACATTTGGCGACGAGGAGGGGATGTGAATCTTCACTCGGTGACCGTTCCTACGATCTAGGTAAATAAATCGTGCACGAGGGATCCCCTAAACTTGGGATCTCAGGGAGAACCACACTTCGGGAAACGGAGCAGATGGACCAACCTTTGATCTAAGAGGAAGCGAGCCGAGTGGATACCACATCTCGAACTGAGTTTTTTTTAAAGAAAAAGGTGAGCGAACCACACACAGATTTGAAGTAGAGTTTTTTAATTATGCCTGTTATACTCTGAGCGTGAATTCCTTTGTAAGGAAGGCACCTTGGCGGCGTAAGCAGGGCCGAGTCAGAGGAGAGTAATCTGGGGGTTTTGTGGACTCAAAAGATACTCTGCGCTGTCCGGTTGCCAGTGACCAAGAGCCCTCCTGACACTGAATTGATCACAGTGGGGATTTGGTGAGGTCTGTCGGGGTGAGGGGCCAGGGGGTCTGTGTGTTCTAGGTGAAACACGGCACTTGGTGAAGCCCTATTGGAAGAAGGACCTCATTCTGTGTGTCTGTGTGATTTGTCTGTCTAAGTGACCCTCAGATGTGGTGAATTCCAATTATTTTAAATGTGCTAGCCAGGTATGCCCTAGGTTTACTCTGTGTGAGTCGGACCGTTCTGTGTGAGCGACACAGGTTTACTCTGTGTGAGTCGGACCGTTCTGTGTGAGCGGGGTAGGGTTTACTCTGTGTGGGCAAACCTTTTGATGTTCTGTGTGGACGTCAGAAAAGTTCTATGTGAAAAATCTGACCAATCCTGTGTGGATGATCCTGAAAGTTCTGTGTGAGTAACTAAGATTTCTTAAATTTTATATGGATTCTGTGAATTATTTGAAATTATGATAAATGGTATGTGTGTATAAAGTAATGCTGAAAATGATTAGATACAATTTAAACCACCCATTCGTAGACGTACGCAGGTTTTGAGTTGATATCTTAAATGGATAATTTGATAAAGATGAAGTTTTTAAGCACTGTTACAATAATCTACAAAATCTGGGAAATTGAGCTCTAGAAACTGATTAGAGTGTGTCCACTTTTGGTTATCTTACCCTAACGATGTAACTATAGAACGCATATTGGAGTATCTCCGTCTGGGTGAAACATTTCAAATTAAACTGCCCTTAAGGTCTGAACATGTTATACTTTTTCTTCCCAGTATGAGAGAAGTTGCGGGATTTATTGAATAAACTGTTTTCCATAAAGTTAAAGAGAATTCGAGGGATGCTCGATGTAATTTATAATGTTGTACAAAGCCTAAGGTTTTCCATCAAACGAATTATCCTTGCGTGATTAATGTGATGTAGTAAAGTAATTGAAATATGTTGCATAAGTAAACATAATCTACTTTTACTGTTTCCTAGTCATTAGTGTCGATTTTATTCTTTGATTGCTAATATATTCATTTGGAATTTGAGAATCATAGCTGGAGCAATGTTTGTACTATTAAAATTGGGCTATTATTCTTCTGGGAATTACCGATAGTGACGTGTTTTGATTTTACTTTGTAAATCGGGTTTATATCCGGAGAGTTTTTGCTATTGGCAATAGCATTGGTGGTTCAGTGGTAGAATTCTCGCCTGCAACGCGGGAGGCCCGAGTTCCATTCCCAGTCACGGCGCTGGCTGAATTCAGACTTTATGACTGTAAATAATCTATTTGTATGTTTTGCCTGGAAAGTTATGGTCGCTAGTGTTTGTATAAGAGATAAATTGAACGTTTTCAATAGATTGTTTAGGTTAAATTGATAGGCTAATTCAATTTAAAACAATAACGAAGCGAATTCTGATGCAAGACGATGTCTGTTCACTAAATTATCTGCTGGAATAATGTATTGAGAATTGGGTCGTATTTAAATTACTGTATCAATAGAGAAGACAGTTACCTAAGTTAAAGACACTCTGAATGATAGCGGGGAGAGAATGGCGATAGGAAAGTGGTTACCGAAATGTTTTTCATTCTTATAGATTGACTGACGCATGTTATAATTTTGGCGCTGTGTGTGTTATTTTTAAAGAAATATGATACATTTCATAAGTGTGGAGAGCAAAGAGAAGAGGAAGTTATAAAGTTGAGGTTTTAATCTTACGATAGAGGTAAGGGAAAAACGTTGAAATGAGAGGGGTTATATTTTTGCCCAACTGGGGGAAAAAGAAGTAGGAAAGTTGAGTTGAAAGTATGTAAGAGAGTGAGTTGTTATGTTGGCTGCTCATTGTCAGGGAAAGTTGCTGGAGGAAGGTAGATTGTTGTAGAATAACGTACATTTGCGTTATTAGTTTGAATATACAATAACCTTACTCTAATTGTTTTGACCGTTGTTCAGGTCCATTTTTTTTTCTGTATTTCTAGCAGCTGATTCGCTAGGTGGGCATCATAGATTTGTGGCGTTTATATTTACTGTATTAGGCTATGAGAATTGGGAGACTGGATGTCTGAATCATAAAACATCGTAAGGATAGCTTCTGATTGTTATTGATTCTTGGTTTGATTGTTTAAGTAACACCAGTAAATTTGAGCAGGAAAGTTCATGTACTCTAAGGTTATGGTATGTTTCCATTATGTGGAACAATGTCAGGTCATTAAAGGTGATTGCTGGATTGAATAGTACGCCAACCTGTTGACAGAAGGCTGAATGGGTATGAATGTTGAAAAGCAAGATTGGGCCAAAGACTAAACTAGTATGTTAAGTGGGGGAGTATCATAGATTTTAATTATAGTGTTGTTATAGTAGTTATATAGTGTAGTCAAAACAATTTCATATGTTTTGGTAAATTAGCTAGGTTGAATTTGGTATTTGAGTTCCTTTATTATTTGCTTTTTAAAAGAAAGGTTGGAATCAAGTATGATGCCTTGGCACTTAAAATCAGATACCACCAGGAGCGTTTTACATCAGTACTTGTTTTTTGAGGAACATGCAGACTGTGTTTTATTTTATTGAGATGTAAACATGAGTCTCTGAGCAATTTTGTCATCTGAATCATTATAGTAGTGAGTTTTTGTGTAGTTTGTTATTTGCATGAATTTATCACAGTATCATCTGCATACATTGGAACTTCAGACCCTGTACAGACTAAAGGAAGATCATTAATGGATGTGCTGAACAGTATTGACCTTTGTGGATATCAGTGGGGGAAAAAATTAAGTTTATTTTTATTTTAGATGATGAGACAGCACCGACTTTTGAAGGATTTTAGATTTGTTAAAAAAAAATCAGAATTGTTTTTTTACTAAATTTATATCAACAGATTGAAATTATTAGGTTGCTGATTAAGAGTTTTTTTTAAGAGTTGATTTAACTTATCATGCATTTACATTGATTTGATTAAAACTTATGATTAATGATTTGAGGTACAGTGGAATTATCATTAGGTTTGGTTTATAGTTCACGTTTGAGTTTCTGAATCAATGTAGTGTAAATGAATACTAAGTGTTTTTGTGTTTTCTTCGGGAAAATTGATATTTCACTGTCTCTCTCTGGAATGTGTCCAGGGAAGAGTGAGTGAAATTGGGGCACTCACCACATTGGGATTGTAATGAGTTTTTATTTTCTGACTTTTCATTACACACGCAAATTCTTTTGATAAAGGAATGTTCTGGGAACATGGAATTATGAAAATGTTTGGAACTAGTTGATTATTGTTTGCAAATTGTTTCATATAGTGCAAAACACTGCTTTGGAGGGTTTTGTATGACCTATGACCTTCTGATGACTTTCCGTTGTGGCTTGATCACCCGCATTGGAAAGCCATTTGGAAAATAAATGTATGGTCATTTGTAATACTGCTTTCAAAATAATTTGTGTAATTGGTAAATATGTTTCTTAATCCATATTTGTAATTTGGACCAGTGTGAAGAGGGCATTGCTTTTAACTAAGCTTTAAGTCTATTTTCCTATGACCATAGGGGTTAAATAATTTTTCTTTGTGGAGTGTTTTTTTTTTTCTTCTTCAGTTTAGTGATTTTAATTTGATTAGGTTAGCTGAAATTTTGTTTTACATTACTCTCATACGGAGAGATGTGTGTAAAACATGGGGGAGGATTCAGTTTTTTGAGGGTTTGAATTGAAGTTATACAACTTAAGTGATATGTGAATGAGTGTATTGTATTGTTGAGTGTATTGTATTGTTGTGTTTGTTTTGTTCTATTCCCGAGGGGTATAGGTCTAATTTCTTGATCCTTGGCTCTACGATGGAGTTGACAGTGAGATGGGGAGTATAAACCAATTTGAAAGAATAGTTTCAATAGAATGTTTTGATATTCTCTGTGAAATATGTTTAGATATGTGTGTTAAGAATAATTGGTAAAAGTAATCATTTATCATGTAGTTAATGAACTGAACTAAACTGTTGTTCTGATCTGTTCTTTCGAGGTTATCATGAAGGGTGACATCAGACGGTATCTTAATGCATGGAAGAGATCATTTGGACCGAATGGTGTGTGTACCTCAAAACCCCCTCTAACTGGCTGAAGAAGAGAGACAAAGGCATTGAAGGAGGCTTTCCAAACCACTTCTACCGAGAGAAAAGAACCAAGCCAGAAATTGGTGTACAGTATCAGATCTAAGCTATCAACTGCTTTTCTTTCATGGTTCTGTCATACTGTGAGGAGTCCATTTGGAGTGATCATGGAGAAAGATCTGTTCTGACATTTTCTTATGATGCTGGTATATTGGTTGACGAATGGACAAGACATGAGTGGTAAAGATGAGACATTGAAATTGGGACATTATCATGGGCCGTCCACTTTGAACTGTAAAGCTATTTGAAGGAAAACGAAGATGCCAGAAGATGCCGTGCCTGAGAGGGGGGGGGGGTTTAATCTAACTGTGCCATTAAAATTGTTTATACTTTTGTGGTATCAGATTGATTGAAGAGGTCTACACCATGTAAATTGTAGTAATTTAGATTAAGAATGCATTGAGATACTGATCTGTATTAAAATCATGATTAAAAAAGTTAATAGTAGAATTATGGGATAATTATACTGTATGTAAATCTGCTAATATTGATGTGTGTTAAATTGAGGTTTTACTTTGAGTGATAAGACAAATTTGAATCACTGAGGAGTGCTAAATATTCTAAATATTGGTTTGATAAATAGTTGGGTTGTTACTTATGATTTGTAATATGAATGATTTCAATGACCTATTCTCTATTCCTAAGTATATTTCTGAGCATGAGTACTTAGAGGGATGTCTGTCCTATATGTTGTGAGGAGGCCTGTGTTTAGACACTGGTTCTTATGTAATTGAAAGAGCATAAATATGTTATGTTTTTATTTTCCTCAAATGGATTATTCTGTGTTATTAAAACATGTGCAAGTTTGTCTTGTAGAATAAGGGTTGTAAAACTTAGTTTCAGAAGGGAGAAAGTTTACATATAAGCTAAGGTATTTGACATTGAGGGGATTTGAATTTTAAAATATTGAGTATGTTACTATTCTGATTCTTCAAAAGGAACTGAGTCCCTTGAGAGGGGTCCCTTCAGACGGTATCTTAATGTTAGGGAAGATTCAGAATTTGTTGGTAACATATGTAAGATGTTTTATATTCATCAAATGTGTGTAAGTTAATTCTCATCAGAATGGTATTTTTGTGTTATTCTGTGGTGAGGGTTGCAGTATCTGTTCTATGTCAAGACTAAGTTGCATGGCCGCTGAGAGGGGAGAGGTCAAAGTGTCATCATGTGTAAACATATCTTTCACTCTCTACCTTTCCCATAGTGGGGAAAGGAAGGTTGCAGTGTCTGGAATCATTCTATGCTCCCTTTTATGTTGTTTCTATCTTAACCTATATTTATTTTATTTTTTATTTTACCTTTATTTAACCAGGCAAGTCAGTTAAGAACAAATTCTTATTTTCAATGACGGCCTGGGAACAGTGGGTTAACTGCCTGTTCAGGGGCAGAACGACAGATTTGTACCTTGTCAGCTCGGGGGTTTGAACTCACAACCTTCCGGTTACTAGTCCAACGCTCTAACCACTAGGCTACCCTGCCGCCCCAATAGCCTCACCCTCCTCTCCGTGAGTTTGTCCAGGAGTTTGTATTTAGAGTGGGTTGTATCTAAATGACAATTTGATATATGCCTGTTGTAATGGAGGATTGGTTTATGGTTTGGGAAAGGAGACAAAGCTGAACGATGAGTTATGTCTATGCTGTCTGACTATGTGGGTCTTTGCTATTAAAGGAACTCAGTTGCATTGTAAGGGGGCTCTCAGAGGATTCACTGGGAGACACTGAATCAATCTGAGAGTCACAGGGTTGTGATAGAGCTCATATAATTAAAGATGGACTTTTATAACTAACTCTGACTTGTGTGTGTGGTTTGCTCCCATGATTTGGTAAATAGAGGAAATTTCCACGACAGTCTGTTGATCCAGGGTTGGGGTTACGAGGGTTGGGGTTACGAGGGTTGGGGTTAGGTTTTGAATATAATTGTGTTTCGTTTCAACTGGTTAGTTTTAAGGTGCACAGGCCTATCTCCTGTTTATCCCTCCCGTTTCTGATCTAATATAATAGGTGTAGTACTTAAAAAGGCCCGTAGATGTCCTCCTAGGATCATAAATTAAACTGAGGTAAGTTCCAAGTTCCCTCTTTTTCTGGGTGGCAGTGCAGAAGTCGATGTGGTGAGAGATTCATTCAACCATAGTGTTGTTAAATATGAACATTAAATGGTTTTATTGTTTTGTTAAAGGAAAGGAAAAACCTAAAAGTAGTGCTGTAACACATAGCCTACGCTGTAATATGTTAAATGTATATTGAGGAACCATAATCACTACTACTGGATAATTGATAGGTACAGTAGTGAACTGAAGGGTTGTCCCAACTTGTTCAAATCATTTTAATACTACTACTAATAATAGTTAAAAGCAGTGCTCCTTATGTGTGCAGGTATATGTGCTTTACACCCAGCCTTTCTTGGTATTGCTGGTTGTAGTACATATACCTGCATACATACTGGACAGTAATAATAGTTAAAAGCAGTGCTCCTTATCAGTCCAGTATGTGTGCAGGTATATTACAACCAGCCTTTCTTGGTATTGCTGGTTGTAGTACATATACCTGTATACATACTGGACAGTAGGTGGCAATGGTACTGTACACTGACTGTATATGGATGGCAAACAAACTTATCTGAGACTTTCTTGGTATTGCTGGTTGTAGTACATATACCTGCATACATACTGGACAGTAATAATAGTTAAAAGCAGTGTTCCTTATCAGTCCAGTATGTATGCAGGTATATGTGCTTTTACAACCAGCCTTTCTTGGTATTGCTGGTTGTAGTACATATACCTGCATACATACTGGACAGTAATAATAGTTAAAAGCAGTGTTCCTTATCAGTCCAGTATGTATGCAGGTATATGTGCTTTTTACAACCAGCCTTTCTTGGTATTGCTGGTTGTAGTACATATACCTGCATACATACTGGAGAGTAGGTGGCAATGGTACTGTACACTGACTGTATATGGGGTGCAACAAACTTACCTGAGACTCCCTGTCTCTGCCAGTCTGTCCCTGCATATCTGTCCCCAGTTCTGCTGTCTGTGTGCCATCTGCCCTAGCAGGGGCTAAAATCTGTTATCAACTTTGGAGGGGACAATTACATGACATTTTCTCAAGAGCAATTCCTGAAAAAACACCAAAAGTAGTGCTGTAACACATAGCCTACGCTGTAATATGTTAAATGTATATTGAGGAACCATAATCACTACTACTGGATAATTGATAGGTACAGTAGTGAACTGAAGGGTTGTCCCAACTTGTTCAAATCATTATAATACTACTACTAATAATAGTTAAAAGCAGTGCTCCTTATCAGTCCAGTATGTGTGCAGGTATATGTGCTTACACCCAGCCTTTCTTGGTATTGCTGGTTGTAGTACATATACCTGCATACATACTGGACAGTAGGTGGCAATGGTACTGTACACTGACTGTATATGGGGTGCAACAAACTTACCTGAGACTCCCTGTCCCTACTTATAATAGTTAAAGCAGTGTTCCTTATCAGTCCAGTATGTGTGCAGGTATATGTGCTTAACCAGCCTTTCTTGGTATTGCTGGTTGTAGTACATATACCTGCATACATACTGGACAGTAGGTGGCAATGGTACTGTATATGGGGTGCAACAAACTTACCTGAGACTCCCTGTCTCTGCCAGCCCCTGCATATCTGTCCCCAGTTCTGCTGTCTGTGTGCCATCTGCCCTAGCAGGGGCTAAAATCTGATATCAACTTTGGAGGGGACAATTACATGACATTTTCTCAAGAGCAATTCCTGAAAAAACACCAAAAGTAGTGCTGTAACACATAGCCTACGCTGTAATATGTTAAATGTATATTGAGGAACCATAATCACTACTACTGGATAATTGATAGGTACAGTAGTTAACTGAAGGGTTGTCCCAACTTGTTCAAATCATTATAATACTACTACTAATAATAGTTATAGCAGTGTTCCTTATCAGTCCAGTATGTATGCAGGTATATGTACTTACAACCAGCCTTTCATCATTTATTTCAACGTGTTACAACGTGAAATCGCCTCTATTCCATTCAAACCGTAGAGGACCAAACTACATCTCCCATAATGCAACGCCAGCACAGCAAAGCTAATCGTCTACATCCAGAAAGGCTTGCTAGCTAGCAACAGCAGCACTTTTAGCACTCTGTAAACTATATTAATAACAACAATAAAACTCTGAAAGTTACATGTTTCAATAGTCTCACACTCCCTTATAACAATATCTACAGCATTAACCTTGGGATGTTTAATCTATTTCATGTTATGGACTTCTACAAAGGAGTAATTTGCAACACATACCCTTCTCTATGTGTTTTCTCGGACTGAGGAGAACTGGAGCTACACCATGGTGTTAGTCGGTGACACGAGCGCCCAGATGAAATCAACCAATAAGAATGCTTGAACATTAAATACACATTTCTTTAGAGGCAGGTGGAAACATAACCAACCTTGTTAACTGACGATAGCAAAAGTTCAATTTTTGACAACTCCACATAAATTGAATAGGTACTAGCTAGCTAGCTTGATAGTTAATGTTTGCGCGCCAGCTCTGCAAATTCAGCAAGTGTGTGTGAACGCTTCCAACGTTAACCTCAAGTCAATTAGTTTAATTAGTTAGCTAAACTAATGACCTACAGTGGATCAAACCATTGAGGCAAAGGGCGGGGGTCGCAGTCTTTTTGAAACTTAAAAACGCGCTATTAGTGTCTATAATCAGCTTAAGTGCTTTCATTGCGTTCATTCATATTATTGAAATTACATAGATATGTTTACAGTGATATATTGGAGGGGGGGGGGGGAATCATATTTTTCCCAGGATAGGGGGATCGTGTCCCCCCTGGGATTTCTGCCTATGCACGTGATATCTCCTCACTCACGTGGTTGATTGAAGGACGAACTGATTTGTGTTGATGGCAAAGATGAAGAAGGAGGGATGACTAGAAACGATTCAGTTGACCTGTTTATGTGTGGATTAATTGTCGGAGTAGAGGAATTTGTGTAATTCAGGTAAAAAAATAACGCAATGTTTATATCACAGGACAAATTAGCTAGCAAGTTAACTAGCTAAATTGCCATACAAGTCTAGCTACCATCGCGTTTTTGTCCATTTGGGATCCTGTGTATGCGTTAGATTTTTTGCCGTGTTTTCGTCCACTTGGGGAATGGGAGATACGGGTCCAGATTTTTTGTTGTTGTTGTTTCCAGTGATGTGTGTCCTCCGAAGTTGGTGTAACTGCTCCAGTGTTTGGGTTAGAGGTTAGGTTTAGGGTTAGGGTTAAGGGTTAGGTTTCTAGTTTTGAGTCTGTTGATCTAGGGTTACGGGTGTTAGGGTTACGGGTTTGAATATAATTGTGTTTTGTTTCAACTGGTTAGGGTTAGGTTTCTAGTTTTGAGTCTGTTGATCCAGGGTTAGGGTTACGAGGGTTGGGGTTAGGGTTAGGTTTTGAATATAATTGTGTTTCGTTTCAACTGGTTAGTTGTAAGGTGCACAGGCCTATCTCCTGTTTATCCCTCCCGTTTCTGATCTAATATAATAGGTGTAGTACTTAAAAAGGCCTGTAGATGTCCTCCTAGGATCATAAATTAAACTGAGGTAAGTTCCAAGTTCCCTCTTTTTCTGGGTGGCAGTGCAGAAGTCGATGTGGTGAGAGATTCATTCAACCATAGTGTTGTTAAATATGAACATTAAATGGTTTTATTGTTTTGTTAAAGGAAAGGAAAAACCTAAAAGTAGTGCTGTAACACACCCTACGCTGTAATATGTTAAATGTATATTGAGGAACCATAATCACTACTACTGGATAATTGATAGGTACAGTAGTGAACTGAAGGGTTGTCCCAACTTGGTCAAATCATTATAATACTACTACTAATAATAGTTAAAGCAGTGTTCCTTATCAGTCCAGTATGTGTGCAGGTATATGTGCTTACACCCAGCCTTTCTTGGTATTGCTGGTTGTAGTACATATACCTGCATACATACTGGACAGTAGGTGGCAATGGTACTGTACACTGACTGTATATGGGGTGCAACAAACTTACCTGAGACTCCCTGTCTCTGCCAGTCTGTCCCTGCATATCTGTCCCCAGTTCTGCTGTCTGTGTGCCATCTGCCCTAGCAGGGGCTAAAATCTGTTATCAACTTTGGAGGGGACAATTACATGACATTTTCTCAAGAGCAATTCCTGAAAAAACACCGAAAGTAGTGCTGTAATATGTTAAATGTATTTTGAGGAACCATAATCACTACTACTGGATAATTGATAGGTACAGTAGTGAACTGAAGGGTTGTCCCAACTTGTTCAAATCATTATAATACTACTACTAATAATAGTTAAAAGCAGTGTTCCTTATCAGTCCAGTATGTATGCAGGTATATGTGCTTACACCCAGCCTTTCTTGGTATTGCTGGTTGTAGTACATATACCTGCATACATACTGGACAGTAGGTGGCAATGGTACTGTATATGGGGTGCAACAAACTTACCTGAGACTCCCTGTCTCTGCCAGTCTGTCCCTGCATATCTGTCCCCAGTTCTGCTGTCTGTGTGCCATCTGCCCTAGCAGGGGCTAAAATCTGTTATCAACTTAGAAGGGACAATTACATGACATTTTCTCAAGAGCAATTCCTGAAAAAACACCATAAGTAGTGCTGTAACACAGCCTACGCTGTAATATGTTAAATGTATATTGAGGAAGCATAATCACTACTACTGGATAATTGATAGGTACAGTAGTTAACTGAAGGGTTGTCCCAACTTGTTCAAATCATTATAATACTACTACTAATAATAGTTAAAGCAGTGTTCCTTATGAGTCCAGTATGTGTGCAGGTATATGTGCTTACACCCAGCCTTTCTTGGTATTGCTGGTTGTAGTACATATACCTGCATACATACTGGACAGTAGGTGGCAATGGTACTGTACACTGACTGTATATGGGGTGCAACAAACTTACCTGAGACTCCCTGTCTCTGCCAGTCTGTCCCTGCATATCTGTCCCCAGTTCTGCTGTCTGTGTGCCATCTGCCCTAGCAGGGGCTAAAATCTGTTATCAACTTTGGAGGCGACAATTACATTACATTTTCTCAAGAGCAATTCCTGAAAAAACACTGAAAGTAGTGCTGTAACACATAGCCTACGCTGTAATATGTTAAATGTATATTGAGGAACCATAATCACTACTACTGGATAATTGATAGGTACAGTAGTGAACTGAAGGGTTGTCCCAACTTGTTCAAATCATTATAATACTACTACTAATAATAGTTAAAAGCAGTGTTCCTTATCAGTCCAGTATGTATGCAGGTATATGTGCTTACACCCAGCCTTTCTTGGTATTGCTGGTTGTAGTACATATACCTGCATACATACTGGACAGTAGGTGGCAATGGTACTGTATATGGGGTGCAACAAACTTACCTGAGACTCCCTGTCTCTGCCAGTCTGTCCCTGCATATCTGTCCCCAGTTCTGCTGTCTGTGTGCCATCTGCCCTAGCAGGGGCTAAAATCTGATATCAACTTAGAAGGGACAATTACATGACATTTTCTCAAGAGCAATTCCTGAAAAAACACCAAAAGTAGTGCTGTAACACATAGCCTACGCTGTAATATGTTAAATGTATATTGAGGAACCATAATCACTACTACTGGATAATTGATAGGTACAGTAGTGAACTGAAGGGTTGTCCCAACTTGTTCAAATCATTATAATACTACTACTAATAATAGTTAAAAGCAGTGCTCCTTATCAGTCCAGTATGTGTGCAGGTATATGTGCTTACAACCAGCCTTTCTTGGTATTGCTGGTTGTAGTACATATACCGGCATACATACTGGACAGTAGGTGGCAATGGTACTGTATATGGGGTGCAACAAACTTACCTGAGACTCCCTGTCTCTGCCAGTCTGTCCCTGCATATCTGTCCCCAGTTCTGCTGTCTGTGTGCCATCTGCCCTAGCAGGGGCTAAAATCTGTTATCAACTTTGGGAGGGGACAATTACATGACATTTTCTCAAGAGCAATTCCTGAAAAAACACCAAAAGTAGTGCTGTAACACATAGCCTACGCTGTAATATGTTAAATGTATATTGAGGAACCATAATCACTACTACTGGATAATTGATAGGTACTGTAGTGAACTGAAGGGTTGTCCCAACTTGGTCAAATCATTATAATACTACTACTAATAATATTTAAGCAGTGTTCCTTATCAGTCCAGTAGGTGGCAATGGTACTGTACACTGACTGTATATGGGGCGCAACAAACTTACCTGAGACTCCCTGTCCCTGCATATCTGTCCCCAGTTCTGCTGTCTGTGTGCCATCTGCCCTAGCAGGGGCTAAAATCTGATATCAACTTTGGAGGGGTTAATTACATGACATTTTCTCAAGAGCAATTCCTGAAAAAACACCAAAAGTAGTGCTGTAACACATAGCCTACGCTGTAATATGTTAAATGTATATTGAGGAACCTACTGCTACTGGATAATTGATAGGTACAGTAGTGAACTGAAGGGTTGTCCTAACTTGTTCAAATCATTATAATACTACTACTAATAATAGTTAAAAGCAGTGCTCCTTATCAGTCCAGTATGTGTGCAGGTATATGTGCTTACACCCAGCCTTTCTTGGTATTGCTGGTTGTAGTACATAGACCTGCATACATACTGGACAGTAGGTGGCAATGGTACTGTACACTGACTGTATATGGGGTGCAACAAACTTACCTGAGACTCCCTGTCTCTGCCAGTCTGCCCCTGCATATCTGTCCCCAGTTCTGCTGTCTGTGTGCAGTCTGCCCTAGCAGGGGCTAAAATCTGATATCAACTTTGGGAGGGGACAATTACATGACATTTTCTCAAGAGCAATTCCTGAAAAAACACCAAAAGTAGTGATGTAACACATAGCCTACGCTGTAATATGTTAAATGTATATTGAGGAACCATAATCACTACTACTGGATAATTGATAGGTACAGTAGTGAACTGAAGGGTTGTCCCAACTTGGTCAAATCATTATAATACTACTACTAATAATAGTTAAAGCAGTGTTCCTTATCAGTCCAGTATGTGTGCAGGTATATGTGCTACAACCAGCCTTTCTTGGTATTGCTGGTTGTAGTACATATACCGGCATACATACTGGACAGTAGGTGGCAATGGTACTGTACACTGACTGTATATGGGGCGCAACAAACTTACCTGAGACTCCCTGTCCCTGCATATCTGTCCCCAGTTCTGCTGTCTGTGTGCCATCTGCCCTAGCAGGGGCTAAAATCTGTTATCAACTTTGGGAGGGGACAATTACATGACATTTTCTCAAGAGCAATTCCTGAAAAAACACCAAAAGTAGTGCTGTAACACATAGCCTACGCTGTAATATGTTAAATGTATATTGAGGAACCATAATCACTACTACTGGATAATTGATAGGTACAGTAGTTAACTGAAGGGTTGTTCAAATCATTATAATACTACTACTAATAATAGTTATAGCAGTGTTCCTTATCAGTCCAGTATGTATGCAGGTATATGTACTTACAACCAGCCTTTCATCATTTATTTCAACGTGTTACAATGTGAAATCGCCTCTATTCCATTCAAACCGTAGAGGACCAAACTACATCTCCCATAATGCAACGCCAGCACAGGTGGCCAGCAAAGCTAATCGTCTACATCCAGAAAGGCTCGCTAGCTAGCAACAGCAGCACTTTTAGCACTCTGTAAACTATATTAATAACAACAATAAAACTCTGAAAGTTACATGTTTCAATAGTCTCACACTCCCTTATAACAATATCTACAGCATTAACCTTGGGATGTTTAATCTATTTCATGTTATGGACTTCTACAAAGGAGTAATTTGCAACACATACCCTTCTCTATGTGTTTTCTCGGACTGAGGAGAACTGGAGCTACACCATGGTGTTAGTCGGTGACACGAGCGCCCAGATGAAATCAACCAATAAGAATGCTTGAATGATGAGATCCAACCAATAAGAATGCTTGAACATTAAATACACATTTCTTTCGAGGCAGGTGGAAACATAACCAACCTTGTTAACAGACGATAGCAAAAGTTCAATTTGACAACTCCACATAAATTGAATAGGTACTAGCTAGCTAGCTTGATAGTTAATGTTTGCGCGCCAGCTCTGCAAATTCAGCAAGTGTGTGTGAACGCTTCCAACGTTAACCTCAAGTCAATTAGTTTAATTAGTTAGCTAAACTAATGACCTACAGTGGATCAAACCATTGAGGCAAAGGGCGGGGGTCGCAGTCTTTTGAAACTTAAAAACGCGCTATTAGTGTCTATAATCAGCTTAAGTGCTTTCATTGCGTTCATTCATATTATTGAAATTACATAGATATGTTTACAGTGATATATTGGGGGGGGGGGGGAAATCATTTTTCCCAGGATAGGGGGGTCGTGTCCCCCCTGGGATTTCTGCCTATGCACGTGATATCTCCTCACTCACGTGGTTGATTGAAGGACGAACTGAGTTGTGTTGATGGCAAAGATGAAGAAGGAGGGATGACTAGAGACGATTCAGTTGACCTGTTTATGTGTGGATTAATTGTCGGAGTAGAGGAATTTGTGTAATTCAGGTAAAAAAATAACGCAATGTTTATATCACAGGACAAATTAGCTAGCAAGTTAACTAGCTAAATTGCCATACAAGTCTAGCTACCATCGCGTTTTTGTCCATTTGGGATCCTGTGTATGCGGTAGATTTTTTGCCGTGTTTTCGTCCACTTGGGGAATGGGAGATACGGGTCCAGATTTTTTGTTGTTGTTGTTTCCAGTGATGTGTGTCCTCCGAAGTTGGTGTAACTGCTCCAGTGTTTGGGTTAGAGGTTAGGTTTAGGGTTAGGGGTTAGGGTTAAGGGTTAGGTTTCTAGTTTTGAGTCTGTTGATCTAGGGTTACGGGTGTTAGGGTTACGGGTTTGAATATAATTGTGTTTTGTTTCAACTGGTTAGGGTTAGGTTTCTAGTTTTGAGTCTGTTGATCCAGGGTTAGGGTTACGAGGGTTGGGGTTAGGGTTTGAATATAATTGTGTTTCGTTTCAACTGGTTAGTTGTAAGGTGCACAGGCCTATCTCCTGTTTATCCCTCCTGTTTCTGATCTAATATAATAGGTGTAGTACTTAAAGGCCCGTAGATGTCCTCCTAGGATCATAAATTAAACTGAGGTAAGTTCCAAGTTCCCTCTTTTTCTGGGTGGCAGTGCAGTGTCCCTGCATATCTGTCCCCAGTTCTGCTGTCTGTGTGCCATCTGCCCTAGCAGGGGCTAAAATCTGTTATCAACTTTGGAGGGGACAATTACATGACATTTTCTCAAGAGCAATTCCTGAAAAAACACCAAAAGTAGTGCTGTAACACATAGCCTACGCTGTAATATGTTAAATGTATATTGAGGAACCATAATCACTACTACTGGATAATTGATAGGTACAGTAGTTAACTGAAGGGTTGTCCCAACTTGTTCAAATCATTATAATACTACTACTAATAATAGTTAAAGCAGTGTTCCTTATCAGTCCAGTATGTGTGCAGGTATATGTGCTACATACAACCAGCCTTTCTTGGTATTGCTGGTTGTAGTACATATACCTGCATACATACTGGACAGTAGGTGGCAATGGTACTGTACACTGACTGTATATGGGGTGCAACAAACTTACCTGAGACTCCCTGTCTCTGCCAGTCTGTCCCTGCATATCTGTGTGCCATCTGCCCTAGCAGGGGCTAAAATCTGTTATCAACTTTGGAGGGGACAATTACATGACATTTTCTCAAGAGCAATTCCTGAAAAAACACCAAAAGTAGTGCTGTAACACATAGCCTACGCTGTAATATGTTAAATGTATATTGAGGAACCATAATCACTACTACTGGTTAATTGATAGGTACAGTAGTGAACTGAAAGGTTGTCCCAACTTGTTCAAATCATTATAATACTACTACTAATAATAGTTAAAAGCAGTGTTCCTTATCAGTCCAGTATGTATGCAGGTATATGTGCTTTTACAACCAGCCTTTCTTGGTATTGCTGGTTGTAGTACATATACCTGCATACATACTGGACAGTAGGTGGCAATGGTACTGTACACTGACTGTATATGGGGTGCAACAAACTTACCTGAGACTCCCTGTCTCTGCCAGTCTGTCCCTGCATATCTGTCCCCAGTTCTGCTGTCTGTGTGCCATCTGCCCTAGCAGGGGCTAAAATCTGATATCAACTTTGGAGGGGACAATTACATGACATTTTCTCGAGCAATTCCTGAAAAAAACACCAAAAGTAGTGCTGTAACACATAGCCTACGCTGTAATATGTTAAATGTATATTGAGGAACAATAATCACTACTACTGGATAATTGATAGGTACAGTAGTTAACTGAAGGGTTGTCCCAACTTGTTCAAATCATTATAATACTACTACTTATAATAGTTAAAGCAGTGTTCCTTATCAGTCCAGTATGTGTGCAGGTATATGTGCTTAACCAGCCTTTCTTGGTATTGCTGGTTGTAGTACATATACCTACATACATACTGGACAGTAGGTGGCAATGGTACTGTACACTGACTGTATATGGGGTGCAACAAACTTACCTGAGACTCCCTGTCCCTGCATATCTGTCCCCAGTTCTGCTGTCTGTGTGCCATCTGCCCTAGCAGGGGCTAAAATCTGATATCAACTTAGAAGGGACAATTACATGACATTTTCTCAAGAGCAATTCCTGAAAAAAACACCAAAAGTAGTGCTGTAACACATAGCCTACGCTGTGATATGTTAAATGTATATTGAGGAACCATAATCACTACTACTGGATAATTGATAGGTACAGTAGTGAACTGAAGGGTTGTCAAAACTTGTTCAAATCATTATAATACTACTACTAAAAGCAGTGCTCCTTATCAGTCCAGTATGTATGCAGGTATATGTGCTTTACAACCAGCCTTTCTTGGTATTGCTGGTTGTAGTACATATACCTGCATACATACTGGACAGTAATAATAGTTAAAAGCAGTGTTCCTTATCAGTCCAGTATGTATGCAGGTATATGTGCTTACAACCAGCCTTTCTTGGTATTGCTGGTTGTAGTACATATACCTACATACATACTGGACAGTAGGTGGCAATGGTACTGTACACTGACTGTATATGGGGCGCAACAAACTTACCTGAGACTCCCTGTCCCTGCATATCTGTCCCCAGTTCTGCTGTCTGTGTGCCATCTGCCCTAGCAGGGGCTAAAATCTGTTATCAACTTTGGGAGGGGACAATTACATGACATTTTCTCAAGAGCAATTCCTGAAAAAACACCAAAAGTAGTGCTGTAACACATAGCCTACGCTGTAATATGTTAAATGTATATTGAGGAACCATAATCACTACTACTGGATAATTGATAGGTACAGTAGTTAACTGAAGGGTTGTTCAAATCATTATAATACTACTACTAATAATAGTTATAGCAGTGTTCCTTATCAGTCCAGTATGTATGCAGGTATATGTACTTACAACCAGCCTTTCATCATTTATTTCAACGTGTTACAATGTGAAATCGCCTCTATTCCATTCAAACCGTAGAGGACCAAACTACATCTCCCATAATGCAACGCCAGCACAGGTGGCCAGCAAAGCTAATCGTCTACATCCAGAAAGGCTCGCTAGCTAGCAACAGCAGCACTTTTAGCACTCTGTAAACTATATTAATAACAACAATAAAACTCTGAAAGTTACATGTTTCAATAGTCTCACACTCCCTTATAACAATATCTACAGCATTAACCTTGGGATGTTTAATCTATTTCATGTTATGGACTTCTACAAAGGAGTAATTTGCAACACATACCCTTCTCTATGTGTTTTCTCGGACTGAGGAGAACTGGAGCTACACCATGGTGTTAGTCGGTGACACGAGCGCCCAGATGAAATCAACCAATAAGAATGCTTGAATGATGAGATCCAACCAATAAGAATGCTTGAACATTAAATACACATTTCTTTCGAGGCAGGTGGAAACATAACCAACCTTGTTAACAGACGATAGCAAAAGTTCAATTTGACAACTCCACATAAATTGAATAGGTACTAGCTAGCTAGCTTGATAGTTAATGTTTGCGCGCCAGCTCTGCAAATTCAGCAAGTGTGTGTGAACGCTTCCAACGTTAACCTCAAGTCAATTAGTTTAATTAGTTAGCTAAACTAATGACCTACAGTGGATCAAACCATTGAGGCAAAGGGCGGGGGTCGCAGTCTTTTGAAACTTAAAAACGCGCTATTAGTGTCTATAATCAGCTTAAGTGCTTTCATTGCGTTCATTCATATTATTGAAATTACATAGATATGTTTACAGTGATATATTGGGGGGGGGGGGGAAATCATTTTTCCCAGGATAGGGGGGTCGTGTCCCCCCTGGGATTTCTGCCTATGCACGTGATATCTCCTCACTCACGTGGTTGATTGAAGGACGAACTGAGTTGTGTTGATGGCAAAGATGAAGAAGGAGGGATGACTAGAGACGATTCAGTTGACCTGTTTATGTGTGGATTAATTGTCGGAGTAGAGGAATTTGTGTAATTCAGGTAAAAAAATAACGCAATGTTTATATCACAGGACAAATTAGCTAGCAAGTTAACTAGCTAAATTGCCATACAAGTCTAGCTACCATCGCGTTTTTGTCCATTTGGGATCCTGTGTATGCGGTAGATTTTTTGCCGTGTTTTCGTCCACTTGGGGAATGGGAGATACGGGTCCAGATTTTTTGTTGTTGTTGTTTCCAGTGATGTGTGTCCTCCGAAGTTGGTGTAACTGCTCCAGTGTTTGGGTTAGAGGTTAGGTTTAGGGTTAGGGGTTAGGGTTAAGGGTTAGGTTTCTAGTTTTGAGTCTGTTGATCTAGGGTTACGGGTGTTAGGGTTACGGGTTTGAATATAATTGTGTTTTGTTTCAACTGGTTAGGGTTAGGTTTCTAGTTTTGAGTCTGTTGATCCAGGGTTAGGGTTACGAGGGTTGGGGTTAGGGTTTGAATATAATTGTGTTTCGTTTCAACTGGTTAGTTGTAAGGTGCACAGGCCTATCTCCTGTTTATCCCTCCTGTTTCTGATCTAATATAATAGGTGTAGTACTTAAAGGCCCGTAGATGTCCTCCTAGGATCATAAATTAAACTGAGGTAAGTTCCAAGTTCCCTCTTTTTCTGGGTGGCAGTGCAGTGTCCCTGCATATCTGTCCCCAGTTCTGCTGTCTGTGTGCCATCTGCCCTAGCAGGGGCTAAAATCTGTTATCAACTTTGGAGGGGACAATTACATGACATTTTCTCAAGAGCAATTCCTGAAAAAACACCAAAAGTAGTGCTGTAACACATAGCCTACGCTGTAATATGTTAAATGTATATTGAGGAACCATAATCACTACTACTGGATAATTGATAGGTACAGTAGTTAACTGAAGGGTTGTCCCAACTTGTTCAAATCATTATAATACTACTACTAATAATAGTTAAAGCAGTGTTCCTTATCAGTCCAGTATGTGTGCAGGTATATGTGCTACATACAACCAGCCTTTCTTGGTATTGCTGGTTGTAGTACATATACCTGCATACATACTGGACAGTAGGTGGCAATGGTACTGTACACTGACTGTATATGGGGTGCAACAAACTTACCTGAGACTCCCTGTCTCTGCCAGTCTGTCCCTGCATATCTGTGTGCCATCTGCCCTAGCAGGGGCTAAAATCTGTTATCAACTTTGGAGGGGACAATTACATGACATTTTCTCAAGAGCAATTCCTGAAAAAACACCAAAAGTAGTGCTGTAACACATAGCCTACGCTGTAATATGTTAAATGTATATTGAGGAACCATAATCACTACTACTGGTTAATTGATAGGTACAGTAGTGAACTGAAAGGTTGTCCCAACTTGTTCAAATCATTATAATACTACTACTAATAATAGTTAAAAGCAGTGTTCCTTATCAGTCCAGTATGTATGCAGGTATATGTGCTTTTACAACCAGCCTTTCTTGGTATTGCTGGTTGTAGTACATATACCTGCATACATACTGGACAGTAGGTGGCAATGGTACTGTACACTGACTGTATATGGGGTGCAACAAACTTACCTGAGACTCCCTGTCTCTGCCAGTCTGTCCCTGCATATCTGTCCCCAGTTCTGCTGTCTGTGTGCCATCTGCCCTAGCAGGGGCTAAAATCTGATATCAACTTTGGAGGGGACAATTACATGACATTTTCTCGAGCAATTCCTGAAAAAAACACCAAAAGTAGTGCTGTAACACATAGCCTACGCTGTAATATGTTAAATGTATATTGAGGAACCATAATCACTACTACTGGATAATTGATAGGTACAGTAGTTAACTGAAGGGTTGTCCCAACTTGTTCAAATCATTATAATACTACTACTTATAATAGTTAAAGCAGTGTTCCTTATCAGTCCAGTATGTGTGCAGGTATATGTGCTTAACCAGCCTTTCTTGGTATTGCTGGTTGTAGTACATATACCTACATACATACTGGACAGTAGGTGGCAATGGTACTGTACACTGACTGTATATGGGGTGCAACAAACTTACCTGAGACTCCCTGTCCCTGCATATCTGTCCCCAGTTCTGCTGTCTGTGTGCCATCTGCCCTAGCAGGGGCTAAAATCTGATATCAACTTAGAAGGGACAATTACATGACATTTTCTCAAGAGCAATTCCTGAAAAAAACACCAAAAGTAGTGCTGTAACACATAGCCTACGCTGTAATATGTTAAATGTATATTGAGGAACCATAATCACTACTACTGGATAATTGATAGGTACAGTAGTGAACTGAAGGGTTGTCAAAACTTGTTCAAATCATTATAATACTACTACTAAAAGCAGTGCTCCTTATCAGTCCAGTATGTATGCAGGTATATGTGCTTTACAACCAGCCTTTCTTGGTATTGCTGGTTGTAGTACATATACCTGCATACATACTGGACAGTAATAATAGTTAAAAGCAGTGTTCCTTATCAGTCCAGTATGTATGCAGGTATATGTGCTTACAACCAGCCTTTCTTGGTATTGCTGGTTGTAGTACATATACCTACATACATACTGGACAGTAGGTGGCAATGGTACTGTACACTGACTGTATATGGGGTGCAACAAACTTACCTGAGACTCCCTGTCCCTGCATATCTGTCCCCAGTTCTGCTGTCTGTGTGCCATCTGCCCTAGCAGGGGCTAAAATCTGTTATCAACTTTGGAGGGGACAATTACATGACATTTTCTCAAGAGCAATTCCTGAAAAAACACCAAAAGTAGTGCTGTAACACACAGCCTACGCTGTAATATGTTAAATGTATATTGAGGAACCATAATCACTACTACTGGATAATTGATAGGTACAGTAGTTAACTGAAGGGTTGTCCCAACTTGTTCAAATCATTTTAATACTACTACTAATAATAGTTAAAAGCAGTGTTCCTTATCAGTCCAGTATGTATGCAGGTATATTACACCCAGCCTTTCTTGGTATTGCTGGTTGTAGTACATATACCTGCATACATACTGGACAGTAGGTTGCAACGGTACTGTATATGGGGTGCAACAAACTTACCTGAGACTCCCTGTCTCTGCCAGTCTGTCCCTGCATATCTGTCCCCAGTTCTGCTGTCTGTGTGCCATCTGCCCTCAGTTCTGCTGTCTGTGTGCCATCTGCCCTAGCAGGGGCTAAAATCTGATATCAACTTTGGAGGGGACAATTACATGACATTTTCTCAAGAGCAATTCCTGAAAAAACACCAAAAGTAGTGCTGTAACACATAGCCTACGCTGTAATATGTTAAATGTATATTGAGGAACCATAATCACTACTACTGGATAATTGATAGGTACAGTAGTTAACTGAAGGGTTGTCCCAACTTGTTCAAATCATTATAATACTACTACTAATAATAGTTATAGCAGTGTTCCTTATCAGTCCAGTATGTATGCAGGTATATGTACTTACAACCAGCCTTTCATCATTTATTTCAACGTGTTACAACGTGAAATCGCCTCTATTCCATTCAAACCGTAGAGGACCAAACTACATCTCCCATAATGCAACGCCAGCACAGGTGGCCATAGTCTACATCCAGAAAGGCTTGCTAGCTAGCAACAGCAGCACTTTTAGCACTCTGTAAACTATATTAATAACAACAATAAAACTCTGAAAGTTACATGTTTCAATAGTCTCACACTCCCTTATAACAATATCTACAGCATTAACCTTGGGATGTTTAATCTATTTCATGTTATGGACTTCTACAAAGGAGTAATTTGCAACACATACCCTTCTCTATGTGTTTTCTCGGACTGAGGAGAACTGGAGCTACACCATGGTGTTAGTCGGTGACACGAGCGCCCAGATGAAATCAACCAATAAGAATGATTGAATGATGAGATCCAACCAATAAGAATGCTTGAACATTAAATACACATTTCTTTCGAGGCAGGTGGAAACATAACCAACCTTGTTAACAGACGATAGCAAAAGTTCAATTTTTGACAACTCCACATAAATTGAATAGGTACTAGCTAGCTAGCTTGATAGTTAATGTTTGCGCGCCAGCTCTGCAAATTCAGCAAGTGTGTGTGTGAACGCATCCAACGTTAACCTCAAGTCAATTAGTTTAATTAGTTAGCTAAACTAATGACCTACAGTGGATCAAACCATTGAGGCAAAGGGCGGGGGTCGCAGTCTTTTGAAACTTAAAAACGCGCTATTAGTGTCTATAATCAGCTTAAGTGCTTTCATTGCGTTCATTCATATTATTGAAATTACATAGATATGTTTACAGTGATATATTGGGGGGGGGGGGGGGGGGGGATCATATTTTTCCCAGGATAGGGGGATCGTGTCCCCCCTGGGATTTCTGCCTATGCACGTGATATCTCCTCACTCACGTGGTTGATTGAAGGACGAACTGAGTTGTGTTGATGGCAAAGATGAAGAAGGAGGGATGACTAGAAACGATTCAGTTGACCTGTTTATGTGTGGATTATTTGTCGGAGTAGAGGAATTTGTGTAATTCAGGTAAAAAAATAACGCAATGTTTATATCACAGGACAAATTAGCTAGCAAGTTAACTAGCTAAATTGCCATACAAGTCTAGCTACCATCGCGTTTTTGTCCATTTGGGATCCTGTGTATGCGGTAGATTTTTTGCCGTGTTTTCGTCCACTTTGGGAATGGGAGATACGGGTCCAGATTTTTTGTTGTTGTTGTTTCCAGTGATGTGTGTCCTCCGAAGTTGGTGTAACTGCTCCAGTGTTTGGGTTAGAGGTTAGGGGTTAGGTTTAGGGTTAGGGGTTAGGGTTAAGGGTTAGGTTTCTAGTTTTGAGTCTGTTGATCCAGGGTTAGGGTTACGAGGGTTGGGGTTAGGGTTAGGTTTTGAATATAATTGTGTTTCGTTTCAACTGGTTAGTTGTAAGGTGCACAGGCCTATCTCCTGTTTATCCCTCCTGTTTCTGATCTAATATAATAGGTGTAGTACTTAAAAAGGCCCGTAGATGTCCTCCTAGGATCATAAATTAAACTTGAGGTAAGTTCCAAGTTCCCTCTTTTTCTGGGTGGCAGTGCAGAAGTCGATGTGGTGAGAGATTCATTCAACCATAGTGTTGTTAAATATGAACATTAAATGGTTTTATTGTTTTGTTAAAGGAAAGGAAAAACCTAAAAGTAGTGCTGTAACACATAGCCTACGCTGTAATATGTTAAATGTATATTGAGGAACCATAATCACTACTACTGGATAATTGATAGGTACAGTAGTGAACTGAAGGGTTGTCCCAACTTGGTCAAATCATTATAATACTACTACTAATAATAGTTAAAGCAGTGTTCCTTATCAGTCCAGTATGTGTGCAGGTATATGTGCTACAACCAGCCTTTCTTGGTATTGCTGGTTGTAGTACATATACCGGCATACATACTGGACAGTAGGTGGCAATGGTACTGTACACTGACTGTATATGGGGTGCAACAAACTTACCTGAGACTCCCTGTCTCTGCCAGTCTGCCCCTGTATATCTGTCCCCAGTTCTGCTGTCTGTGTGCAGTCTGCCCTAGCAGGGGCTAAAATCTGATATCAACTTTGGAGGGGACAATTACATGACATTTTCTCAAGAGCAATTCCTGAAAAAACACCAAAAGTAGTGATGTAACACATAGCCTACGCTGTAATATGTTAAATGTATATTGAGGAACCATAATCACTACTACTGGATAATTGATAGGTACAGTAGTGAACTGAAGGGTTGTCCCAACTTGTTAAACTCATTATTATACTACTATTAATAATAGTTAAAGCAGTGTTCCTTATCAGTCCAGTATGTGTGCAGGTATATGTGCTTACACCCAGCCTTTCTTGGTATTGCTGGTTGTAGTACATATACCTGCATACATACTGGACAGTAGGTGGCAATGGTACTGTATATGGGGTGCAACAAACTTACCTGAGACTCCCTGTCTCTGCCAGTCTGTCCCTGCATATCTGTCCCCAGTTCTGCTGTCTGTGTGCCATCTGCCCTAGCAGGGGCTAAAATCTGATATCAACTTAGAAGGGACAATTACATGACATTTTCTCAAGAGCAATTCCTGAAAAAACACCAAAAGTAGTGCTGTAACACATAGCCTACGCTGTAATATGTTAAATGTATATTGAGGAACCATAATCACTACTACTGGATAATTGATAGGTACAGTAGTTAACTGAAGGGTTGTCCCAACTTGTTCAAATCATTATAATACTACTACTAATAATAATAGTTAAAGCAGTGTTCCTTATCAGTCCAGTATGTGTGCAGGTATATGTGCTACATACAACCAGCCTTTCTTGGTATTGCTGGTTGTAGTACATATACCTGCATACATACTGGACAGTAGGTGGCAATGGTACTGTACACTGACTGTATATGGGGTGCAACAAACTTACCTGAGACTCCCTGTCTCTGCCAGTCTGTCCCTGCATATCTGTCCCCAGTTCTGCTGTCTGTGTGCCATCTGCCCTAGCAGGGGCTAAAATCTGATATCAACTTTGGAGGGGACAATTACATGACATTTTCTCAAGAGCAATTCCTGAAAAAACACAAAGTAGTGAAAGGCTGGTTTTAAGCACATATACCTGCATACATACTGGACTGATAAGGAACACTGCTTTTAACTATTATTACTGTCCAGTATGTATGCAGGTATATGTGCTTTACAACCAGCCTTTCTTGTTATTGCTGGTTGTAGTACATATACCTGCATACATACTGGACAGTAATAATAGTTAAAAGCAGTGTTCCTTATCAGTCCAGTATGTATGCAGGTATATGTGCTTACAACCAGCCTTTCTTGGTATTGCTGGTTGTAGTACATATACCTACATACATACTGGACAGTAGGTGGCAATGGTACTGTACACTGACTGTATATGGGGTGCAACAAACTTACCTGAGACTCCCAGCCTCTGCCAGTCTGTCCCTGCATATCTGTCCCCAGTTCTGCTGTCTGTGTGCCATCTGCCCTAGCAGGGGCTAAAATCTGATATCAACTTAGAAGGGACAATTACATGACATTTTCTCAAGAGCAATTCCTGAAAAAACACCATAAGTAGTGCTGTAACACAGCCTACGCTGTAATATGTTAAATGTATATTGAGGAACCATAATCACTACTACTGGATAATTGATAGGTACAGTAGTTAACTGAAGGGTTGTCCCAACTTGTTCAAATCATTATAATACTACTACTTATAATAGTTAAAGCAGTGTTCCTTATCAGTCCAGTATGTGTGCAGGTATATGTGCTTAACCAGCCTTTCTTGGTATTGCTGGTTGTAGTACATATACCTACATACATACTGGACAGTAGGTGGCAATGGTACTGTACACTGACTGTATATGGGGTGCAACAAACTTACCTGAGACTCCCTGTCTCTGCCAGTCTGTCCCTGCATATCTGTCCCCAGTTCTGCTGTCTGTGTGCCATCTGCCCTAGCAGGGGCTAAAATCTGATATCAACTTTGGAGGGGACAATTACATGACATTTTCTCAAGAGCAATTCCTGAAAAAACACCAAAAGTAGTGCTGTAACACATAGCCTACGCTGTAATATGTTAAATGTATATTGAGGAACCATAATCACTACTACTGGATAATTGATAGGTACAGTAGTGAACTGAAGGGTTGTCCCAACTTGTTCAAATCATTATAATACTACTACTAATAATAGTTATAGCAGTGCTCCTTATCAGTCCAGTATGTGTGCAGGTATATGTGCTTACACCCAGCCTTTCTTGGTATTGCTGGTTGTAGTACATATACCTGCATACATACTGGACAGTAGGTTGCAACGGTACTGTATATGGGGTGCAACAAACTTACCTGAGACTCCCTGTCTCTGCCAGTCTGTCCCTGCATATCTGTCCCCAGTTCTGCTGTCTGTGTGCCATCTGCCCTAGCAGGGGCTAAAATCTGATATCAACTTAGAAGGGACAATTACATGACATTTTCTCAAGAGCAATTCCTGAAAAAAACACCAAAAGTAGTGCTGTAACACATAGCCTACGCTGTAATATGTTAAATGTATATTGAGGAACCATAATCACTACTACTGGATAATTGATAGGTACAGTAGTGAACTGAAGGGTTGTCAAAACTTGTTCAAATCATTATAATACTACTACTAAAAGCAGTGCTCCTTATCAGTCCAGTATGTATGCAGGTATATGTGCTTTACAACCAGCCTTTCTTGGTATTGCTGGTTGTAGTACATATACCTGCATACATACTGGACAGTAATAATAGTTAAAAGCAGTGTTCCTTATCAGTCCAGTATGTATGCAGGTATATGTGCTTACAACCAGCCTTTCTTGGTATTGCTGGTTGTAGTACATATACCTACATACATACTGGACAGTAGGTGGCAATGGTACTGTACACTGACTGTATATGGGGTGCAACAAACTTACCTGAGACTCCCTGTCCCTGCATATCTGTCCCCAGTTCTGCTGTCTGTGTGCCATCTGCCCTAGCAGGGGCTAAAATCTGTTATCAACTTTGGAGGGGACAATTACATGACATTTTCTCAAGAGCAATTCCTGAAAAAACACCAAAAGTAGTGCTGTAACACACAGCCTACGCTGTAATATGTTAAATGTATATTGAGGAACCATAATCACTACTACTGGATAATTGATAGGTACAGTAGTTAACTGAAGGGTTGTCCCAACTTGTTCAAATCATTTTAATACTACTACTAATAATAGTTAAAAGCAGTGTTCCTTATCAGTCCAGTATGTATGCAGGTATATTACACCCAGCCTTTCTTGGTATTGCTGGTTGTAGTACATATACCTGCATACATACTGGACAGTAGGTTGCAACGGTACTGTATATGGGGTGCAACAAACTTACCTGAGACTCCCTGTCTCTGCCAGTCTGTCCCTGCATATCTGTCCCCAGTTCTGCTGTCTGTGTGCCATCTGCCCTCAGTTCTGCTGTCTGTGTGCCATCTGCCCTAGCAGGGGCTAAAATCTGATATCAACTTTGAAGGGGACAATTACATGACATTTTCTCAAGAGCAATTCCTGAAAAAACACCAAAAGTAGTGCTGTAACACATAGCCTACGCTGTAATATGTTAAATGTATATTGAGGAACCATAATCACTACTACTGGATAATTGATAGGTACAGTAGTTAACTGAAGGGTTGTCCCAACTTGTTCAAATCATTATAATACTACTACTAATAATAGTTATAGCAGTGTTCCTTATCAGTCCAGTATGTATGCAGGTATATGTACTTACAACCAGCCTTTCATCATTTATTTCAACGTGTTACAACGTGAAATCGCCTCTATTCCATTCAAACCGTAGAGGACCAAACTACATCTCCCATAATGCAACGCCAGCACAGGTGGCCAGCAAAGCTAATCGTCTACATCCAGAAAGGCTTGCTAGCTAGCAACAGCAGCACTTTTAGCACTCTGTAAACTATATTAATAACAACAATAAAACTCTGAAAGTTACATGTCTCACACTCCCTTATAACAATATCTACAGCATTAACCTTGGGATGTTTAATCTATTTCATGTTATGGACTTCTACAAAGGAGTAATTTGCAACACATACCCTTCTCTATGTGTTTTCTCGGACTGAGGAGAACTGGAGCTACACCATGGTGTTAGTCGGTGACACGAGCGCCCAGATGAAATCAACCAATAAGAATGCTTGAATGATGAGATCCAACCAATAAGAATGCTTGAACATTAAATACACATTTCTTTAGAGGCAGGTGGAAACATAACCAACCTTGTTAACAGACGATAGCAAAAGTTCAATTTTTGACAACTCCACATAAATTGAATAGGTACTAGCTAGCTAGCTTGATAGTTAATGTTTGCGCGCCAGCTGTGCAAATTCAGCAAGTGTGTGTGTGAACGCTTCCAACGTTAACCTCAAGTCAATTAGTTTAATTAGTTAGCTAAACTAATGACCTACAGTGGATCAAACCATTGTGAGGCAAAGGGTGCAGGTCGCAATCTTTTGAAACTTAAAAACGCGCTATTAGTGTCTATAATCAGCTTAAGTGCTTTCATTGCGTTCATTCATATTATTGAAATTACATAGATATGTTTACAGTGATATATTGGGGGGGGGATCATATTTTCCCAGGATAGGGGGGTCGTGTCCCCCCTGGGATTTCTGCCTATGCACGTGATATCTCCTCACTCACGTGGTTGATTGAAGGACGAACTGATTTGTGTTGATGGCAATTACCATATAAATTCAAAGATGAAGGAGGGATGACTAGAAACGATTCAGTTGACCTGTTTATGTGTGGATTAATTGTCGGAGTAGAGGAATGTGTGTAATTCAGGTAAAAAAATAACGCAATGTTTATATCACAGGACAAATTAGCTAGCAAGTTAACTAGCTAAATTGCCATACAAGTCTAGCTACCATCGCGTTTTTGTCCATTTGGGATCCTGTGTATGCGGTAGATTTTTTGCCGTGTTTTCGTCCACTTGGGGAATGGGAGATAACGGGTCCGGATTTTTTGTTGTTGTTGTTGTTTCCAGTGATGTGTGTCCTCCGAAGTTGGTGTAACTGCTCCAGTGTTTGGGTTAGAGGTTAGGTTTAGGGTTAGGGGGGTTAGGGGTTAGGGTTAAGGGTTAGGTTTCTAGTTTTGAGTCTGTTGATCTAGGGTTACGGGGGTTAGGGTTAGGTTTTGAATATAATTGTGTTTTGTTTCAACTGGTTAGGGTTAGGTTTCTAGTTTTGAGTCTGTTGATCCAGGGTTGGGGTTACGAGGGTTGGGGTTACGAGGGTTGGGGTTAGGTTTTGAATATAATTGTGTTTCGTTTCAACTGGTTAGTTTTAAGGTGCACAGGCCTATCTCCTGTTTATCCCTCCCGTTTCTGATCTAATATAATAGGTGTAGTACTTAAAAAGGCCCGTAGATGTCCTCCTAGGATCATAAATTAAACTGAGGTAAGTTCCAAGTTCCCTCTTTTTCTGGGTGGCAGTGCAGAAGTCGATGTGGTGAGATTCATTCAACCATAGTGTTGTTAAATATGAACATTAAATGGTTTTATTGTTTTGTTAAAGGAAAGGAAAAACCTAAAAGTAGTGCTGTAATATAGCATACGCTGTAATATGTTAAATGTATATTGAGAAACCATAATCACTACTACTGGATAATTGATAGGTACAGTAGTGAACTGAAGGGTTGTCCCAACTTGTTCAAATCATTATAATACTACTACTAATAATAGTTAAAAGCAGTGCTCCTTATCAGTCCAGTATGTATGCAGGTATATGTGCTTTACAACCAGCCTTTCTTGGTATTGCTGGTTGTAGTACATATACCTGCATACATACTGGACAGTAGGTGGCAATGGTACTGTATATGGGGTGCAACAAACTTACCTGAGACTCCCTGTCTCTGTCAGTCTGTCCCTGCATATCTGTGTGCCATCTGCCCTAGCAGGGTCTAAAATCTGTTATCAACTTTGGAGGGGACAATTACATGACATTTTCTCAAGAGCAATTCCTGAAAAAAACACCAAAAGTAGTGCTGTAACACATAGCCTACGCTGTAATATGTTAAATGTATATTGAGGAACCATAATCACTACTACTGGTTAATTGATAGGTACAGTAGTGAACTGAAGGGTTGTCCCAACTTGTTCAAATCATTATAATACTACTACTAATAATAGTTAAAAGCAGTGTTCCTTATCAGTCCAGTATGTATGCAGGTATATGTGCTTTTACAACCAGCCTTTCTTGGTATTGCTGGTTGTAGTACATATACCTGCATACATACTGGACAGTAGGTGGCAATGGTACTGTACACTGACTGTATATGGGGTGCAACAAACTTACCTGAGACTCCCTGTCTCTGCCAGTCTGTCCCTGCATATCTGTCCCCAGTTCTGCTGTCTGTGTGCCATCTGCCCTAGCAGGGGCTAAAATCTGATATCAACTTTGGAGGGGACAATTACATGACATTTTCTCAAGAGCAATTCCTGAAAAAAACACCAAAAGTAGTGCTGTAACACATAGCCTACGCTGTAATATGTTAAATGTATATTGAGGAACCATAATCACTACTACTGGATAATTGATAGGTACAGTAGTTAACTTAAGGGTTGTCCCAACTTGGTCAAATCATTATAATACTACTACTAATCATAGTTAAAAACAGTGTTCCTTATCAGTCCAGTATGTATGCAGGTATATGTGCTTTTACAACCAGCCTTTCTTGTTATTGCTGGTTGTAGTACATATACCTGCATACATACTGGACAGTAATAATAGTTAAAAGCAGTGCTCCTTATCAGTCCAGTATGTGTGCAGGTATATGTGCTTACACCCAGCCTTCCTTGGTATTGCTGGTTGTAGTACATATACCTGCATACATACTGGACAGTAGGTGGCAATGGTACTGTACACTGACTGTATATGGGGCGCAACAAACTTACCTGAGACTCCCTGTCCCTGCATATCTGTCCCCAGTTCTGCTGTCTGTGTGCCATCTGCCCTAGCAGGGGCTAAAATCTGATATCAACTTTGGAGGGGACAATTACATGACATTTTCTCAAGAGCAATTCCTGAAAAAACACCAAAAGTAGTGCTGTAACACATAGCCTACGCTGTAATATGTTAAATGTATATTGAGGAACCATAATCACTACTACTGGATAATTGATAGGTACAGTAGTGAACTGAAGGGTTGTCCCAACTTGTTCAAATCATTATAATACTACTACTAATAATAGTTAAAAGCAGTGCTCCTTATCAGTCCAGTATGTGTGCAGGTATATGTGCTTACACCCAGCCTTTCTTGGTATTGCTGGTTGTAGTACATATACCTGCATACATACTGGACAGTAATAATAGTTAAAAGCAGTGCTCCTTATCAGTCCAGTATGTGTGCAGGTATATGTGCTTTTACAACCAGCCTTTCTTGGTATTGCTGGTTGTAGTACATATACCTGCATACATACTGGACAGTAGGTGGCAATGGTACTGTATATGGGGTGCAACAAACTTACCTGAGACTCCCTGTCTCTGCCAGTCTGTCCCTGCATATCTGTCCCCAGTTCTGCTGTCTGTGTGCCATCTGCCCTAGCAGGGGCTAAAATCTGATATCAACTTTGGAGGGGACAATTACATGACATTTTCTGAAGAGCAATTCCTGAAAAAACACCAACAGTAGTGCTGTAACACATAGCCTACGCTGTAATATGTTAAATGTATATTGAGGAACCATAATCACTACTACTGGATAATTGATAGGTACAGTAGTTAACTGAAGGCTTGTTCAAATCATTATAATACTACTACTAATAATAGTTATAGCAGTGTTCCTTATCAGTCCAGTATGTATGCAGGTATATGTACTTACAACCAGCCTTTCATCATTTATTTCAACGTGTTACAACGTGAAATCGCCTCTATTCCATTCAAACCGTAGAGGACCAAACTACATCTCCCATAATGCAACGCCAGCACAGGTGGTAGCAACAGCAGCACTTTTAGCACTCTGTAAACTATATTAATAACAACAATAAAACTCTGAAAGTTACATGTTTCAATAGTCTCACACTCCCTTATAACAATATCTACAGCATTAACCTTGGGATGTTTAATCTATTTCATGTTATGGACTTCTACAAAGGAGTAATTTGCAACACATACCCTTCTCTATGTGTTTTCTCGGACTGAGGAGAACTGGAGCTACACCATGGTGTTAGTCGGTGACACGAGCGCCCAGATGAAATCAACCAATAAGAATGCTTGAACATTAAATACACATTTCTTTAGAGGCAGGTGGAAACATAACCAACCTTGTTAACAGACGATAGCAAAAGTTCAATTTTTGACAACTCCACATAAATTGAATAGGTACTAGCTAGCTAGCTTGATAGTTAATGTTTGCGCGCCAGCTCTGCAAATTCAGCAAGTGTGTGTGAACGCTTCCAACGTTAACCTCAAGTCAATTAGTTTAATTAGTTAGCTAAACTAATGACCTACAGTGGATCAAACCATTGTGAGGCAAAGGGCGGGGGTCGCAATCTTTTGAAACTTAAAAACGCGCTATTAGTGTCTATAATCAGCTTAAGTGCTTTCATTGCGTTCATTCATATTATTGAAATTACATAGATATGTTTACAGTCATATATTGGGGGGGGGGGGGGGGGAAATCATATTTTTCCCAGGATAGGGGGGTCGTGTCCCCCCTGGGATTTCTGCCTATGCACGTGATATCTCCTCACTCACATGGTTGATTGAAGGACGAACTGATTTGTGTTGATGGCAATTACCATATAAATTCAAAGATGAAGAAGGAGGGATGACTAGAAATTATTCAGTTGACCTGTTTATGTGTGGATTAATTGTCGGAGTAGAGGAATTTGTGTAATTCAGGTAAAAAAATAACGCAATGTTTATATCACAGGACAAATTAGCTAGCAAGTTAACTAGCTAAATTGCCATACAAGTCTAGCTACCATCGCGTTTTTGTCCATTTGGGATCCTGTGTATGCGGTAGATTTTTTGCCGTGTTTTCGTCCACTTGGGGAATGGGAGATAACGGGTCCGGATTTTTTGTTGTTGTTGTTTCCAGTGATGTGTGTCCTCCGAAGTTGGTGTAACTGCTCCAGTGTTTGGGTTAGAGGTTAGGTTTAGGGTTAGGGGGGTTAGGGGTTAGGGTTAAGGGTTAGGTTTCTAGTTTTGAGTCTGTTGATCTAGGGTTACGGGTGTTAGGGTTACGGGGGTTAGAGTTAGGTTTTGAATATAATTGTGTTTTGTTTCAACTGGTTAGGGTTAGGTTTCTAGTTTTGAGTCTGTTGATCCAGGGTTAGGGTTACGAGGGTTGGGGTTACGAGGGTTAGGGTTAGGTTTTGAATATAATTGTGTTTCGTTTCAACTGGTTAGTTTTAAGGTGCACAGGCCTATCTCCTGTTTATCCCTCCCGTTTCTGATCGAATATAATAGGTGTAGTACTTAAAAAGGCCCGTAGATGTCCTCCTAGGATCATAAATTAAACTGAGGTAAGTTCCAAGTTCCCTCTTTTTCTGGGTGGCAGTGCAGAAGTCGATGTGGTGAGAGATTCATTCAACCATAGTGTTGTTAAATATGAACATGAAATGGTTTTATTGTTTTGTTAAAGGAAAGGAAAAACCTAAAAGTAGTGCTGTAACACATAGCCTACGCTGTAATATGTTAAATGTATATTGAGGAACCATAATCAATCAAATCAATCAAATTTATTTTATATAGCCCTTCGTACATCGGCTGATATCTCAAAGTGCTGTACATAAACCCAGCCTAAAACCCCAAACAGCAAGCAATGCAGGTGTAGAAGCACGGCGGCTAGGAAAAACTCCCTAGAAAGGCCAAAACCTAGGAAGAAACCTAGAGAGGAACCAGGCTATGTGGGGTGGCCAGTCCTCTTCTGGCTGTGCCGGGTGGAGATTATAACAAAACATGGTCAAGATGTTCAAATGTTCATAAATGACCAGCATGGTCGAATAATAATAAGGCAGAATAGTTGAAACTGGAGCAGCAGCACAGTCAGGTGGACTGGGGACAGCAAGGAGTCATCATGTCAGGTATTCCTGGGGCATGGTCCTATGGCTCAGGTCAGTTGAAACTGGAGCAGCAGCACAGCCAGGTGGACTGGGGACAGCAAGGAGTCATCATGTCAGGTAGTCCTGGGGCATGGTCCTAGGGCTCAGGTCCTCCGAGAGAGAGAAAGAGAGAAGGAGAGAATTAGAGAACGCACACTTAGATTCACACAGGACACCGAATAGGACAGGAGAAGTACTCCAGATATAACAAACTGACCCTAGCCCCCCGACACAAACTACTGCAGCATAAATACTGGAGGCTGAGACAGGCTGGAGGCTAATCACTACTACTGGATAATTGATAGGTACAGTAGTGAACTGAAGGGTTGTCCCAACTTGTTCAAATCATTTTAATACTACTACTAATAATAGTTAAAAGCAGTGCTCCTTATCAGTCCAGTATGTGTGCAGGTATATGTGCTTACACCCAGCCTTTCTTGGTATTGCTGGTTGTAGTACATATACCTGCATACATACTGGACAGTAATAATAGTTAAAAGCAGTGCTCCTTATCAGTCCAGTATGTGTGCAGGTATATGTGCTTTTACAACCAGCCTTTCTTGGTATTGCTGGTTGTAGTACATATACCTGCATACATACTGGACAGTAGGTGGCAATGGTACTGTATATGGGGTGCAACAAACTTACCTGAGACTCCCTGTCTCTGCCAGTCTGTCCCTGCATATCTGTCCCCAGTTCTGCTGTCTGTGTGCCATCTGCCCTAGCAGGGGCTAAAATCTGATATCAACTTTGGAGGGGACAATTACATGACATTTTCTCAAGAGCAATTCCTGAAAAAACACCAAAAGTAGTGCTGTAACACATAGCCTACGCTGTAATATGTTAAATGTATATTGAGGAACCATAATCACTACTACTGGATAATTGATAGGTACAGTAGTGAACTGAAGGGTTGTCCCAACTTGTTCAAATCATTATAATACTACTACTAATAATAGTTAAAGCAGTGTTCCTTATCAGTCCAGTATGTATGCAGGTATATGTACTTACAACCAGCCTTTCATCATTTATTTCAACGTGTTACAACGTGAAATCGCCTCTATTCCATTCAAACCGTAGAGGACCAAACTACATCTCCCATAATGCAACGCCAGCACAGGTGGCCAGCAAAGCTAATCGTCTACATCCAGAAAGGCTTGCTAGCTAGCAACACTTTTAGCACTCTGTAAACTATATTAATAACAACAATAAAACGCTGAAAGTTACATGTTTCAATAGTCTCACACTCCCTTATAACAATATCTACAGCATTAACCTTGGGATGTTTAATCTATTTCATGTTATGGACTTCTACAAAGGAGTCATTTGCAACACATACCCTTCTCTATGTGTTTTCTCGGACTGAGGAGAACTGGAGCTACACCATGGTGTTAGTCGGTGACACAAGCACCCAGATGAAATCAACCAATAAGAATGCTTGAACATTAAATACACATTTCTTTAGAGGCAGGTGGAAACATAACCAACCTTGTTAACAGACGATAGCAAAAGTTCAATTTTTGACAACTCCACATAAATTGAATAGGTACTAGCTAGCTAGCTTGATAGTTAATGTTTGCGCGCCAGCTCTGCAAATTCAGCAAGTGTGTGTGTGAACGCTTCCAACGTTAACCTCAAGTCAATTAGTTAGCTAAACTAATGACCTACAGTGGATCAAACCATTGTGAGGCAAAGGGCTGGGGTCGCAATCTTTTGAAACTTAAAAACGCGCTATTAGTGTCTATAATCAGCTTAAGTGCTTTCATTGCGTTCATTCATATTATTGAAATTACATAGATATGTTTACAGTGATATATTGGGGGGGGAAGAACCATATTTTTCCCAGGATAGGGGGGTCGTGTCCTGCCTATGCACGTGATATCTCCTCACTCACGTGGTTGATTGAAGGACGAACTGATTTGTGTTGATGGCAATTACCATATAAATTCAAAGATGAAGAAGGAGGGATGACTAGAAACGATTCAGTTGACCTGTTTATGTGTGGATTAATTGTCGGAGTAGAGGAATTTGTGTAATTCAGGTAAAAAAATAACGCAATGTTTATATCACAGGACAAATTAGCTAGCAAGTTAACTAGCTAAATTGCCATACAAGTCTAGCTACCATCGCTTTTTTGTCCATTTGGGATCCTGTGTATGCGGTAGATTTTTTTGCCGTGTTTTCGTCCACTTGGGGAATGGGAGATACGGGTCCGGATTTTTTGTTGTTTCCAGTGATGTGTGTCCTCCGAAGTTGGTGTAACTGCTCCAGTGTTTGGGTTAGAGGTTAGGTTTAGGGTTAGGGTGGTCAGGGTTAGGGGGTTAGGGTTATAGGTTTGAATCGGTTGATCCACTTCCATCTCTGACACGTGGAAACCGGAGGGGGGAAGGGAGGGGGTGTACTCCACTCATATGCGCTTAGGGTTTGGGTTAGGGGGTTAGGGTTGGGGGTTAGGGTTTAGGGTTTGAATTTGAGTAGGGTTAAAAAGAGACTTGATTTGTCTTGTGATGTACAGGCCTATTGTTGTGTTTGTTGTGTGTGTTGAATAAATTCTATTGTTAAAATACACTAGAGTGACTCCTAAAAACCTTAACAAACATAAGTAGGTTCAAACAACACAGTTAAAAGCCCATAGATCTATCAAAGTGATATAAGATCAAGTGCTGAGTTGTTAAAACAAATTAAAATACATAAAAACGAAAGGAATAAAACTATTATAAATAAGCATGCATCTGTTAAATATAATAAAAGCCACACAAACTTTATTGTGTTTGTTTTATGGTGCATCCTTCTTCCAACTCCTTGAGAACCCTGTAAATGCTATGCCCTTCAATTGATCCTATCTTACCAGTTAAAAACACTCATTCAGACCGCTAGGTGTAATTGTTTGTAGGTCTCTTATCCACCTACGTTCCACTGCTTTTCGCCGCCCACTGGTCCACCCAGAACACGACTATAATCCTGATATATTGAGGTAAGTGATGGGGTGATCCTGGAAATGAGTCACTAGTTCTGTGTGTAAATGGGCCCGTTTGATATTGTATAGAATGTTCTTTAAGTCTATTTTCTATTGTATACTGGGTTTCCCCAATGTAGTGTTTTTTGCTAAATGTGCAAGTGATTATATACATATATGACATTTGGAGTGTAGAGTGAAATGGAGTCTAAAACTGGAGTGGAGGTCTTGCTGTATGAGTTTGAAATGAATTTTCTTGGTCTGAAGTGGGCTGTGTAGGGTTTGGGTGGTCGGGGGCTTGGTACTGTATATCCATATTGTTTATGCCCACTGAGAGAACCACTATGCTGGTGTCTAAATGAACCTCTGTTTTCTCCAGGACCTTTGTGAAATGGTAAAATGTTGCTCCAGGGTCCACTTGTGTGTTTGGGTTATGAAATGGAGGGATTCTATTAACATTTGAGTCTCCCAAGACTAGTATTGGTTTATTTCCCTTAAAATTCCAATCTGCCACCTTGCCTTTTGGTCTGGCTTTATGGTACGATGGTTTCTGAACGGTTGCTGGATTGGATTAAGGTTAAGACAGGTGTATGATTTGCTGTGGTGGGGGTTAGGGGTTAGGGTTAAGGGTTAGGTTTCTAGTTTTGAGTCTGTTGATCCAGGGTAGGGGTTACGAGGGTTAGGGGTTACGAGGGTTAGGGGTTACGAGGGTTAGGGGTTACGAGGGTTAGGGGTTACGAGGGTTAGGGGTTACGAGGGTTAGGGGTTACGAGGGTTAGGGGTTACGAGGGTTTTGGGTTACGAGGGTTAGGGGTTACGAGGGTTTTGGGTTACGAGGGTTAGGGGTTACGAGGGTTAGGTTTTGAATATAATTGTGTTTCGTTTCAACTGGTTAGTTTTACGGTGCACAGGCCTATCTCCTGTTTATCCCTCCCATTTCTGATCTAATATAATAGGTGTAGTACTTAAAAAGGCCCGTAGATGTCCTCCTAGGATCATAAATTAAACTGAGGTAAGCTCCAAGTTGCCTCTTTTTCTGGGTGGCAGTGCAGAAGTCGATGTGGTGAGATTCATTCAACCATAGTGTTGTTAAATATGAACATAAACGCCATATTGTGCATTAAATGGTTTTATTGTTTTGTTAAAGGAAAAACCTAAAAGAGGAAGTGCCAAACTAAAACCAAACAAACCATAAATATATAGAGTAAAAATAAAATATGAATAAAACCATGTTCTTCTCCATCCATTTTCCTGTCTGTTAAAACCCATTTTCTAAAACCTCTCGTTCAGGCCATTTGGCGTTATTGTCTGTAGGTGCTGGATCCACTCCCGTTCTACCCTCTTTCGCTGCCCACAGGTCCAGCCTATATGTGACTGTAACCCTGATATGGTAAGGTGAGTGATGGGGTGCTCCTGGAAGTGGGTTATGAGTTCCGTTTGTAGGTGTTGTTTGAGTCTGGTTTCTATGGTGTTTGGTTTCTCCAATGTATTGTTTATTGCAAAGTGTACATGTAATGATATAAATAGTTAGGGTTAGGGGGTTGGGGTTAGGGGTAGGGGTTAGTTTCTAGTTTTGAGTCGGTTGATCCACTTCCATCTCTGACACGTGGAAGCTGAAGGAAGGGTTTGGGGTTAAGGGTTTGGGGGTTAAGGGTTTGGGGGTTAAGGGTTTGGGGGTTAAGGGTTTGGGGGTTAAGGGTTTGGGGGTTTGGGGGTTAAGGGTTTGGGGGTTAAGGGTTTGGGGTTAAGGGTTTGGGGTTAAGGGTTTGGGGGTTAAGGGTTTGGGGGTTAAGGGTTTGGGGGTTAAGGGTTTGGGGGTTAAGGGTTTGGGGGTTAAGGGTTTGGGGGTTAAGGGTTTGGGGGTTTGGGGGTTAAGGGTTTGGGGGTTAAGGGTTTGGGGTTAAGGGTTTGGGGGTTAAGGGTTTGGGGGTTAAGGGTTTGGGGGTTAAGGGTTGGGGGTTAAGGGTTGGGGGTTAAGGGTTTAGGGGTTGGGGTTAGGGTTAGTTTCTAGTTGAGACGGTTGACCCACTTCCATCTGACACGTGGAAGCCGAAGGGGGGGAAGGGAGGGGTTAGGGTTAGAGGGTTAAGGGTTTGGGGTTAAGGGTTTGGGGTTAGAATGGTTGGGGGTTAGAATGGTTAAGGGTTGGGGGTTAAGGGTTTTAGGGTTGGGGGGTAAGGGTTAGGGTTAGGGGGGGTTAGGGTGTTGGGGTTAGGGGTAGGGGTTAGTTTCTAGTTTTGAGTCGGTTGATCCACTTCCATCTCTGACACGTGGAAGCCGAAGGGAGGGGTTAGGGTTAAGGGTTAAGAGTTGGGGGTTAGAATGGTTAAGGGTTACGGGTTGGGGGTTAGAATGGTTACGGTTGGGGGTTAGAATGGTTGGGGGTTGGGGGTTAAGGGTTGGGGGTTAAGGGTTGGGGGTTGGGGTTAGTTTCTAGTTGAGTCGGTTGACCCACTTCCATCTGACACGTGGAAGCCGAAGGGGGTTAAGGGTTTGGGGTTAAGGGTTTGGGGTTAGAATGGTTGGGGGTTAGAATGGTTAAGGGTTGGGGGTTAAGGGTTTTAGGGTTGGGGGGTAAGGGTTAGGGTTAGGGGGGGGTTAGGGTGTTGGGGTTAGGGGTAGGGGTTAGTTTCTAGTTTTGAGTCGGTTGATCCACTTCCATCTCTGACACGTGGAAGCCGAAGGGAGGGGTTAGGGTTAGAGGGTTAAGGGTTAAGAGTTGGGGGTTAGAATGGTTAAGGGTTACGGGTTGGGGGTTAGAATGGTTACGGTTGGGGGTTAGAATGGTTGGGGGTTGGGGGTTAAGTGTTGGGGTTAAGGGTTGGGGGTTAAGGGTTTTAGGGTTAGGGGGTAAGGGTTAGGGTTAGGTTTTGAATATAATTGTGTTTCGTTTCAACTGGTTAGGCCTGTGCACCGTAAAACTATCTCCTGTTTATCCCTCCCATTTCTGATGATCTAATATAATAGTAGGTGTAGTACTTAAAAAGGCCCGTAGATGTCCTCCTAGGATCATACATTAAACTGAGGTACGCTCCAAGTTGCCTCTTTTTCTGGGTGGCAGTGCAGAAGTCGATGTGGTGAGATTCATTCAACCATAGTGTTGTTAAATATGAACATAAACGCCATATTGTGCATTAAATGGTTTTATTGTTTTGTTAAAGGAAAAACCTAAAAGAGGAAGTGCCAAACTAAAACCAAACAAACCATAAATATATAGAGTAAAAATAAAATATGAATAAAACCATGTTCTTCTCCATCCATTTTCCTGTCTGTTAAAACCCATTTTCTAAAACCTCCCGTTCAGGCCATTTGGCGTTATTGTCTGTAGGTGCTGGATCCACTCCCGTTCTACCCTCTTTCGCTGCCCACAGGTCCAGCCTATATGTGACTGTAACCCTGATATGGTAAGGTGAGTGATGGGGTGCTCCTGGAAGTGGGTTATGAGTTCCGTTTGTAGGTGTGCCCTTTTAATGTTATACAGGTGTTGTTTGAGTCTGGTTTCTATGGTGTGTTTGGTTTCTCCAATGTATTGTTTATTGCAAAGTGTACATGTAATGATATAAATGGTTTTATGTGTGTTCAATTAATAGGATTCTTGTACTGGTGCTGATGTGTGGCTGTGTATATTTGTAATGAACTTTATCTGTCGAAAATGGAAATTATGAGGTTTGAGGTCTTGTGGTGGCTTACTACTGAATCTTGCTTTGGTGAGGAGGTCCTTTAAGTTTTTGTTCTTTCTAAATGCTGAAATGATTCTGTATGGTTTGAGTGGTATGTAAGTGTGCTGAACTGTAGAGAAGTTGTGTTTGATTGATTGATGTAGGGGTCTAATTCTATGTGAAAATGTGGTTACTAGGGGGATGATAATTGTCTGTTGATTGACTATTGATGACAAGGGAGAAGAGACAGGAAGTGTTTTGGTTTAGTGATTGGTGCAGATCACTTTCCATAGGGGGGTCAGGATTAGTGTGAGGGAGGGGAGCTAGGATGAGAACCCTGGTTAGGGTGATGGTACACATTTAGGGTTAGGCGTGGGGTTAAGGGAAAGGTTAGGTGTGGGGTTTGGGGAGGGGTTAAGGTTAGGAGTAGGATTGAGGTTAAGGTTAAGAGGTGGATGATTTGCTGTGGTCTGGGTTAGGGTTAGGGGTTAGGTTTCTAGTTTTGAGTCTGTTGATCCACTTCCATCTCTGACACGTGGAAGCCGAAGGGGGGGAAGGGAGGGGTGTGCACTCCACATCATATACGCGCGGGGCCGGAGGGGTCCGGGCGCGGCCGGCCAAAGTAGTAGGCCCCATGGTTGCCCACTTGTAGATTAACTCGTTGGTTGGGTTTAAAGACTGTCTGTCTGTAGGGTTAGGTATGGTATAGTTTTTTTTTTTTTTTAGAATAGTTAAGCTTAGGGTTAGGGTTAGGGTAAGGTTTAGGGTTAGGTAGGTCTGTCAACTCGACATAGGATCAGGCAAAACCCTTGTGTTGCGTACCTTATGCAGGTCCGGTCCTCGGTTGGTTGCCATGTGTCCATGTCGAGTGGTATGGTCATGATGTCTAGGTCTGCTTGTCAACGGAAGTGGAAAGCATTATGCAACCTAGGAGTTTACACTCTGTCGGATCCTTTTTTAGCTCCACGTTGTCTATGAATTTACTTCCGTGTTCGTCAGTCTTTTGGTCCTGGATGTTTTCAATCATGTGTGTAATTAGGAGTTATTCCCTTCCAGGATCCTAACTCTGAATTAACACCTGTCTAGTCGAATCCAGCTGGTCTGTATGGGTATACTCGGCGTAGGTTCAGGCAAAAGCATTGAGTTGCTTACCTTGTGCAGGTCCGGACCTCAGTTGGTTGCCATGTGTCCCTGTCAAGTGGTTAGTCTTTAAACTACAAGTGGTTTGAGCAGACAAAAACCCAGAAGGCGAGCCCTCTCTATGGTTGTCATGCATCCGCCCTTAGAGTTCCGTCCTGTGTTTCGGTAGGTGTATGGAGGGTTTAGGATCAGGCAAATCTTCTCTGGTTTTCGTATCGTACGTCTGCCAGTAGTAGAAGTTGATTGCCATGTGTCCATACCAACCATCTCAGTCGTAGGTAATTCAGTGGTTTGGGCGATAGTGACCCGTGGAGCTACTCCCTTCCAGGATCGTAGTGTTCCAGTGGTATGTCAACCCAAGACAGATTTTTTTTTTTGTAGTCTAGGTAAAAAAGTGGTTAGGTTGTCCAGGCTTAGTGCGGCGGGGTAAGGGATCCCCCAGTAAGAAATTATTCTGTGGGATCCAATTCTCCGCCAGACATTATCTGGGCACCCCAGGGATTACATGGCCAATGCGAGTCCTCCAGCCGCAGCGCCTGACCCAAAAGCCCCACTTTTCGAGGACTTAACTGCCCCAACCCGCTAGGATGAAACACGCGCTACTGAACATACTGCCAATTCTAAACTGGTCGTCCAGCGCGGTACGCGAGTCTCCTGTTTTTGTGGGGCTGGGAGGGTTGAGCCGCTTGGTCTGCCAACAGAACCCCGAGAGGTCCCGAAGGAGTCCGGTCTATCCATATCCTCCTATCTTCTTGCTTGGTGTATGGAAGGGCCTAATTGTTTAGGGTGTAATCGCTGCGGGGGAGTCGCCAAGGTCGAGGTCCCCAGAGTAGTTGGAGAAAAAAGGTTCTCGTCCGTTGGGGGTGCTGGTGGGTATCTTCAAACAATTGTTTTAGAAGGATGGTGGGTTGGTGAAGGTTTTTTTGTTAAATTTGGTCTATTTGTGTTCTATTTTATTGTTTATTTTCATCAAGGGTCCATGGTCATGGTAACCCTGAGTTCAAGAGACTTTAAAAAATAAAATTAATATATATATTTATGTACATATGTATTCATTTTTTATTTTATTTTTATTGTATTCTTTTATTTTTAAATTTAGTTGTTTCCTATTGGTCAAGGCTCCATGGTCATGGTAACCCCAAGAGGAGAAAATGTGATATTTTGTTAAATATAAATTGGTTCCCTAGTGATTATTGTTACAGGATCCAAGGGATCAATAAGGATAAATATAAAGTACATTTTTAAGAGTCCGTAGTCATTGTAGCTCTGGAATACTATAAAAGATCTATTTTACGGTCCTAATGGCCACCTTTTATATTTTTAGGGGAGCCTACTGGTAAAAAGGCCCTATGGCTAAGTATTGGTGTCTGTCTGTCAGTAGGGTTGGGACCAAGGATGGGGTGGGGGTACACATGCATACGCACATGAACATAAAAGGGGATGTGCCTATACACATATTTTTTACATATACAAAAGCATACACATACAACCCCACAAGTGGTGTGAGGGATAGCATACAACGTCACACTCCACTACATCCTAGTGTGTGCATATATATATGAGAGCTGTGTAAAAATCCAATTAAGGAAAGAAGAGTGTACAAATAAAATAGTAGCCAAAAGGAGACTCCTCCGACGTCTGTGTGGAACCTGCCTTCCTTACAGCAACACTACAGATCTAGAGGAGTCCCAGCCACGACGCGTTTCTGCCTTACTCAGCTTCATCAGGTAGCAGGGAGGAGAATATATAAATAAAAGGTGCAAAAAGTAGTAAAAATGTATGTGTATATATATCTGCATGTACAGTAGGGTGTACTGTGTAATTTACTTGCCTTGAATGTAGTCCTGGTTGGGTGTGTGTAGCGAAATGCTGCCTGTCCAGTGGTCTCCCTGTAAAGTTGTGAGGAGTGCTACCTCTCTGGTGTGTGCATGTGTGGGCCAGGTGGCTTAGGTTATTTTGATTGGTCTGTACTGTTACTAGGTAGGATAGCCGGTAACAGGTTGTGGTGTGGAGGGTTCAGATACGGGTGAGAGTGGAATGGGGATGCAGTAAAGTGGATGGGCAGTTAGAGTAGAGGTCAAGCACACCTAACAATACAATGGAGACCCAATGTGATAAAAGTTCAACCTTGTAGTGATACAAGGTTTTCAAAATGTTATTTGGTATGAATGAAGAATGGAGTGTGACAAAACAGGGGTCACAATTGTAAGAATTATAAGAATTTCTAGCTTAAAGTATGCCTAACAATGTAATAACCTTATTAATATAATATAGCTGCCATAACACATATAACTCAACCTACTTTCATTTAGACTATGCACATGCAAAGGAACAGAGCTGGCTCACTGCTGAGCACTGATAACAGTATCTCATGACAAACACCAGCTGCATGTACACTCCCAACCTTGAGAAACAGGAGCAGACAAGCACACACACATAATCTCCTTCTTAGCTGAACATTGTGTGACAAAGAACGGCACGACAAGACTCAGAGGGATGACGGACGGCCCAACAGGACCAACCAGAAGACCAGAACTTCTAGACTCAACCTACTTTCTGTACTGTATATAACATACATGCACTCTGTTATCGCTGCTTCTTTTCTGCTGGTTCCTTATGAGCTGAATGAAATGGGCCCGTATACGTTGTACCAGATATCTTTACTCATAATTAAACTGTCGCTTGTCATACAATTTACCACCTTGTCTGAATCGATCCTTGACCGGCTCACCCTCCTACATATCCCATTATCAACACAATACATTGTAAGAGACAGACAAGGTTAACAACATAAGGTCAGACACAGATACATATACTAATACACACACTCACAGGGGTGTTTGGGCTAGGATTGCAGTTAAGGTGGGGGGCTAGGGTTAGGAATGGTTAGGGTAAGAATGGTTAAGGCCAGGATTTTGTTAGTGTTCAAATACTGGAGAGTTGAGACCAAATCACGGACGCTGGACAGAGTGGATTTCAGTTGTAACAAAAGACAGTTTTAATGAGTCAGAGATATCTTGTCCCGCAGTTTTACGTGCACGGACCTAGTTCACATAACTCGGCAAGGAGCCAGGTGAAAAAGAGGCCTATACAATGGTTACATACATTTTTATACATAGAATAAAGTAGGTGGAGTCTTGTCGTTTCGGTCTTCTTGACTGGTCGGAGGGTTGGAGGCGGGCCTTGCTCTAGCCAGAGCGGGCCCCATTGGTGCACAGCAAAAGTTCTTTGCTCTTGGGACCGGCCAGTTAGAGGGAGATGAGATGTGTGTTTATATAAGGAAGAGGGGGTCAGTCTTATGGCTGGGTGTATGTGTTCTTACTACGGAATGTCTTTGTTTATATGAGCTATGTGTATGAATATTTATATAACAAATCCCCCTCTTCACGTCTATTAGACGTGAAAACTATAGCAGAAAGGTGGCGGTTGCAATCGTGGGTATACATAAGGTGGTGCTCCTAACCTTGTCTGGTTTGCATGGTGGGTCTGTAGGTGTAGTGCTACGTTTGGGACGGGAGTGATTGGAGGGAGTGATATCAGGAAAGGAGTTAGGGACATGTGTAGGGGTTGGTGTATGTGATGTGGCAGGGTGAAGTAGTTGTTCAATTAACCATGTGAAAGTCCTAGGGTTACTCCAAATATCAGTATGAATATCACAAATAAGGGACCAGATATCCCCAGCCTCACCCAGAGAGGGAGAAATTTCCCTCTAACTGGGCGAGGTTCCCTTCTCAGGGGAGGCGGAGTTTGATGCCGCATCACCTGAGGAAGGAGTGTCTTCATTTGGAATCGAATTTAGGCCGCTCAAATCAGCTCTGACTTCAGTCAGTGTTCTAGAAGGAATTGGGGCTGGGGTGCAATGTGTAAGGCGGTGCCAAGGTGTGCCTGATTTACCTTTGACCTGGACTGAGTGTGAAGTAACCTCCTTCACTTCGTACGGTCCAGTCCACCTGGGTTCCAGCCACTTTCTCTTGTGGACTGTAACCCTCACCCCGTCACCAACCTTTACCTTCAGTAGTGGCGTGTCCCCCGGCAGCTCCCCCTCCTGGACCTTGTGAACCTGGGTAGAGAGTGCTGCAGAGAGAACCGTCAGTTTTTTCACATAATTAGACATTACAATTCGTTGTACATCAAGGGCGGGCATATGACCTCCCTCCCTTGGTGGACCATGCATGACTCTACCAGTCATTATCCCATGAGGCACATACTTTAGCTATCTTAGCTTTTGCTTTTGGTTTGACGTTCCACCAGATTTTGGGATTGGGGCCTGTACACAGATCCAAAACTGTGGGTTATGCCAAATCTTTCTTCCACCTGTCTCAGGTGTTTGTTAAATGTAAGCCATTTGTCAAATTTGATTTGTCTTGGGATGCCATACCTGGGTATTAGTTTGGTTTGGTTTGTAGCCACTCAAAGACTGACCTAGCATCCTCCCCTTTTGTTAGTATTGCCTCTACCCATTTGGAGAACCTATCTACTATGACTAGGAGATAGAGTTTGCCTTTAGATACATTTTCGGGGCCCATGTCGGTGTAGTCTATACTAATATCCTGAAAACATGCATTAGGTATTACGTATGAGCCCATTGGTGTTTGATATGGTTTCTTTGGGTTGTGTCTGTCACAACCATTGCATTCGTCACAAAATAAATCATCGTCATAAAATAAGTCAGTCATATTTTTTATGTGAGGGTGCCACCAGATGTGCGAGGCCTTTTTGGAGGGTCTTTAGTTTGCCTTCGTGTGTGGGGCCATGTGTTTCTCATAAAAGTTCTGGGTCCATCAGTGTGGCCTGCTTCATGGGCATGGGCTGAGTCTGTATAGATATTCAGTCTTTCCTTTTCCTCTGATGAGGACCTGCGTCAATCCGATGATTTCAGCTAATTTGGCCGATGCTGGTTGAGGGTTGATGGCTGATTGAAGGGTGACATGTGAACCGTCTGGGAGTTGCTGTTTCCTTCTTCTGCCGTGGGTGGTGGGCATTTTTATGACCAGGGGATGGTGCTCCCAGTCATTCCCTGGAACTGCGGTTGGTTGTATGCGGGTTGCTGATGCATGGGTGTGGGTCCTGGTTGCTGATGTTCGTACTGTTGAGGTCTATTTCCACCCCTTTCCTTCCCATATGGACCTCTCGTAGAGTTCCACTGGCGTTGTTGTGGTGTGTGTGGGTATGGACACTCTCGTGAGTAGTGCCCTGGAGTTCTACAGTTGAAACAAACCCCTCTTTTTGGATGGCCTGGTATCCATTGCGGCTGGTATGCAAATTGTGGTTGCGGGGGATACCAAGGCCCCGGGTTGGCTGGTTGAGGACCGGCCTGCTGTTGAATCATGTGGGAGATAGTCTGGGCCACTATTTGAGAGATGTCTGTTTTGGTGCCCGTCTCCTTCGTTTCTTCCGCCACCATCTGTTTCTTAGGTTTTTCTCCTTGTTGTGCTTCCTTCAATTGGAGTTTCAGGAGTTGTACCTGGAGGGACTGCACCTGGCTCTCAGCACCCCCTCTTTCCTTGTTGTGCTGGGTCACATGGTGGTGCACATGAGTGTTGAATTGGGTCAGAGGAAGTGCAAACAACCCTACCGTTCCTCTGAGTTTGGTTTTAACATCTCCGGGACACCCGTTGACCACCATTTCCTTCCACATGCTGAGTGTGGTATCAGTGTGATCGAATGGTTCTTCGTGGACCGATCTCCATGTGGTCTTAGCCCTGTCCAGGTATGCTGCAGGTTGCTCACCTGGGTTGATTGTAAAGGAGGATAAGGTGGCATGGTTTCTTTCTGTAGGGTATGCTCTCCGTAGAACTTCCCATAATCTGGTACGGAAGTGGTCTATGGGCAGTGTTGGGGCCCGCCATCCAAGGTCAGCTGCTGTCATGAGGGCCTCCATGGTTCCGTGGTCGGTGGCTCTTGCTAGAAGTGCTTTCATGTCTCCTAGGCAGAGTTGCAGGCCTGACGTAAGTGTCTGCAGTTGAAGTAGCCACGCTGAAGCTCCTCCATGTAGGCTAGGCATCTGTCCCATCAGTGTTGTTAAATCAGTCATTTTCCAGGGCTGGTACTCCACAGTGTGTGCATCACCTGGTGTCGGTCGCAGGGGGTACTGTCCTGCCATCTCCTGCTCTCGCTCTCTTCTATCAGCAATTCTGGAGGACCGACGGAGTGTTTCGGACCCCATTGATTCGGTAACTTTGGTTACTGTTCCTCTCATTATGCCTTCCACACGGTAGGCTCCCTCTCTGTTGTTATCTTGGTTAGCTATTAGCTCCCTGAGTTCCTTAGCTCGAGCTATTGATGATTTCAGCAGCTCCTGCATCTTAGTCACGTTTGGAGCTCCCATCGGAGCTGGGGTGAGCACCATGTCAATTTCTTCTTCGTTTTCGATATCCATGTCCTGATGACAGTCCTCCCTATCCGTCTGATAGAAGTGGTTTGAATCTAATCTTGTTTGTAAGTGTCCTCTGGTTTCAGAGGTGAGAGAGTTCACAGAGGAGCATTGCGGCCTCCGTTCCTGGGGGAGGTCTCCTGCTCCTGGAATCCCAGTTTCGAACTGTTCACATACCATATGGCCAGCCGTTATCCCCAGGGTAATTTCTCCTTTTAACTCCCCTTGGTCTATTCTCAGAACTGGAGCCTGTATTGTGGGAGGTGCCCTGGGCAGGAATGGGTTGTGTGACGGGCTCCGGTGATTTTGTCCCTTTGAGTATGGCTGGGGCTGAACTGCCTCCATTGTCAATTGTGGATATAGTGAGGGAGAAACGGCCACAGGGGGAGCCGTGGGCAAGTTCTCAGGCGGAGCTTTAACATCCCCCGACGCCACAATAGCCACGCCCATCATGTCTGGTGTGTTTTTGGGCAGCACCCTCCTACTCTCCTGTATGGCCCATGTACCTATCTTGAGCTCCCCCTCTGCTCTCTCTCTCTCTCTTGTACCTACTTTTTTGAACCTGTGTATGTTGTTTCTCTCCGCCTCACTCGCTTTTGCATGCTCTACTGCGTCCTCTAATTCTGTCTGCATATCTTGGAGTTTCCCCCCTGTAGGTGGTCCTCCGCTAAAATAACCTGCTTGTGTCCATCTTATCCGTAATCCTTTCCACACTTTCTCCACTTTCCCATACTGTTTTTTACCTCCCGCTCTATCAATCATACTCTGATCTAAATAATCATTGAATTTTAGTTTGGGCGTGGTAGCTGCAGACATTTTATCTAGTTCGTCTGATAATGTGTATAATGCGTTATTTAGGTATATTCAATCCTTACTATGTGGTGTTTATTTCTATCGTTGTATGCTTAGCCTGTCCCTGGTCGAGACAAAGGGGGTTATCAGTATGTGACGCCCGCCACGTGTCTGTTTCTCCCGTATTTTATTTGAATTTGTTCAGCGATTCGTTTAGGTATTTTCTATAAATGATTCTGCGATTTCCTTTTGGAACAATATATCAGTGAATATATGCGGTTCTATAACAATTTTCAGAGTAATTCTATATCTTTAGGAAATATGGATAGAATAGAAAAACCCAAAAATCAGTGTGTAGCTTTTAGCGTCTGTCAAACAAAGTCTGTACTAAGCTCGGCGGCTTATTTAAATACTTTCTAGAAACAATTCAGTAAGTTCCTTTATGAACTTATATCAGTAAATTCCAGCGATTCTATAGCAATTGTCAGAATAATTTTAAACTTTAGGCAATATCAACAGGAATGAAAAAAACGAAAATCAGTATTCCAGCCCGGCTGATGTCAATCAAAATTGCACGGCCATTCGATACTAAGGTGGCTTTGTGTGCCTAATAGCCCAGTTACGTATCCCAACCTACTCCGCGACAAACGTTTCTGTCAATTTAATTTCCCCCATCTCCAAATCATGGAATGTCAACTCTGGTTCATATTATGTTTATTGTTTGATGTGCAATAGCCACATCATTCCCGATCTCTGTCTTGTGGAAGGCCAAACTTACATATCCTATATCTATTCGACTACACCTCTAACATAACCAATTAAACAGTTTACAACTCATTCAATAGGATCTTTTACATGCAGATTCAGTCGATCTATTAATTAACTAAATCTCTAAACACAACCAATTAAACAGTTTAGAACTTATTCAATAGGAACTTTTACGTGCATACTACACTTCTAAACACAACCAATTAAACAGTAAGCACTTATTTAATAGGAACTTTTACATGCATACTACACTTCTAATAATAGGCCAATTGATAAAAAATAAAAATACAAATAAAAATAAAAACGAGCAAAACAAGATCTCCCCGATCAATGTCTTAGGTTCTTATGTAAAAATTTGGGCACCGATTCATACTCACGCCCAGTACTTTCTGATCAAAATTTGGTTTAGGCTATAATACAATATGCAGATTTCGATATAACGGGCTCTGCTCACCTTTATATAGAGCGCTCCGATCAGATTTCCTGAGGCAAGATGAATGGCTGGGGAAGTCACTCTTCCGTCTGATTTTTTAGCCGTGATCAGTCTCGTCCTCTCACACTAACTTATAATAGATCGAATTCAAGAACAACCAAACTCTGCTACCAATTTTGTTAGTGTTCAAATACTGGAGAGTTGAGACCAAATCACGGACGCTGGACAGAGTGGATTTCAGTTGTAACAAAAGACAGTTTTAATGAGTCAGAGATATCTTGTCCCGCAGTTTTACGTGCACGGACCTAGTTCACATAACTCGGCAAGGAGCCAGGTGAAAAAGAGGCCTATACAATGGTTACATACATTTTTATACATAGAATAAAGTAGGTGGAGTCTTGTCGTTTCGGTCTTCTTGACTGGTCGGAGGGTTGGAGGCGGGCCTTGCTCTAGCCAGAGCGGGCCCCATTGGTGCACAGCAAAAGTTCTTTGCTCTTGGGACCGGCCAGTTAGAGGGAGATGAGATGTGTGTTTATATAAGGAAGAGGGGGTCAGTCTTATGGCTGGGTGTATGTGTTCTTACTACGGAATGTCTTTGTTTATATGAGCTATGTGTATGAATATTTATATAACAGTTTGGGTTAGAGTTAAAATGGTTAAGGTTAGGTTTAGGGTAGGAATGTTTCAGGTTAGGGTTGGAATGGTTCCGGTTAGGTTATGGGTTAGGTAAGGGGGTTGGGTAGGTCTTGTGGGGTCCAATTTTAAACGGATGTAAAAAGCATTATATTTTGTAAAATATTTTATTTTATTTATTTTTATATATATTTCCCCCCCCTTTTTAATTGTATTTTATTTTTTTATAAAGGTGATGCCCTTCTTGAAGGGCAAGTTCAGGTGTGTGGTGGTTGAATCCAGGGTCTTTGGTGAAAAAAATCTAGAATTCTTGGTCTTTTGATGAAAACTTGTTTGAGAAGGCTTGGAGTAGGTGGGTCTTGAATTATCCGTCGTTCTAGTTGTTTCCCAGGTGGAAGGTGTGTGTTGGTGGAGGTCTCAGAAGTGATGTCCTTCAGAGATTTGGTAGAGCTATTTTAGGTTGTATTTAATCTAATGATTATTTTTGACCTGTTCACCATCGAACCATTTCCCAGAGAAGTATACTGGGCGTAGAATCAACACCCCTAGAAAAAGCCTGATTTGAGATGATCCCAGGTAATTTACAGGGATAAAAATGTCCTTGGCTTGCTGCGTCCAGATCCCTCGGCAGGCAACGTAGCGGTGACTGGCTAGTGTTTGTTTCTAGTTTTGAGTCGGTTGATCCACTTCCATCTCTGACAAGTGGAAGCCGAAGGGGGGGAAGGGAGGGGTGTGCACTCCACATCATATACGCGCGGGCCGGAGGGGTCCGGGCGCGGCCGGCCAAAGTAGTAGGCCCCATGGTTGCCCACTTGTAGATTAACCCGTTGGTTGGGTTTAAAGACTGTCTGTCTGTAGGGTTAGGGTTAGGTATGGTTTTTAGAATGGTTAAGCTTAGGTTTAGGGTAAGGTATAGGGTTAGGGGTTAGGGTTAGGTTTTGAATATAATTGTGTTTCGTTTCAACTAGTTACTTTTATGGTGCACAGGCCTATCTCCTGTTTATCCCTCCCATTTCTGATGATCTAATATAATAGGTGTAGTACTTAAAAAGGCCCGTAGATGTCCTCCTAGGATCATAAATTAAACTGAGGTACGCTCCAAGTTGCCTCTTTTTCTGGGTGGCAGTGCAGAAGTCGATGTGGTGAGATTCATTCAACCATAGTGTTGTTAAATATGAACATAAACGCCATATTGTGCATTAAATTGTTTTATTGTTTTGTTAAAGGAAAAACCTAAAAGAGGAAGTGCCAAACTAAAACCAAACAAACCATAAATATATAGAGAGTAAAAATAAAATATGAATACAACCATGTTCTTCTCCATCCATTTTCCTGTCTGTTAAAACCCATTTTCTAAAACCTCTCGTTCAGGCCATTTGGCGTTATTGTCTGTAGGTGCTGGATCCACTCCCGTTCTACCCTCTTTCGCTGCCCACAGGTCCAGCCTATATGTGACTGTAACCCTGATATGGTAAGGTGAGTGATGGGGTGCTCCTGGAAGTGGGTTATGATTACCGTTTGTAGGTGTGCCCTTTTAATGTTATACAGGTGTTGTTTGAGTCTGGTTTCTATGGTGTTTTGTTTCTCCAATGTATTGTTTATTGCAAAGTGTACATGTAATACATGATATAAATGGTTAGGGTTAGGGGGGGGGCTAGGGTTAGGGGGTTAGGGGTAGGGGTTAGGGGTTAGGGGTAGGGTTAGTTTCTAGTTTTGAGTCGGTTGATCAACTTCCATCTCTGACACGTGGAAGCCGAAGGGGGGGTTAAGGGTTTTAGGGTTAGGGTTAGGGTTAGGGGGTTGGGGTTAGGCCCCATGGTTGCCCACTTGTAGATTAACCCGTTGGTTGGGTTTAAAGACTGTCTGTCTGTAGGGTTAGGTATGTTTTTTTTAGAATAGTTAAGCTTAGGTTTAGGGTAAGGTATAGGGTTAGGGGTTAAGGGTTAGGGTTAGGTTTTGAATATAATTGTGTTTCGTTTCAACTAGTTAGTTTTACGTTGCACAGGCCTATCTCCTGTTTCTGATCTAATATAATAGGTGTAGTACTTAAAAAGGCCCGTAGATGTCCTCCTAGGATCATAAATTAAACTGAGGTACGCTCCAAGTTGCCTCTTTTTCTGGGTGGCAGTGCAGAAGTCGATGTGGTGAGATTCATTCAACCATAGTGTTGTTAAATATGAACATAAACGCCATATTGTGCATTAAATGGTTTTATTGTTTTGTTAAAGGAAAGGAAAAACCTAAAAGAGGAAGTGCCAAACTAAAACCAAACAATTATTTATATAGCACTTCGTACATCAGCTGATATCTCAAAGTGCTGTACAGAAACCCAGCCTAAAACCCCAAACAGTAAAAATAGAGTATGAATCAAACCATGTTCTTCTCCATCCATTTTCCTGTCTGTTAAAACCCATTTTCTAAAACCTCTCGTTCAGGCCATTTGGCGTTATTGTCTGTAGGTGCTGGATCCACTCCCGTTCTACCCTCTTTCGCTGCCCACAGGTCCAGCCTATATGTGACTTTAGTAACCCTGATATGGTAAGGTGAGTGATGGGGTGCTCCTGGAAGTGGGTTATGAGTTCCGTTTGTAGGTGTGCCCTTTTAATGTTATACAGGTGTTGTTTGAGTCTGGTTTCTATGGTGTTTGGTTTCTCCAATGTATTGTTTATTGCAAAGTGTACATGTAATGAATGATATAAATGGTTAGGGTTAGGGGGGGGGGGCTAGGGTTAGGGGTAGGGGTTAGGGGTAGGGGTAGGGTTAGTTTCTAGTTTTGAGTCGGTTGATCCACTTCCATCTCTGACACGTGGAAGCCGAAGGGTTGGGGGTTAAGGGTTGGGGGTTAAGGGTTTGGGGTTAAGGGTTTTAGGGTTAGGGGTTAAGGGTTTTAGGGTTAGGGGGGGGCTAGGGTTAGGGGGGGCTAGGGTTAGGGTGTTGGGGTTAGGGGTAGGGGTTAGTTTCTAGTTTTGAGTCGGTTGATCCACTTCCATCTCTGACACGTGGAAGCCGAAGGGGGGGAAGGGAGGGGTTAGGGTTAGATGGTTAGGGGCTAAGGGTTGGGGGCTAAGGGTTGGGGGCTAAGGTTTGGGGGTTAAGGGTTGGGGGTTAAGGGTTGGGGGTTAAGGGTTGGGGGTTAAGGGTTGGGGGTTAAGGGTTTTAGGGGTTAAGGGTTTTAGGGGTTAAGGGTTTTAGGGTTAGGGGGGGTTAGGGTTAGGGTTAGAGTGTTGGGGTTAGGGGTAGGGGTAGGGTTAGTTTCTAGTTTTGAGTCGGTTGATCCACTTCCATCTCTGACACGTGGAAGCCGAAGGGTTGGGGGTTAAGGGTTTGGGGTTAAGGGTTTTAGGGTTAGGGGTTAAGGGTTTTAGGGTTAGGGGGGGGCTAGGGTTAAGGTTAGGGGGGGGCTAGGGTTAGGGTGTTGGGGTTAGGGGTAGGGGTTAGTTTCTAGTTTTGAGTCGGTTGATCCACTTCCATCTCTGACACGTGGAAGCCGAAGGGGGGGAAGGGAGGGGTTAGGGTTAGATGGTTAGGGGCTAAGGGTTGGGGGCTAAGGGTTGGGGGATAAGGGTTGGGGGATAAGGGTTGGGGGCTAAGGTTTGGGGGTTAAGGGTTGGGGGTTAAGGTTTGGGGGATAAGGGTTGGGGGTTAAGGGTTGGGGGTTAGGGGGTAAGGGTTAGGGTGTTGGGTTTAGAATGGTTAAGGGTTGGGGTTAGAATGGTTAGAATGGTTAAGGGTTGGGGTTAGAATGGTTAAGGGTTGGGGTTAGAATGGTTAAGGGTTGGGGTTAGAATGGTTAAGGGTTAGAATGGTTAAGGGTTGGGGGTTAAGGGTTGGGGGTTAAGGGTTGGGGGTTAAGGGTTGGGGGTTAGGGGGTAAGGGTTATGGTGTTGGGGTTAGAATGGTTAAGGGTTGGGGGTTGGGGGTTAGAATGGTTGGGGGTTAGAATGGTTAAGGGTTGGAGGTTAGAATGGTTAAGGGTTAAGGGTTGGGGGTTAGAATGGTTAAGGGTTGGGCGTTAGAATGGTTGGGGGTTACGGGTTGGGGATTAAGGGTTAGGGGTTAAGGGTTATAAGGTTAGGGGGTAAGGGTTAGGGTTAGGTTTTGAATATAATTGTGTTTCGTTTCAACTGGTTAGGCCTGTGCACCGTAAAACTATCTCCTGTTTATCCCTCCCATTTCTGATGATCTAATATAATAGTAGGTGTAGTACTTAAAAAGGCCCGTAGATGTCCTCCTAGGATCATAAATTAAACTGAGGTACGCTCCAAGTTGCCTCTTTTTCTGGGTGGCAGTGCAGAAGTCGATGTGGTGAGATTCATTCAACCATAGTGTTGTTAAATATGAACATAAACGCCATATTGTGCATTAAATTGTTTTATTGTTTTGTTAAAGGAAAAACCTAAAAGAGGAAGTGCCAAACTAAAACCAAACAAACCATAAATATATAGAGAGTAAAAATAAAATATGAATAAAACCATGTTCTTCTCCATCAATTTTCCTGTCTAAAACCCATTTTCTAAAACCTCTCGTTCAGGCCATTTGGCGTTATTGTCTGTAGGTGCTGGATCCACTCCCGTTCTACCCTCTTTCGCTGCCCACAGGTCCAGCCTATATGTGACTGTAACCCTGATATGGTAAGGTGAGTGATGGGGTGCTCCTGGAAGTGGGTTATGAGTTCCGTTTGTAGGTGTGCCCTTTTAATGTTATACAGGTGTTGTTTGAGTCTGGTTTCTATGGTGTTTGGTTTCTCCAATGTATTGTTTATTGCAAAGTGTACATGTAATAAATGATATAAATGGTTAGGGTTAGGGGTAGGGGTTAGGGGTAGGGTTAGTTTCTAGTTTTGAGTCGGTTGATCCACTTCCATCTCTGACACGTGGAAGCCGAAGGGTTGGGGATTAAGGGTTTGGGGTTAAGGGTTTGGGGTTAAGGGTTTTAGGGTTAAGGGTTTTAGGGTTAGGGGGGGGCTAGGGTTAGGGTTAGGGGGGGCTAGGGTTAGGGTGTTGGGGTTAGGGGTAGGGGTTAGTTTCTAGTTTTGAGTCGGTTGATCCACTTCCATCTCTGACACGTGGAAGCCGAAGGGGGGGAAGGGAGGGGTTAGGGTTAGATGGTTAGGGGCTAAGGGTTGGGGGCTAAGGGTTGGGGGATAAGGGTTGGGGGCTAAGGGTTGGGGGATAAGGGTTGGGGGCTAAGGGTTGGGGGCTAAGGGTTGGGGGCTAAGGGTTGGGGGCTAAGGGTTGGGGGCTAAGGGTTGGGGGGTTAAGGGTTGGGGGTTAAGGGTTGGGGGTTAAGGGTTTTAGGGTTAGGGGTTAAGGGTTTTAGGGTTAGGGGGGGGGCTAGGGTTAGGGTGTTGGGGTTAGGGGTAGGGGTTAGTTTCTAGTTTTGAGTCGGTTGATCCACTTCCATCTCTGACACGTGGAAGCCGAAGGGGGGGGGGGGAGGGGTTAGGGTTAGAGGGTTAGAGGGTTAGAGGGTTAGGGGCTAAGGGTTAGGGGCTAAGGGTTAGGGGCTAAGGTTTGGGGGCTAAGGGTTGGGGGCTAAGGGTTGGGGGCTAAGGGTTGGGGGATAAGGGTTGGGGGTTAAGGTTTGGGGGATAAGGGTTGGGGGTTAAGGATTGGGGGTTAGGGGTAAGGGTTAGGGTGTTGGGGTTAGAATGGTTAAGGGTTGGGGTTAGAATGGTTAAGGGTTGGGGTTAGAATGGTTAAGGGTTGGGGTTAGAATGGTTAAGCGTTGGGGTTAGAATGGTTAAGGGTTAGAATGGTTAAGGGTTGGGGGTTAAGGGTTGGGGGTTAAGGGTTGGGGGTTAAGGGTTGGGGGTTAAGGGTTGGGGGTTAGGGGGTAAGGGTTAGGGTGTTGGGGTTAGAATGGTTAAGTGTTGGGGGTTAGAATGTTTGGGGGTTAGAATGGTTAAGGGTTAAGGGTTGGGGGTTAGAATGGTTAAGGGTTAAGGGTTGGGGGTTAGAATGGTTACGGCTTAAGGGTTGGGGGTTAGAATGGTTAAGGGTTAAGGGTTGGGCGTTAGAATGGTTGGGGGTTACGGGTTGGGGGTTAGGGGTTAAGGGTTATAGGGTTAGGGGGTAAGGGTTAGGGTTAGGTTTTGAATATAATTGTGTTTCGTTTCAACTGGTTAGGCCTGTGCACTGTAAAACTATCTCCTGTTTATCCCTCCCATTTCTGATGATCTAATATAATAGTAGGTGTAGTACCTAAAAAAGCCCGTAGATGTCCTCCTAGGATCATAAATTAAACTGAGGTACGCTCCAAGTTGCCTCTTTTTCTGGGTGGCAGTGCAGAAGTCGATGTGGTGAGATTCATTCAACCATAGTGTTGTTAAATATGAACATAAACGCCATATTGTGCATTAAATGGTTTTATTGTTTTGTTAAAGGAAAAACCTAAAAGAGGAAGTGCCAAACTAAAACCAAACAAACCATAAATATATAGAGTAAAAATAAAATATGAATAAAACCATGTTCTTCTCCATCCATTTTCCTGTCTGTTAAAACCCATTTTCTAAAACCTCCCGTTCAGGCCATTTGGCGTTATTGTCTGTAGGTGCTGGATCCACTCCCGTTCTACCCTCTTTCGCTGCCCACAGGTCCAGCCTATATGTGACTGTAACCCTGATATGGTAAGGTGAGTGATGGGGTGCTCCTGGAAGTGGGTTATGAGTTCCGTTTGTAGGTGTGCCCTTTTAATGTTATACAGGTGTTGTTTGAGTCTGGTTTCTATGGTGTGTTTGGTTTCTCCAATGTATTGTTTATTGCAAAGTGTACATGTAATGATATAAATGGTTTTATGTGTGTTCAATTAATAGGATTCTTGTACTGGTGCTGATGTGTGGCTGTGTATATTTGTAATGAACTTTATCTGTCGAAAATGGAAATTATGAGGTTTGAGGTCTTGTGGTGGCTTACTACTGAATCTTGCTTTGGTGAGGAGGTCCTTTAAGTTTTTGTTCTTTCTAAATGCTGAAATGATTCTGTATGGTTTGAGTGGTATGTAAGTGTGCTGAACTGTAGAGAAGTTGTGTTTGATTGATTGATGTAGGGGTCTAATTCTATGTGAAAATGTGGTTACTAGGGGGATGATAATTGTCTGTTGATTGACTATTGATGACAAGGGAGAAGAGACAGGAAGTGTTTTGGTTTAGTGATTGGTGCAGATCACTTTCCATAGGGGGGTCAGGATTAGTGTGAGGGAGGGGAGCTAGGATGAGAACCCTGGTTAGGGTGATGGTACACATTTAGGGTTAGGCGTGGGGTTAAGGGAAAGGTTTGGGGAGGGGTTAAGGTTAGGAGTAGGATTGAGGTTAAGGTTAAGAGGTGGATGATTTGCTGTGGTCTGGGTTAGGGTTAGGGGTTAGGTTTCTAGTTTTGAGTCTGTTGATCCACTTCCATCTCTGACACGTGGAAGCCGAAGGAGGGGGAAGGGAGGGGTGTGCACTCCACATCATATACGCGCGGGCCGGAGGGGTCCGGGCGCGGCCGGCCAAAGTAGTAGGCCCCATGGTTGCCCACTTGTAGATTAACCCGTTGGTTGGGTTTAAAGACTGTCTGTCTGTAGGGTTAGGTATGTTTTTTTTAGAATAGTTAAGCTTAGGTTTAGGGTAAGGTATAGGGTTAGGGGGTTAAGGGTTAGGGGTTAAGGGTTAGGGGTTAAGGGTTTGGGGTAAGGGTTGGGGGTTAGAATGGTTAAGGGTTGGGGGTTAGAACGGTAGGGGGTTAGAACGGTAGGGGGTTAGAACGGCTGGGGGTTAGAATGGTTGGGGGTTAGAATGGTTGGGGGTTAAGGGTTGGGGGTTAAGGGTTTGGGGTTAAGGGTTGGGGGTTAGAATGGTTGGGGGTTAGAATGGTTGGGGGTTAGAATGGTTGGGGGTTGGGGTTAGAATGGTTACGGGTTGGGGGTTAGAATGGTTACGGGTTGGGGGTTAGAATGGTTACGGGTTGGGGGTTAGAATGGTTACGGGTTGGGGGTTAGAATGGTTGGGGGTTGGGGGTTAAGGGTTGGGGGTTAAGGGTTGGGGGTTAGAATGGTTACGGGTTGGGGGTTAGAATGGTTACGGGTTGGGGGTTAGAATGGTTACGGGTTGGGGGTTAAGGGTTGGGGGTTAAGGGTTGGGGGTTAAGGGTTTGGGGTTAAGGGTTGGGGGTTAGAATGGTTAAGGGTTGGGGGTTAGAATGGTTACGGGTTGGGGGTTAAGGGTTGGGGGTTAGAATGGTTAAGGGTTGGGGTTAAGGGTTGGGGGTTAGAATGGTTGGGGGTTAGAATGGTTGGGGGTTGGGGGTTAAGGGTTGGGGGTTAGAATGGTTACGGGTTGGGGTTTAGAATGGTTACGGGTTGGGGGTTAGAATGGTTACGGGTTGGGGGTTAGAATGGTTAAGGGTTGGGGGTTAAGGGTTGGGGGTTAAGGGTTTGGGGTTAAGGGTTTTAGGGTTAGGGGGGGGCTAGGGTTAGGGTTAGGGAGGGCTAGGGTTAGGGTGTTGGGGTTAGGGGTAGGGGTTAGTTTCTAGTTTTGAGTCGATTGATCCACTTCCATCTCTGACACGTGGAAGCCGAAGGGTTGGGGGTTAAGGGTTTGGGGTTAAGGGTTTTAGGGTTAGGGGTTAAGGGTTTTAGGGTTAGGGAGGGGCTAGGGTTAGGGTTAGGGGGGGGGCTAGGGTTAGGGTGTTGGGGTTAGGGGTAGGGGTTAGTTTCTAGTTTTGAGTCGGTTGATCCACTTCCATCTCTGACACGTTGAAGCCGAAGGGGGGGAAGGGAGGGGTTAGGGTTAGAGGGTTAGGGGCTAAGGGTTGGGGGCTAAGGGTTGGGGGCTAAGGTTTGGGGGCTAAGGTTTGGGGGTTAAGGGTTGGGGGTTAAGGGTTTTAGGGTTAGGGGTTAAGGGTTTTAGGGTTAGGGGGGTTAGGGTTAGGGGGGGGGCTAGGGTTAGGGTGTTGGGGTTAGGGGTAGGGGTTAGTTTCTAGTTTTGAGTCGCTTGATCCACTTCCATCTCTGACACGTGGAAGCCGAAGGGGTGGAAGGGAGGGGTTAGGGTTAGAGGGTTGGGGGCTAAGGTTTGGGGGCTAAGGTTTGGGGGCTAAGGTTTGGGGGCTAAGGGTTGGGGGTTAAGGGTTGGGGGTTAAGGGTTTTAGGGTTAGGGGTTAAGGGTTTAAGGGTTAGGGGGGGTTAGGGTTAGGGGGGGGCTAGGGTTAGGGTGTTTGGGTTAGGGGTAGGGGTTAGTTTGTAGTTTTGAGTCGGTTGATCCACTTCCATCTCTGACACGTGGAAGCCGAAGGGTTGGGGGTTAAGGGTTGGGGGTTAAGGGTTTGGGGTTAAGGGTTTTAGGGTTAGGGGGGGGCTAGGGTTAGGGTTAGGGAGGGCTAGGGTTAGGGTGTTGGGGTTAGGGGTAGGGGTTAGTTTCTAGTTTTGAGTCGGTTGATCCACTTCCATCTCTGACACGTGGAAGCCGAAGGGGGGGAAGGGAGGGGTTAGGGTTAGAGGGTTAGGGGCTAAGGGTTAGGGGCTAAGGGTTGGGGGCTAAGGGTTGGGGGCTAAGGTTTGGGGGATAAGGGTTTGGGGTTAAGGGTTTTAGGGTTAGGGGGGGGGCTAGGGTTAGGGTTAGGGAGGGCTAGGGTTAGGGTGTTGGGGTTAGGGGTAGGGGTTAGTTTCTAGTTTTGAGTCGGTTGATCCACTTCCATCTCTGACACGTGGAAGCCGAAGGGTTGGGGGTTAAGGGTTGGGGGTTAAGGGTTTGGGGTTAAGGGTTTTAGGGTTAGGGGTTAAGGGTTTTAGGGTTAGGGAGTGGCTAGGGTTAGGGTTAGGGGGGGGCTAGGGTTAGGGTGTTGGGGTTAGGGGTAGGGGTTAGTTTCTAGTTTTGAGTCGGTTGATCCACTTCCATCTCTGACACGTGGAAGCCGAAGGGGGGGAAGGGAGGGGTTAGGGTTAGAGGGTTAGGGGCTAAGGGTTGGGGGCTAAGGGTTGGGGGCTAAGGGTTGGGGGCTAAGGGTTGGGGGCTAAGGGTTGGGGGCTAAGGTTTGGGGGCTAAGGTTTGGGGGTTAAGGGTTTTAGGGTTAGGGGTTAAGGGTTTTAGGGTTAGGGGGGGTTAGGGTTAGGGTGTTGGGGTTAGGGGTAGGGGTTAGTTTCTAGTTTTGAGTCGCTTGATCCACTTCCATCTCTGACACGTGGAAGCCGAAGGGGGGGAAGGGAGGGGTTAGGGTTAGAGGGTTGAAGGGCTAAGGGTTGGGGGCTAAGGTTTGGGGGCTAAGGTTTGGGGGCTAAGGGTTGGGGGTTAAGGGTTGGGGGTTAAGGGTTTTAGGGTTAGGGGTTAAGGGTTTTAGGGTTAGGGGGGGTTAGGGTTAGGGGGGGGGCTAGGGTTAGGGTGTTGGGGTTAGGGGTAGGGGTTAGTTTCTAGTTTTGAGTCGCTTGATCCACTTCCATCTCTGACACGTGGAAGCCGAAGGGGGGGAAGGGAGGGGTTAGGGTTAGAGGGTTAGGGGCTAAGGTTTGGGGGCTAAGGTTTGGGGGCTAAGGTTTGGGGGCTAAGGGTTGGGGGTTAAGGGTTTTAGGGTTAGGGGTTAAGGGTTTTAGGGTTAGGGGGGGTTAGGGTTAGGGGGGGGGTTAGGGTGTTGGGGTTAGGGGTAGGGGTTAGTTTCTAGTTTTGAGTCGGTTGATCCACTTCCATCTCTGACACGTGGAAGCCGAAGGGGGGGAAGGGAGGGGTTAGGGTTAGAGGGTTAGAGGGTTGGGGGCTAAGGGTTGGGGGCTAAGGGTTGGGGGCTAAGGGTTGGGGTTTAGGGTGTTGGGGTTAGAATGGTTAAGGGTTGGGGTTAGAATGGTTAAGGGTTGGGGTTAGAATGGTTAAGGGTTGGGGTTAGAATGGTTAAGGGTTGGGGGTTAAGGGTTGGGGGTTAAGGGTTGGAGTTAAGGGTTGAGGGTTAGGGGGTAAGGGTTAGGGTGTTGGGGTTAGAATGGTTAAGGGTTGGGGGTTAGAATGGTTAAGGGTTGGGGGTTAGAATGGTTAAGGGTTGGGGGTTAGAATGGTTAAGGGTTAAGGGTTGGGGGTTAGAATGGTTAAGGGTTAAGGGTTGGGGGTTAGAAGGGTTGAGGGTTAAGGGTTGGGGGTTAGAATGGTTACGGGTTGGGGGTTAGAATGGTTGGGGGTTAGAATGTTTGGGGGTTAAGGGTTGGGGGTTAAGGGTTGGGGTTAAGGGTTGGGGTTAAGGGTTGGGGTTAAGGGTTGGGGGTTAGAAGGGTTGGGGGTTAGAAGGGTTGGGGTTAAGGGTTGGGGGTTAGAATGGTTGGGGGTTAGAATGGTTGGTGGTTAAGGGTTGGGGTTAAGGGTTGGGGGTCAAGGGTTTGGGGTTAAGGGTTGGGGGTTAGAATGGTTAAGGGTTGGGGGTTAGAATGGTTACGGGTTGTGGGTTAAGGGTTGGGGGTTAAGGGTTGGGGGTTAAGGGTTGGGGGTTAGAATGGTTGAGGGTTGGGGGTTAAGGGTTGGGGTTAAGGGTTGGGCTTAAGGGTTGGGGGTTAGAATGGTTGGGGGTTAGAATGGTTGGGGGTTGGGGGTTAAGGGTTGGGGGTTAAGGGTTGGGGGTTAGAATGGTTACGGGTTGGGGGTTAGAATGGTTACGGGTTGGAGGTTAGAATGGTTACGGGTTGGGGGTTAGAATGGTTAAGGGTTGGGGGTTAAGGGTTGGGGGTTAAGGGTTTGGGGTTAAGGGTTTTAGGGTTAGGGGTTAAGGGTTTTAGGGTTAGGGGGGTTAGGGTTAGGTGGGGACTAGGGTTAGGGTGTTGGGGTTAGGGGTAGGGGTTAGTTTCTAGTTTTGACTCGGTTGATCCACTTCCATCTCTGACACGTGGAAGCCGAAGGGTTGGGGGTTAAGGGTTGGGGGTTAAGGGTTTTAGGGTTAGGGGTTTTAGGGTTAGGGGTTTTAGGGTTAGGGGGGGTTAGGGTTAGGGGGGGGGCTAGGGTTAGGGTGATGGGGTTAGGGGTAGGGGTTAGTTTCTAGTTTTGAGTCGGTTGATCCACTTCCATCTCTAACACGTGGAAGCCGAAGGGGGGGAAGGGAGGGGTTAGGGTTAGAGGGTTAGGGGCTAAGGGTTGGGGGCTAAGGTTTGGGGGCTAAGGTTTGGGGGCTAAGGGTTGGGGGTTAAGGGTTTTAGGGTTAGGGGTTAAGGGTTTTAGGGTTGGGGGGGCTAGGGTTAGGGTTAGGGGGGGGCTAGGGTTAGGGGGTTAGGGGTAGGGGTTAGTTTCTAGTTTTGAGTCGGTTGATCCACTTCCATCTCTGACACGTGGAAGCCGAAGGGGGGGAAGGGAGGGGTTAGGGTTAGAGGGTTGGGGGCTAAGGGTTGGGGGCTAAGGTTTGGGGGCTAAGGTTTGGGGGCTAAGGGTTGGGGGTTAAGGGTTTTAGGGTTAGGGGTTAAGGGTTTTAGGGTTAGGGGGGGTTAGGGTTAGGGGGGGGCTAGGGTTAGGGTGTTGGGGTTAGGGGTAGGGGTTAGTTTCTAGTTTTGAGTCGGTTGATCCACTTCCATCTCTGACACGTGGAAGCCGAAGGGGGGGAAGGGAGGGGTTAGGGTTAGATGGTTAGGGGCTAAGGGTTGGGGGCTAAGGGTTGGGGGCTAAGGTTTGGGGGTTAAGGGTTGGGGGTTAAGGGTTGGGGGTTAAGGGTTTTAGGGTTAGGGGTTTAGGGTTTTAGGGTTAAGGGGGGGTTAGGGTTAGGGGGGGCTAGGGTTAGGGTGTTGGGGTTAGGGGTAGGGGTTAGTTTCTAGTTTTGAGTCGGTTGATCCACCTCCATCTCTGACACGTGGAAGCCGAAGGGGGGGAAGGGAGGGGTTAGGGTTAGAGCGTTAGGGGCTAAGGGTTGGGGGCTAAGGTTTGGGGGTTAAGGTTTGGGGGATAAGGGTTGGGGGTTAAGGGTTGGGGGTTAGGGGGTAAGGTTTAGGGTGTTGGGGTTAGAATGGTTAAGGGTTGGGTTTAGAATGGTTAAGGGTTGGGGTTAGAATGGTTAAGGGTTGGGGTTAGAATGGTTAAGGGTTGGGGTTAGAATGGTTAAGGGTTGGGGTTAGAATGGTTAAGGGTTGGGGTTAGAATGGTTAAGGGTTAGAATGGTTAAGGGTTAGAATGGTTAAGGGTTGGGGGTTAAGGGTTGGGGGTTAGGGGGTAAGGGTTAGGGTGTTGGGGTTAGAATGGTTAAGGGTTGGGGGTTAGAATGGTTGGGGGTTAGAATGGTTAAGGGTTAAGGGTTGGGGGTTAGAATGGTTAAGGGTTAAGGGTTGGGGGTTAGAATGGTTAAGGGTTAAGGGTTGGGGGTTAGAATGGTTACGGGTTAAGGGTTGGGGGTTAGAATGGTTACGGGTTAAGGGTTGGGGGTTAGAATGGTTAAGGGTTGGGCGTTAGAATGGTTGGGGGTTACGGGTTGGGGATTAAGGGTTAGGGGTTAAGGGTTATAGGGTTAGGGGGTAAGGGTTAGGGTTAGGTTTTGAATATAATTGTGTTTCGTTTCAACTGGTTAGGCCTGTGCACCGTAAAACTATCTCCTGTTTATCCCTCCCATTTCTGATGATCTAATATAATAGTAGGTGTAGTACTTAAAAAGGCCCGTAGATGTCCTCCTAGGATCATAAATTAAACTGAGGTACGCTCCAAGTTGCCTCTTTTTCTGGGTGGCAGTGCAGAAGTCGATGTGGTGAGATTCATTCAACCATAGTGTTGTTAAGTATGAACATAAACGCCATATTGTGCATTAAATTGTTTTATTGTTTTGTTAAAGGAAAAACCTAAAAGAGGAAGTGCCAAACTAAAACCAAACAAACCATAAATATATAGAGAGTAAAAATAAAATATGAATACAACCATGTTCTTCTCCATCCATTTTCCTGTCTGTTAAAACCCATTTTCTAAAACCTCTCGTTCAGGCCATTTGGCGTTATTGTCTGTAGGTGCTGGATCCACTCCCGTTCTACCCTCTTTCGCTGCCCACAGGTCCAGCCTATATGTGACTGTAACCCTGATATGGTAAGGTGAGTGATGGGGTGCTCCTGGAAGTGGGTTATGATTACCGTTTGTAGGTGTGCCCTTTTAATGTTATACAGGTGTTGTTTGAGTCTGGTTTCTATGGTGTTTTGTTTCTCCAATGTATTGTTTATTGCAAAGTGTACATGTAATACATGATATAAATGGTTAGGGTTAGGGGGGGGGCTAGGGTTAGGGGGTTAGGGGGTTAGGGGTAGGGGTTAGGGGTAGGGGTAGGGTTAGTTTCTAGTTTTGAGTCGGTTGATCCACTTCCATCTCTGAGACGTGGAAGCCGAAGGGTTGGGGGTTAAGGGTTTTAGGGTTAGGGGTTAAGGGTTTTAGGGTTAGGGGGGGGGCTAGGGTTAGGGGGGGCTAGGGTTAGGGTGTTGGGGTTAGGGGTAGGGGTTAGTTTCTAGTTTTGAGTCGGTTGATCCACTTCCATCTCTGACACGTGGAAGCCGAAGGGGGGGAAGGGAGGGGTTAGGGTTAGATGGTTAGGGGCTAAGGGTTGGGGGCTAAGGGTTGGGGGCTAAGGGTTGGGGGCTAAGGGTTGAGGGCTAAGGTTTGGGGGTTAAGGGTTGGGGGTTAAGGGTTGGGGGTTAAGGGTTTTAGGGTTAGGGGTTTAGGGTTTTAGGGTTAAGGGGGGGTTAGGGTTAGGGGGGGCTAGGGTTAGGGTGTTGGGGTAGGGGTTAGTTTCTAGTTTTGAGTCGGTTGATCCACTTCCATCTCTGACACGTGGAAGCCGAAGGGGGGGAAGGGAGGGGTTAGGGTTAGAGCGTTAGGTGCTAAGGGTTGGGGGCTAAGGTTTGGGGGTTAAGGTTTGGGGGATAAGGGTTGGGGGTTAAGGGTTGGGGGTAAGGTTTAGGGTGTTGGGGTTAGAATGGTTAAGGGTTGGGGTTAGAATGGTTAAGGGTTGGGGTTAGAATGGTTAAGGGTTGGGGTTAGAATGGTTAAGGGTTGGGGTTAGAATGGTTAAGGGTTGGGGTTAGAATGGTTAAGGGTTAGAATGGTTAAGGGTTGGGGGTTAAGGGTTGGGGGTTAGGGGGTAAGGGTTAGGGTGTTGGGGTTAGAATGGTTAAGGGTTGGGGGTTAGAATGGTTGGGGGTTAGAATGGTTAAGGGTTAAGGGTTGGGGGTTAGAATGGTTAAGGGTTAAGGGTTGGGGGTTAGAATGGTTAAGGGTTAAGGGTTGGGGGTTAGAATGGTTACGGGTTAAGGGTTGGGGGTTAGAATGGTTATGGGTTAAGGGTTGGGGGTTAGAATGGTTAAGGGTTGGGCGTTAGAATGGTTGGGGGTTACGGGTTGGGGATTAAGGGTTAGGGGTTAAGGGTTATAGGGTTAGGGGGCAAGGGTTAGGGTTAGGTTTTGAATATAATTGTGTTTCGTTTCAACTGGTTAGGCCTGTGCACCGTAAAACTATCTCCTGTTTATCCCTCCCATTTCTGATGATCTAATATAATAGTAGGTGTAGTACTTAAAAAGGCCCGTAGATGTCCTCCTAGGATCATAAATTAAACTGAGGTACGCTCCAAGTTGCCTCTTTTTCTGGGTGGCAGTGCAGAAGTCGATGTGGTGAGATTCATTCAACCATAGTGTTGTTAAATATGAACATAAACGCCATATTGTGCATTAAATTGTTTTATTGTTTTGTTAAAGGAAAAACCTAAAAGAGGAAGTGCCAAACTAAAACCAAACAAACCATAAATATATAGAGAGTAAAAATAAAATATGAATAAAACCATGTTCTTCTCCATCCATTTTCCTGTCTAAAACCCATTTTCTAAAACCTCTCGTTCAGGCCATTTGGCGTTATTGTCTGTAGGTGCTGGATCCACTCCCGTTCTACCCTCTTTCGCTGCCCACAGGTCCAGCCTATATGTGACTGTAACCCTGATATGGTAAGGTGAGTGATGGGGTGCTCCTGGAAGTGGGTTATGAGTTCCGTTTGTAGGTGTGCCCTTTTAATGTTATACAGGTGTTGTTTGAGTCTGGTTTCTATGGTGTGTTTGGTTTCTCCAATGTATTGTTTATTGCAAAGTGTACATGTAATGATATAAATGGTGTTATGTGTGTTCAATTAATAGGATTCTTGTACTGGTGCTGATGTGTGGCTGTGTATATTTGTAATGAACTTTATCTGTCGAAAATGGAAATTATGAGGTTTGAGGTCTTGTGGTGGCTTACTACTGAATCTTGCTTTGGTGAGGAGGTCCTTTAAGTTTTTGTTCTTTCTAAATGCTGAAATTATTCTGTATGGTTTGAGTGGTATGTAAGTGTGCTGAACTGTAGAGAAGTTGTGTTTGATTGATTGATGTAGGGGTCTAATTCTATGTGAAAATGTGGTTACTAGGGGGATGATAATTGTCTGTTGATTGACTATTGATGACAAGGGAGAAGAGACAGGAAGTGTTTTGGTTTAGTGATTGGTGCAGATCACTTTCCATAGGGGGGTCAGGATTAGTGTGAGGGAGGGGAGATAGGATGAGAACCCTGGTTAGGGTGATGGTACACATTTAGGGTTAGGCGTGGGGTTTGGGGAGGGGTTAAGGTTAGGAGTAGGATTGAGGTTAAGGTTAAGAGGTGGATGATTTGCTGTGGTCTGGGTTAGGGGTTAGGTTTCTAGTTTTGAGTCTGTTGATCCACTTCCATCTCTGACACGTGGAAGCCGAAGGGGGGGGAAGGGAGGGGTGTGCACTCCACATCATATACGCGCGGGCCGGAGGGGTCCGGGCGCGGCCGGCCAAAGTAGTAGGCCCCATGGTTGCCCACTTGTAGATTAACCCGTTGGTTGGGTTTAAAGACTGTCTGTCTGTAGGGTTAGGTATGTTTTTTTTAGAATAGTTAAGCTTAGGTTTAGGTTAAGGTATAGGGTTAGGGGGTTAAGGGTTAGGGGTTAAGGGTTAGGGGTTAAGGGTTTGGGGTTAAGGGTTGGGGGTTAGAATGGTTAAGGGTTGGGGGTTAGAACGGTTGGGGGTTAGAACGGTTGGGGGTTAGAAGGGTTGGGGGTTAAGGGTTGGGGGTTAAGGGTTGGGGGTTAAGGGTTTGGGGGTTAAGGGTTGGGGGTTAAGGGTTGGGGGTTAAGGGTTTGGGGTTAAGGGTTGGGGGTTAGAATGGTTGGGGGTTAAGGGTTGGGGGTTAAGGGTTGGGGGTTGGGGGTTAGAATGGTTACGGGTTGGAGGTTAGAATGGTTACGGGTTGGGGGTTAGAATGGTTACGGGTTGGGGGTTAGAATGGTTACGGGTTGGGGGTTAGAATGGTTACGGGTTGGGGGTTAGAATGCTTACGGGTTGGGGTTAAGGGTTGGGAGTGAAGGGTTGGGGGTTAAGGGTTGGGGTTAGGGTTTTAGGGTTAGGGGGTAAGGGTTAGGGTTAGGTTTTGAATATAATTGTGTTTCGTTTCAACTAGTTAGTTTTACGTTGCACAGGCCTATCTCCTGTTTCTGATCTAATATAATAGGTGTAGTACTTAAAAAGGCCCGTAGATGTCCTCCTAGGATCATAAATTAAACTGAGGTACGCTCCAAGTTGCCTCTTGGGTGGCAGTGCAGAAGTCGATGTGGTGAGATTCATTCAACCATAGTGTTGTTAAATATGAACATTAACCATATGTGCATTAATTGTTATTGTTTTGTTAAAGGAAAGGAAAACCTAAAAGAGGAAGTGCCAAACTAAAACCAAACAAACCATAAATATATAGAGAGTAAAAATAAAATATGAATAAAACCATGTTCTTCTCCATCCATTTTCCTGTCTAAAACCCATTTTCTAAAACCTCTCGTTCAGGCCATTTGGCGTTATTGTCTGTAGGTGCTGGATCCACTCCCGTTCTACCCTCTTTCGCTGCCCACAGGTCCAGCCTATATGTGACTGTAACCCTGATATGGTAAGGTGAGTGATGGGGTGCTCCTGGAAGTGGGTTATGAGTTCCGTTTGTAGGTGTGCCCTTTTAATGTTATACAGGTGTTGTTTGAGTCTGGTTTCTATGGTGTGTTTGGTTTCTCCAATGTATTGTTTATTGCAAAGTGTACATGTAATGATATAAATGGTGTTATGTGTGTTCAATTAATAGGATTCTTGTACTGGTGCTGATGTGTGGCTGTGTATATTTGTAATGAACTTTATCTGTCGAAAATGGAAATTATGAGGTTTGAGGTCTTGTGGTGGCTTACTACTGAATCTTGCTTTGGTGAGCAGGTCCTTTAAGTTTTTGTTCTTTCTAAATGCTGAAATGATTCTGTATGGTTTGAGTGGTATGTAAGTGTGCTGAACTGTAGAGAAGTTGTGTTTGATTGATTGATGTAGGGGTCTAATTCTATGTGAAAATGTGGTTACTAGGGGGATGATAATTGTCTGTTGATTGACTATTGATGACAAGGGAGAAGAGACAGGAAGTGTTTTGGTTTAGTGATTGGTGCAGATCACTTTCCATAGGGGGGTCAGGATTAGTGTGAGGGAGGGGAGATAGGATGAGAACCCTGGTTAGGGTGATGGTACACATTTAGGGTTAGGCGTGGGGTTTGGGGAGGGGTTAAGGTTAGGAGTAGGATTGAGGTTAAGGTTAAGAGGTGGATGATTTGCTGTGGTCTGGGTTAGGGGTTAGGTTTCTAGTTTTGAGTCTGTTGATCCACTTCCATCTCTGACACGTGGAAGCCGAAGGGGGGGGAGGGAGGGGTGTGCACTCCACATCATATACGCGCGGGCCGGAGGGGTCCGGGCGCGGCCGGCCAAAGTAGTAGGCCCCATGGTTGCCCACTTGTAGATTAACCCGTTGGTTGGGTTTAAAGACTGTCTGTCTGTAGGGTTAGGTATGTTTTTTTTAGAATAGTTAAGCTTAGGTTTAGGGTAAGGTATAGGGTTAGGGGGTTAAGGGTTAGGGGTTAAGGGTTAGGGGTTAAGGGTTTGGGGTTAAGGGTTGGGGGTTAGAATGGTTAAGGGTTGGGGGTTAGAACGGTTGGGGGTTAGAACGGTTGGGGGTTAGAAGGGTTGGGGGTTAAGGGTTGGGGGTTAAGGGTTGGGGGTTAAGGGTTGGGGGTTAAGGGTTTGGGGTTAAGGGTTGGGGGTTAAGGGTTGGGGGTTAAGGGTTTGGGGTTAAGGGTTGGGGGTTAGAATGGTTGGGGGTTAAGGGTTGGGGGTTAAGGGTTGGGGGTTGGGGGTTAGAATGGTTACGGGTTGGAGGTTAGAATGGTTACGGGTTGGGGGTTAGAATGGTTACGGGTTGGGGGTTAGAATGGTTACGGGTTGGGGGTTAGAATGGTTACGGGTTGGGGGTTAGAATGGTTACGGGTTGGGGGTTAGAATGCTTACGGGTTGGGGTTAAGGGTTGGGGGTTAAGGGTTGGGGGTTAGGGTTTTAGGGTTAGGGGGTAAGGGTTAGGGTTAGGTTTTGAATATAATTGTGTTTCGTTTCAACTAGTTAGTTTTACGTTGCACAGGCCTATCTCCTGTTTCTGATCTAATATAATAGGTGTAGTACTTAAAAAGGCCCGTAGATGTCCTCCTAGGATCATAAATTAAACTGAGGTACGCTCCAAGTTGCCTCTGGGTGGCAGTGCAGAAGTCGATGTGGTGAGATTCATTCAACCATAGTGTTGTTAAATATGAACATTAAATGGTTTTATTGTTTTGTTAAAGGAAAGGAAAAACCTAAAAGAGGAAGTGCCAAACTAAAACCAAACAAACCATAAATATATAGAGAGTAAAAATAAAATATGAATAAAACCATGTTCTTCTCCATCCATTTTCCTGTCTAAAACCCATTTTCTAAAACCTCTCGTTCAGGCCATTTGGCGTTATTGTCTGTAGGTGCTGGATCCACTCCCGTTCTACCCTCTTTCGCTGCCCACAGGTCCAGCCTATATGTGACTGTAACCCTGATATGGTAAGGTGAGTGATGGGGTGCTCCTGGAAGTGGGTTATGAGTTCCGTTTGTAGGTGTGCCCTTTTAATGTTATACAGGTGTTGTTTGAGTCTGGTTTCTATGGTGTTTGGTTTCTCCAATGTATTGTTTATTGCAAAGTGTACATGTAATGAATGATATAAATGGTTAGGGTTAGAGGGTTAGGGGGGGGGGCTAGGGTTAGGGGGTTAGGGGTAGGGGTTAGGGGTAGGGTTAGTTTCTAGTTTTGAGTCGGATTGATCCACTTCCATCTCTGACACGTGGAAGCCGAAGGGTTGGGGGTTAAGGGTTTGGGGTTAAGGGTTTTAGGGTTAGGGTTAGGGGGGGGCTAGGGTTAGGGTGTTGGGGTTAGGGGTAGGGGTTAGTTTCTAGTTTTGAGTCGGTTGATCCACTTTCATCTCTGACACGTGGAAGCCGAAGGGGGGGAAGGGAGGGGTTAGGGTTAGATGGTTAGGGGCTAAGGGTTTGGGGCTAAGGGTTGGGGGCTAAGGGTTGGGGGCTAAGGGTTGGGGGCTAAGGGTTGGGGGCTAAGGTTTGGGGCTAAGGTTGGGGTTAAGGGTTGGGGGTTAAGGGTTTTAGGGTTAGGGGTTAAGGGTTTTAGGGTTAGGGGGGGTTAGGGTTAGGGGGGGGGGCTAGGGTTAGGGTGTTGGGGTTAGGGTTAGATGGTTAGGGGCTAAGGGTTAGGGGCTAAGGGTTGGGGCTAAGGGTTGGGGCTAAGGGTTGGGGGCTAAGGGTTGGGGGCTAAGGGTTGGGGGCTAAGGGTTGGGGGCTAAGGGTTGGGGGTTAAGGGTTGGGGGTTAGGGGGCAAGGGTTAGGGTGTTGGGGTTAGAATGGTTAAGGGTTGGGGTTAGAATGGTTAAGGGTTGGGGTTAGAATGGTTAAGGGTTAGAATGGTTAAGGGTTGGGGGTTAAGGGTTGGGGGTTAGGGGGTAAGGGTTAGGGTGTTGGGGTTAGAATGGTTAAGGGTTGGGGGTTAGAATGGTTGGGGGTTAGAATGGTTAAGGGTTAAGGGTTGGGGGTTAGAATGGTTAAGGGTTAAGGGTTGGGGGTTAGAATGGTTAAGGGTTGGGGGTTAGAATGGTTACGGGTTAAGGGTTGGGGGTTAGAATGGTTAAGGGTTAAGGGTTGGGCGTTAGAATGGTTGGGGGTTACGGGTTACGGGTTGGGGATTAAGGGTTAGGGGTTAAGGGTTAGGGGGTAAGGGTTAGGGTTAGGTTTTGAATATAACTGTGTTTCGTTTCAACTGGTTAGGCCTGTGCACCGTAAAACTATCTCCTGTTTATCCCTCCCATTTCTGATGATCTAATATAATAGTAGGTGTAGTACTTAAAAAGGCCCGTAGATGTCCTCCTAGGATCATAAATTAAACTGAGGTACGCTCCAAGTTCCCTCTTTTTCTGGGTGGCAGTGCAGAAGTCGATGTGGTGAGTTTCATTCAACCATAGTGTTGTTAAATATGAACATAAACGCCATATTGTGCATTAAATGGTTTTATTGTTTTGTTAAAGGAAAGGAAAAACCTAAAAGAGGAAGTGCCAAACTAAAACCAAACAATTATTTATATAGCCCTTCGTACATCAGCTGATATCTCAAAGTGCTGTACAGAAACCCAGCCTAAAACCCCAAACAGTAAAAATAGAGTATGAATCAAACCATGTTCTTCTCCATCCATTTTCCTGTCTGTTAAAACCCATTTTCTAAAACCTCTCGTTCAGGCCATTTGGCGTTATTGTCTGTAGGTGCTGGATCCACTCCCGTTCTACCCTCTTTCGCTGCCCACAGGTCCAGCCTATATGTGACTTTAGTAACCCTGATATGGTAAGGTGAGTGATGGGGTGCTCCTGGAAGTGGGTTATGAGTTCCGTTTGTAGGTGTGCCCTTTTAATGTTATACAGGTGTTGTTTGAGTCTGGTTTCTATGGTGTTTGGTGTCTCCAATGTATTGTTTATTGCAAAGTGTACATGTAATGATATAAATGGTTAGGGTTAGGGGGTTGGGGTTAGGCCCCATGGTTGCCCACTTGTAGGGTTAGGGGGTTGGGGTTAGGCCCCATGGTTGCCCACTTGTAGATTAACCCGTTGGTTGGGTTTAAAGACTGTCTGTCTGTAGAGTTAGGGTTAGGTAGGTCTGTCAACTCGATGTAGGATCATACCTTATGCAGGTCCGGTCCTCGGTTGGTTGCCATCTGTCCATGTTGAGTGGTATGGTCATGATGTCTAGGTCTGCTTGTCAACGGAAGTGGAAAGCATAGTGTAACCTAGGAGTTTACTCTCTGTCGGATCCTTCTTTTTTAGCTCCACATTGTCTATGTATTTACTTCCGTGTTCGTCAGTCTTTTGGTCCTGGATGTGTGTAATTAGGAGTTATTCCCTTCCAGGATCCTAACTCTCAATTAACACCTGTCTAGTCGAATCCAGCTGGTCTGTATGGGTATACTCGGCGTAGGATCAGGCAAAACCATTGAGTTGCGTACCTTGTGCAGGTTCGGACCTCAGTTGGTTGCCATGTGTCCCTGTCAAGTGGTTAGTCTTTAAACTACAAGTGGTTTGAGCAGACAAAAACCCAGAAGGCGAGCCCTCTCTATGGTTGTCATGCATCCGCCCTTAGAGTTCCGTCCTGTGTTTCGGGAGGTGTATGGAGGGTTTAGGATTAGGCAAATCTTCTCTGGTTTTCGTATCGTACGTCTGCCAGTAGTTTGAACAGTTATGTTTAAAACATTGTATTCAGTGCATCAATCATGATTTAGACCTTGTTTATGGAAAAGTGGTTATTTCTGTATTTCAATGCTGCAACTTGCTGAAAATTGTCCATAGTGTTCCCTATCATCCTAGTTTTAACAGTTCTGTAAAAAATGTACTTCCAGAGTGCAATCAAACATGATTTAGACCTTGTTTATGGAAAAGTGGTTATATCTGTAGTTCAATGCTGCAACTTGCTGAAAATTGTCCATAGTGTCCCTATCATCTAGTTTGAACACTTATATCTAAAACATTTTATTCAGAGTGCATCAAACATGATTTAGACCTTGTTTATGGAAAAGTGGTTATTTCTGTATTTCAATGCTGCAACTTGCTGAAAATTGTCCATAGTGTTCCTATCATCCTAGTTTTAACAGTTCTGTAAAAAATGTACTTCCAGAGTGCAATCAAACATGATTTAGACCTTGTTTATGGAAAAGTGGTTATTTCTGTAGTTCAATAGCTGCAACAATGGTGAACATATCTGACAAGTTGTTCTACAGAGGAGGAAGGTAAAAACACATCCCCAATACATTGCTAGGTGCTTTCAGGTTGACAGTACAAAAATACAACTCATGTACATAAACACTGCAACATAAAAAAGTTACAACGTGAAATCTCCTCTATTCCATTCAAACCGTAGAGGACCAAGTAGTGCAGGGACAAGTGGTGCTGTTGTTACGCCCCTGAAAACAGGAACAGTATTCTCAATTCAACTTTTAGTTCAATGAGAAAAGACCGATTTCCCCAGGAATATGGGTGGAAAACCAGAGCATTAGATCTCCGGCTCATAGATTAACACTTTTAGGCACCACAAAATAAAGTAATCAATATCACGTTTACACATTACTCACAATTTCTATCAACTAATGACTTAATGTATATTGAGGAACCATAATCACTACTAATTGATAGGTACAGTAGTGAACTGAAGGGTTGTCCCAACTTGTTCAAATCATTAAAATACTACTACTAATAATAGTTAAAAGCAGTGTTCCTTATCAGTCCAGTATGTATGCAGGTATATGTGCTTTACACCCAGCCTTTCTTGGTATTGCTGGTTGTAGCACATATACCTGCATACATACTGGACAGTAGGTGGCAATGGTACTGTACACTGACTGTATATGGGGTGCAACAAACTTACCTGAGACTCCCTGTCTCTGCCAGTCTGTCCCTGCATATCTGTCCCCAGTTCTGTTGTCTGTGTGCCATCTGCCCTAGCAGGGGCTAAAATCTGATATCAACTTTGGAGGGGACAATTACATGACATTTTCTCAAGAGCAATTCCTGAAAAAACACCAAAAGTAGTGCTGTAATATGTTAAATGTATATTGAGGAACCATAATCACTACTACTGGATAATTGATAGGTACAGTAGTGAACTGAAGGGTTGTCCCAACTTGTTCAAATCATTTTAATACTACTACTAATAATAGTTAAAAGCAGTGTTCCTTATCAGTCCAGTATGTATGCAGGTATATGTGCTTTTACAACCAGCCTTTCTTGTTATTGCTGGTTGTAGTACATATACCTGCATACATACTGGACAGTAATAATAGTTAAAAGCAGTGTTCCTTATCAGTCCAGTATGTATGCAGGTATATGTGCTTTTACAACCAGCCTTTCTTGTTATTGCTGGTTGTAGAACATATACCTGCATACATACTGGACAGTAATAATAGTTAAAAGCAGTGTTCCTTATCAGTCCAGTATGTATGCAGGTATATGTGCTTTTACAACCAGCCTTTCTTGGTATTGCTGGTTGTAGTACATATACCTGCATACATACTGGACAGTAGGTGGCAATGGTACTGTACACTGACTGTATATGGGGTGCAACAAACTTACCTGAGACTCTCTGTCCCTGCATATCTGTCCCCAGTTCTGCTGTCTGTGTGCCATCTGCCCTAGCAGGGGCTAAAATCTGATATCAACTTAGAAGGGACAATTACATCGGTGTATGCTAGCTAACACACTTATTTACAGCAATCATATGCCAAAGTGTAGCGGGTTTCTTATGTACCACAGGAGAACCAAGAAATGAAGAGCGACACCACGGCTGTCTTTTAGGCTTTATGTTGATCTCCAATAGTATTGTGAAAAGACAGGACAGAAACACATCAGTCCCCATCTGACAAGTTGTTCTACACAGGAGCAAGGTAAAACACACATCCCCAATACATTGCTAGGTGCTTTCAGTGTTGACAGTACCAAAATACAACAACTCATGTACAAAAACACTGCAACATAAAAAAGTTACAACGTGAAATCTCCTCTATTCCATTCAAACCGTAGAGGACCAAACTACATCGTCCATGGACACCTAGGGGTCCGTGAAATCAAAAAGTATAATGAATGTATTCAGTACCACAAGGTTTCCACTAACTTTACATACAATATAGAGGGGGTGAAGGTCCCTAAGGACTGCTCAAAACCTTGCCTGCCTTGCCTCAAAATATGCAGTGGTTCCAGTACCCCAAAAAAAGGTTGAGAACCACTGCTATACACACTACTGAACAAAAGAACCGAGCATATGTTTGCGGGGTTCAAATATTTTCCCTCGAGACTAGCCTGTCTTTATGTACATTACAGACAACTATGCCGTTCAGTCTCTCTTGGCCCATGCAAGCCCGTAGCCAAGTCTCTAACCTGCGGAGTGCACTGAAACTCCTCTCAGCCTCACATGAAGACACTGGCACCACAAACAAAATTCTGATCAGCACCTCAATTTGGTCAAACAACCCACGCACCTCCACTGGAAGCCTCCTGAGGACCTCTGCTGTCTCGCCACTGCTGCTACAGGGGTAGCTGCTACATCTGTTGTGAAAGAGAGGGATCTGCAGTGAAAGAGAGGGTTCTGCACTGAAAGAGAATCCATGTGACCCATCTGCCCTAGCAAGGGCTAAAATCAAATCAAATTTATTTATTTAGCCCTTCGTACATCAGCTGATATCTCAAAGTGCTGTACAGAAACCCAGCCTAAAACCCCAAACAGCAAGCAATGCAGGTGTAGAAGCACGAAAATCTGATATCAACTTTGGAGGGGACAATTACATTACATTTTCTCAAGAGCAATTCCTGAAAAAACACCAAAAGTAGTGCTGTAACACATAGCCTACGCTGTAATATGTTACATGTATATTGAGGAACCATAATCACTACTACTGGATAATTGATAGGTACAGTAGTGAACTGAAGGGTTGTCAAAACTTGTTCAAATCATTATAATACTACTACTAAAAGCAGTGCTCCTTATCAGTCCAGTATGTGTGCAGGTATATGTGCTTACACCCAGCCTTTCTTGGTATTGCTGGTTGTAGTACATATACCTGCATACATACTGGACAGTAGGTGGCAATGGTACTGTATATGGGGTGCAACAAACTTACCTGAGACTCCCTGTCTCTGCCAGTCTGTCCCTGCATATCTGTCCCCAGTTCTGCTGTCTGTGTGCCATCTGCCCTAGCAGGGGCTAAAATCTGATATCAACTTAGAAGGGACAATTACATGACATTTTCTCAAGAGCAATTCCTGAAAAAACACCAAAAGTAGTGCTGTAACACATAGCCTACGCTGTAATATGTTAAATGTATATTGAGGAACCATAATCACTACTACTGGATAATTGATAGGTACAGTAGTTAACTGAAGGGTTGTCCCAACTTGTTCAAATCATTATAATACTACTACTAATAATAGTTATAGCAGTGTTCCTTATCAGTCCAGTATGTATGCAGGTATATGTACTTACAACCAGCCTTTCATCATTTATTTCAACGTGTTACAATGTGAAATCGCCTCTATTCCATTCAAACCGTAGAGGACCAAACTACATCTCCCATAATGCAACGCCAGCACAGGTGGCCAGCAAAGCTAATCGTCTACATCCAGAAAGGCTTGCTAGCTAGCAACAGCAGCACTTTTAGCACTCTGTAAACTATATTAATAACAACAATAAAACTCTGAAAGTTACATGTTTCAATAGTCTCACACTCCCTTATAACAATATCTACAGCATTAACCTTGGGATGTTTAATCTATTTCATGTTATGGACTTCTACAAAGGAGTAATTTGCAACACATACCCTTCTCTATGTGTTTTCTCGGACTGAGGAGAACTGGAGCTACACCATGGTGTTAGTCGGTGACACGAGCGCCCAGATGAAATCAACCAACAAGAATGCTTGAACATTAAATACACATTTCTTTAGAGGCAGGTGGAAACATAACCAACCTTGTTAACAGACAATAGCAAAAGTTAAATTTTTGACAACTCCACATAAATTGAATAGGTACTAGCTAGCTAGCTTGATAGTTAATGTTTGCGCGCCAGCTCTGCAAATTCAGCAAGTGTGTGTGTGAACGCTTCCAACGTTAACCTCAAGTCAATTAGTTTAATTAGTTAGCTAAACTAATGACCTACAGTGGATCAAACCATTGTGAGGCAAAGGGCGGGGGTCGCAATCTTTTGAAACTTAAAAACGCGCTATTAGTGTCTAGAATCAGCTTAAGTGCTTTCATTGCGTTCATTCATATTATTGTAATTACATAGATATGTTTACAGTGATATATTGGGGGGGGGATCATATTTTTCCCAGGATAGGGGGGTCGTGTCCCCCCTGGGATTTCTGCCTATGCACGTGATATCTCCTCACTCACGTGGTTGATTGAAGGACGAACTGATTTGTGTTGATGGCAATTACCATATAAATTCAAAGATGAAGAAGGAGGGATGACTGGAAACGATTCAGTTGACCTGTTTATGTGTGGATTAATTGTCGGAGTAGAGGAATTTGTGTAATTCAGGTAAAAAAATAACGCAATGTTTATATCACAGGACAAATTAGCTAGCAAGTTAACTAGCTAAATTGCCATACAAGTCTAGCTACCATCGCGTTTTTGTCCATTTGGGATCCTGTGTATGCGGTAGATTTTTTGCTGTGTTTTCGTCCACTTGGGGAATGGGAGATACGGGTCCGGATTTTTTGTTTTTGTTGTTTCCAGTGATGTGTGTCCTCCGAAGTTGGTGTAACTGCTCCAGTGTTTGGGTTAGAGGTTAGGTTAAGGGTTAGGTTTCTAGTTTTGAGTCTGTTGATCTAGGGTTACGGGTGTTAGGGTTACAGGGGTTAGGGTTAGGTTTTGAATATAATTGTGTTTCGTTTCAACTGGTTAGTTTTACGGTGCACAGGACCTATCTCCTGGTTTATCCCTCCCATTTCTGATCTAATATAATAGGTGTAGTACTTAAAAAGGCCTGTAGATGTCCTCCTAGGATCATAAATTAAACTGAGGTAAGCTCCAAGTTGCCTCTTTTTCTGGGTGGCAGTGCAGAAGTCGATGTGGTGAGATTCATTCAACCATAGTGTTGTTAAATATGAACATAAACGCCATATTGTGCATTAAATGGTTTTATTGTTTTGTTAAAGGAAAAACCTAAAAGAGGAAGTGCCAAACTAAAACCAAACAAACCATAAATATATAGAGAGTAAAAATAAAATATGAATAAAACCATGTTCTTCTCCATCCATTTTCCTGTCTGTTAAAACCCATTTTCTAAAACCTCTCGTTCAGGCCATTTGGCGTTATTGTCTGTAGGTGCTGGATCCACTCCCGTTCTACCCTCTTTCGCTGCCCACAGGTCCAGCCTATATGTGACTGTAACCCTGATATGGTAAGGTGAGTGATGGGGTGCTCCTGGAAGTGGGTTATGAGTTCCGTTTGTAGGTGTTGTTTGAGTCTGGTTTCTATGGTGTTTGGTTTCTCCAATGTATTGTTTATTGCAAAGTGTACATGTAATGATATAAATAGTTAGGGTTAGAGGGTTAGGGGGTTGGGGTTAGGGGTAGGGGTTAGTTTCTAGTTTTGAGTCGGTTGATCCACTTCCATCTCTGACACGTGGAAGCCGAAGGGGGGGAAGGGCGGGGGTTAGGGTTAAGGGTTGGGGGGTTAAGGGTTAGGGGGGGCCTAGGGTTAGTTCCTAGTTTTGAGTCGGTTGATCCACTTCCATCTCTGACACGTGGAAGCTGAAGGAAGGGTTTGGGGTTAAGGGTTTGGGGTTAAGGGTTTGGGGTTAAGGGTTTGGGGTTAAGGGTTTGGGGTTAAGGGTTTGGGGTTAAGGGTTGGGGGTTTGGGGTTAAGGTTTTGGGGTTAAGGGTTTGGGGTTAAGGGTTTGGGGTTAGAATGGTTGGGGTTAGAATGGTTGGGGGTTAAGGGTTTTAGGGTTAGGGGGTTAGGGTGTTGGGGTTAGGGGTAGGGGTTAGGGTTAGTTTCTAGTTGAGTCGGTTGACCCACTTCCATCTGACACGTGGAAGCCGAATGGGGGGAAGGGAGGGGTTAGGGTTAGAGGGTTAAGGGTTTGGGGTTAAGGGTTTGGGGTTAGAATGGTTGGGGGTTAGAATGGTTAAGGGTTGGGGGTTAAGGGTTTTAGGGTTGGGGGGTAAGGGTTAGGGTTAGGGGGGGGGCTAGGGTTAGGGTGTTGGGGTTAGGGGTAGGGGTTAGTTTCTAGTTTTGAGTCGGTTGATCCACTTCCATCTCTGACACGTGGAAGCCGAAGGGGGGGGAAGGGAGGGGTTAGGGTTAGAGGGTTAAGGGTTAAGAGTTGGGGGTTAGAATGGTTAAGGGTTACGGGTTGGGGGTTAGAATGGTTACGGTTGGGGGTTAGAATGGTTGGGGGTTGGGGGTTAAGTGTTGGGGTTAAGGGTTGGGGGTTAAGGGTTGGGGTTAAGGGTTTTAGGGTTAGGGGGTAAGGGTTAGGGTTAGGTTTTGAATATAATTGTGTTTTCGTTTCAACTGGTTAGGCCTGTGCACCGTAAAACTATCTCCTGTTTATCCCTCCCATTTCTGATGATCTAATATAATAGTAGGTGTAGTACTTAAAAAGGCCCGTAGATGTCCTCCTAGGATCATACATTAAACTGAGGTACGCTCCAAGTTGCCTCTTTTTCTGGGTGGCAGTGCAGAAGTCGATGTGGTGAGATTCATTCAACCATAGTGTTGTTAAATATGAACATAAACGCCATATTGTGCATTAAATGGTTTTATTGTTTTGTTAAAGGAAAAACCTAAAAGAGGAAGTGCCAAACTAAAACCAAACAAACCATAAATATATAGAGTAAAAATAAAATATGAATAAAACCATGTTCTTCTCCATCCATTTTCCTGTCTGTTAAAACCCATTTTCTAAAACCTCTCGTTCAGGCCATTTGGCGTTATTGTCTGTAGGTGCTGGATCCACTCCCGTTCTACCCTCTTTCTCTGCCCACAGGTCCAGCCTATATGTGACTGTAACCCTGATATGGTAAGGTGAGTGATGGGGTGCTCCTGGAAGTGGGTTATGAGTTCCGTTTGTAGGTGTGCCCTTTTAATGTTATACAGGTGTTGTTTGAGTCTGGTTTCTATGGTGTGTTTGGTTTCTCCAATGTATTGTTTATTGCAAAGTGTACATGTAATGATATAAATGGTTTTATGTGTGTTCAATTAATAGGATTCTTGTACTGGTGCTGATGTGTGGCTGTGTATATTTGTAATGAACTTTATCTGTCGAAAATGGAAATTATGAGGTTTGAGGTCTTGTGGTGGCTTACTACTGAATCTTGCTTTGGTGAGGAGGTCCTTTAAGTTTTTGTTCTTTCTAAATGCTGAAATGATTCTGTATGGTTTGAGTGGTATGTAAGTGTGCTGAACTGTAGAGAAGTTGTGTTTGATTGATTGATGTAGGGGTCTAATTCTATGTGAAAATGTGGTTACTAGGGGGATGATAATTGTCTGTTGATTGACTATTGATGACAAGGGAGAAGAGACAGGAAGTGTTTTGGTTTAGTGATTGGTGCAGATCACTTTCCATAGGGGGGTCAGGATTAGTGTGAGGGAGGGGAGCTAGGATGAGAACCCTGGTTGGGTGATGGTACACATTTAGGGTTAGGTGTGGGGTTAAGGGAAAGGTTAGGTGTGGGGTTTGGGGAGGGGTTAAGGTTAGGAGTAGGATTGAGGTTAAGGTTAAGAGGTGGATGATTTGCTGTGGTCTGGGTTAGGGTTAGGGGTTAGGTTTCTAGTTTTGAGTCTGTTGATCCACTTCCATCTCTGACACGTGGAAGCCGAAGGGGGGGAAGGGAGGGGTGTGCACTCCACATCATATATGCGCGGGCCGGAGGGGTCCGGGCGCGGCCGGCCAAAGTAGTAGGCCCCATGGTTGCCCACTTGTAGATTAACTCGTTGGTTGGGTTTAAAGACTGTCTGTCTGTAGGGTTAGGTATGGTATAGTTTTTTTTTTTTAGAATAGTTAAGCTTAGGGTTAGGGTTAGGGTAAGGTTTAGGGTTAGGTAGGTCTGTCAACTCGACGTAGGATCAGGCAAAACCCTTGTGTTGCGTACCTTATGCAGGTCCGGTCCTCGGTTGGTTGCCATGTGTCCATGTCGAGTGGTATGGTCATGATGTCTAGGTCTGCTTGTCAACGGAAGTGGAAAGCATAGTGCAACCTAGGAGTTTACACTCTGTCGGATCCTTTTTTAGCTCCACGTTGTCTATGAATTTACTTCCGTGTTCGTCAGTCTTTTGGTCCTGGATGTTTTCAATCATGTGTGTAATTAGGAGTTATTCCCTTCCAGGATCCTAACTCTGAATTAACACCTGTCTAGTCGAATCCAGCTGGTCTGTATGGGTATACTCGGCGTAGGTTCAGGCAAAAGCATTGAGTTGCTTACCTTGTGCAGGTCCGGACCTCAGTTGGTTGCCATGTGTCCCTGTCAAGTGGTTAGTCTTTAAACTACAAGTGGTTTGAGCAGACAAAAACCCAGAAGGCGAGCCCTCTCTATGGTTGTCATGCATCCGCCCTTAGAGTTCCGTCCTGTGTTTCGGTAGGTGTATGGAGGGTTTAGGATCAGGCAAATCTTCTCTGGTTTTCGTATCGTACGTCTGCCAGTAGTAGAAGTTGATTGCCATGTGTCCATACCAACCATCTCAGTCGTAGGTAATTCAGTGGTTTGGGCGATAGTGACCCGTGGAGCTACTCCCTTCCAGGATCGTAGTGTTCCAGTGGTATGTCAACCCAAGACAGAGAATTTTTTTTTGTAGTCTAGGTAAAAAAGTGGTTAGGTTGTCCAGGCTTAGTGCGGCGGGGTAAGGGATCCCCCAGTAAGAAATTATTCTGTGGGATCCAATTCTCCGCCAGACAGTTATCTGGGCACCCCAGGGATTACATGGCCAATGCGAGTCCTCCAGCCGCAGCGCCTGACCCAAAAGCCCCACTTTTCGAGGACTTAACTGCCCCAACCCGCTAGGATGAAACACGCGCTACTGAACATACTGCCAATTCTAAACTGGTCGTCCAGCGCGGTACGCGAGTCTCCTGTTTTTGTGGGGCTGGGAGGGTTGAGCCGCTTGGTCTGCCAACAGAACCCCGAGAGGTCCCGAAGGAGTCCGGTCTATCCATATCCTCCTATCTTCTTGCTTGGTGTATGGAAGGGCCTAATTGTTTAGGGTGTAATCGCTGCGGGGGAGTCGCCAAGGTCGAGGTCCCCAGAGTAGTTGGAGAAAAAAGGTTCTCGTCCGTTGGGGGTGCTGGTGGGTATCTTCAAACAATTGTTTTAGAAGGATGGTGGGTTGGTGAAGGTTTTTTTGTTAAATTTGGTCTATTTGTGTTCTATTTTATTGTTTCTTTTCATCAAGGGTCCATGGTCATGGTAACCCTGAGTTCAAGAGACTTTAAAAAATAAAATTAATATATATATTTATGTACATATGTATTCATTTTTTATTTTATTTTTATTGTATTCTTTTATTTTTAAATTTAGTTGTTTCCTATTGGTCAAGGCTCCATGGTCATGGTAACCCCAAGAGGAGAAAATGTGATATTTTGTTAAATATAAATTGGTTCCCTAGTGATTATTGTTACAGGATCCAAGGGATCAATAAGGATAAATATAAAGTACATTTTTAAGAGTCCGTAGTCATTGTAGCTCTGGAATACTATAAAAGATCTATTTTACGGTCCTAATGGCCACCTTTTATATTTTTAGGGGAGCCTACTGGTAAAAAGGCCCTATGGCTAAGTATTGGTGTCTGTCTGTCAGTAGGGTTGGGACCAAGGATGGGGTGGGGGTACACATGCATACGCACATGAACATAAAAGGGGATGTGCCTATACATATATTTTTTACATATACAAAAGCATACACATACAACCCCACAAGTGGTGTGAGGGATAGCATACAACGTCACACTCCACTACATCCTAGTGTGTGCATATATATATGAGAGCTGTGTAAAAATCCAATTAAGGAAAGAAGAGTGTACAAATAAAATAGTAGCCAAAAGGAGACTCCTCCGACGTCTGTGTGGAACCTGCCTTCCTTACAGCAACACTACAGATCTAGAGGAGTCCCAGCCACGACGCGTTTCTGCCTTACTCAGCTTCATCAGGTAGCAGGGAGGAGAATATATAAATAAAAGGTGCAAAAAGTAGTAAAAATGTATGTGTATATATATCTGCATGTACAGTAGGGTGTACTGTGTAATTTACTTGCCTTGAATGTAGTCCTGGTTGGGTGTGTGTAGCGAAATGCTGCCTGTCCAGTGGTCTCCCTGTAAAGTTGTGAGGAGTGCTACCTCTCTGGTGTGTGCATGTGTGGGCCAGGTGGCTTAGGTTATTTTGATTGGTCTGTACTGTTACTAGGTAGGATAGCCGGTAACAGGTTGTGGTGTGGAGGGTTCAGATACGGGTGAGAGTGGAATGGGGATGCAGTAAAGTGGATGGGCAGTTAGAGTAGAGGTCAAGCACACCTAACAATACAATGGAGACCCAATGTGATAAAAGTTCAACCTTGTAGTGATACAAGGTTTTCAAAATGTTATTTGGTATGAATGAAGAATGGAGTGTGACAAAACAGGGGTCACAATTGTAAGAATTATAAGAATTTCTAGCTTAAAGTATGCCTAACAATGTAATAACCTTATTAATATAATATAGCTGCCATAACACATATAACTCAACCTACTTTCATTTAGACTATGCACATGCAAAGGAACAGAGCTGGCTCACTGCTGAGCACTGATAACAGTATCTCATGACAAACACCAGCTGCATGTACACTCCCAACCTTGAGAAACAGGAGCAGACAAGCACACACACATAATCTCCTTCTTAGCTGAACATTGTGTGACAAAGAACGGCACGACAAGACTCAGAGGGATGACGGACGGCCCAACAGGACCAACCAGAAGACCAGAACTTCTAGACTCAACCTACTTTCTGTACTGTATATAACATACATGCACTCTGTTATCGCTGCTTCTTTTCTGCTGGTTCCTTATGAGCTGAATGAAATGGGCCCGTATACGTTGTACCAGATATCTTTACTCATAATTAAACTGTCGCTTGTCATACAATTTACCACCTTGTCTGAATCGATCCTTGACCGGCTCACCCTCCTACATATCCCATTATCAACACAATACATTGTAAGAGACAGACAAGGTTAACAACATAAGGTCAGACACAGATACATATACTAATACACACACTCACAGGGGTGTTTGGGCTAGGATTGCAGTTAAGGTGGGGGGCTAGGGTTAGGAATGGTTAGGGTAAGAATGGTTAAGGCCAGGGTTTGGGTTAGAGTTAAAATGGTTAAGGTTAGGTTTAGGGTAGGAATGTTTCAGGTTAGGGTTGGAATGGTTCCGGTTAGGTTATGGGTTAGGTAAGGGGGTTGGGTAGGTCTTGTGGGGTCCAATTTTAAACGGATGTAAAAAGCATTATATTTTGTAAAATATTTTATTTTATTTATTTTTATATATATTTCCCCCCCCTTTTTAATTGTATTTTATTTTTTTATAAAGGTGATGCCCTTCTTGAAGGGCAAGTTCAGGTGTGTGGTGGTTGAATCCAGGGTCTTTGGTGAAAAAAATCTAGAATTCTTGGTCTTTTGATGAAAACTTGTTTGAGAAGGCTTGGAGTAGGTGGGTCTTGAATTATCCGTCGTTCTAGTTGTTTCCCAGGTGGAAGGTGTGTGTTGGTGGAGGTCTCAGAAGTGATGTCCTTCAGAGATTTGGTAGAGCTATTTTAGGTTGTATTTAATCTAATGATTATTTTTGACCTGTTCACCATCGAACCATTTCCCAGAGAAGTATACTGGGCGTAGAATCAACACCCCTAGAAAAAGCCTGATTTGAGATGATCCCAGGTAAATTTACAGGGATAAAAATGTCCTTGGCTTGCTGCGTCCAGATCCCTCGGCAGGCAACGTAGCGGTGACTGGCTAGTGTTTGTTTCTAGTTTTGAGTCGGTTGATCCACTTCCATCTCTGACACGTGGAAGCCGAAGGGGGGGAAGGGAGGGGTGTGCACTCCACATCATATACGCGCGGGCCGGAGGGGTCCGGGCGCGGCCGGCCAAAGTAGTAGGCCCCATGGTTGCCCACTTGTAGATTAACCCGTTGGTTGGGTTTAAAGACTGTCTGTCTGTAGGGTTAGGGTTAGGTATGGTTTTTAGAATGGTTAAGCTTAGGTTTAGGGTAAGGTATAGGGTTAGGGGTTAGGGTTAGGTTTGAATATAATTGTGTTTCGTTTCAACTAGTTACTTTTATGGTGCACAGGCCTATCTCCTGTTTATCCCTCCCATTTCTGATGATCTAATATAATAGGTGTAGTACTTAAAAAGGCACGTAGATGTCCTCCTAGGATCATAAATTAAGCTGAGGTAGGCACCAAGTTGCCTCTTTTTCTGGGTGGCAGTGCAGAAGTCGATGTGGTGAGATTCATTCAACCATAGTGTTGTTAAATATGAACATAAACGCCATATTGTGCATTAAATGGTTTTATTGTTTTGTTAAAGGAAAGGAAAAACCTAAAAGAGGAAGTGCCAAACTAAAACCAAACAAACCATAAATATATAGAGAGTAAAAATAAAATCTGAATAAAACCATGTTCTTCTCCATCCATTTTCCTGTCTGTTAAAACCCATTTTCTAAAACCTCTCGTTCAGGCCATTTGGCGTTATTGTCTGTAGGTGCTGGATCCACTCCCGTTCTACCCTCTTTCGCTGCCCACAGGTCCAGCCTATATGTGACTGTAACCCTGAAATGGTAAGGTGAGTGATGGGGTGCTCCTGGAAGTGGGTTATGAGTTCCGTTTGTAGGTGTGCCCTTTTAATGTTATACAGGTGTTGTTTGAGTCTGGTTTCTATGGTGTTTGGTTTCTCCAATGTATTGTTTATTGCAAAGTGTACATGTAATGATACAAATGGTTAGGGTTAGAGGGTTGGGGGGGGGGGGGGGGGTTAGGGGGTTGGGGTTAGGGGTAGGGGTAGGGTTAGTTTCTAGTTTTGAGTCGGTTGATCCACTTCCATCTCTGACACGTGGAAGCCGAAGGGGGGGTAGGTTAAGGGTTGGGGGTTAAGGGTTGGGGGTTAAGGGTTTAGGGTTGGGGGTTAAGGGTTAGGGTTAGGGTTAGGGGGGTTAGGGTGTTGGGGTTAGGGGTAGGGGTTAGTTTCTAGTTTTGAGTCTGTTGATCCACTTCCATCTCTGACACGTGGAAGCCGAAGGGGGGGAAGGGAGGGGTTAGGGTTAAGGGTTAGGGGTTAGGGTTAATGGTTTGGGGTTAAGGGTTTGGGGTTAAGGTTTGGGGGTTAGAATTGTTGTGGGTTAGAATGGTTGGGGGTTAAGGGTTGGGGGTTAAGGGTTTTAGGGTTAGGGGGTAAGGGTTAGGGTTAGGGGGGGCTAGGGTTAGGGTGTTGGGGTTAGAATGGTTAAGGGTTGAGGGATAGAATGGTTAAGGGTTGGGGGTTAGAATGGTTGGGGGTTAGAATGGTTGGGGGTTAAGGGTTGGGGGTTAAGGGTTTTAGGGTTAGGGGGTAAGGGTTAGGGTTAGGGGGGCTAGGGTTAGGGTGTTTGGGTTAGGGGTAGGGGTTAGGGTTAGTTTCTAGTTTTGAGTCGGTTGATCCACTTCCATCTCTGACACGTGGAAGCCGAAGGGGGGGAAGGGAGGGGTTAGGGTTAGAGGGTTAAGGGTTTGGGGTTAAGGGTTGGGGGTTAGAATGGTTAAGGGTTAAGGGTTGGGGGTTAGAATGGTTAAGGGTTAAGGGTTGGGGGTTAGAATGGTTACGGGTTGGGGGTTAAGGGGTTGGGGGTTAAGGGTTGGGGGTTAAGGGTTAAGGGTTGGGGGTTAAGGGTTAAGGGTTAAGGGTTTTAGGGTTGTGGTTAAGGGTTAGGGTTAGGGGGGGCTAGGGTTAGGGTTAGGGTGTTGGGGTTAGGGGTAGGGGTTAGTTTCTAGTTTTGAGTCTGTTGATCCACTTCCATCTCTGACACGTGGAAGCCGAAGGGGGGGAAGGGAGGGGTTAGGGTTAGGGTTAAGGGTTAGGGTTAAGGGTTAGGGTTAAGGGTTTGGGGTTAAGGTTTGGGGTTAAGGTTTGGGGGTTAGAATGGTTGGGGGTTAAGTGTTGGGGGATAAGGGTTTTAGGGTTAGGGGGTTAGGGTTAGGGTGTTGGGGTTAGGGGTAGGGGTTAGGGTTAGTTTCTAGTTTTGAGTCGGTTGATCCACTTCATCTCTGACACGTGGAAGCCGAAGGGTTGGAAGGGAGGGGTTAGGGTTAGAGGGTTAAGGGTTAAGGGTTGGGGTTAAGGGTTGGGGGTTAAGGGTTGGGGGTTAGGGTTTTAGGGTTAGGCGGTAAGGGTTAGGGTTAGGGTTAGGTTTTGAATATAATTGTGTTTCGTTTCAACTGGTTAGGCCTGTGCACCGTAAAACTATCTCCTGTTTATCCCTCCCATTTCTGATGATCTAATATAATAGTAGGTGTAGTACTTAAAAAGGCCCGTAGATGTCCTCCTAGGATCATAAATTAAACTGAGGTACGCTCCAAGTTGCCTCTTTTTCTGGGTGGCAGTGCAGAAGTCGATGTGGTGAGATTCATTCAACCATAGTGTTGTTAAATATGAACATAAACGCCATATTGTGCATTAAATGGTTTTATTGTTTTGTTAAAGGAAAAACCTAAAAGAGGAAGTGCCAAACTAAAACCAAACAAACCATAAATATATAGAGTAAAAATAAAATATGAATAAAACCATGTTCTTCTCCATCCATTTTCCTGTCTAAAACCCATTTTCTAAAACCTCCCGTTCAGGCCATTTGGCGTTATTGTCTGTAGGTGCTGGATCCACTCCCGTTCTACCCTCTTTCGCTGCCCACAGGTCCAGCCTATATGTGACTGTAACCCTGATATGGTAAGGTGAGTGATGGGGTGCTCCTGGAAGTGGGTTATGAGTTCCGTTTGTAGGTGTGCCCTTTTAATGTTATACAGGTGTTGTTTGAGTCTGGTTTCTATGGTGTGTTTGGTTTCTCCAATGTATTGTTTATTGCAAAGTGTACATGTAATGATATAAATGGTGTTATGTGTGTTCAATTAATATGATTATTGTACTGGTGCTGCTGTGTGACTGTGTATATTTGTAATGAACTTTATCTGTCGAAAATGGAAATTGAGGTTTGAGGTCTTGTGGTGGCTTACTACTGAATCTTGCTTTGTTGAGGAGGTCCTTTAAGTTTTTGTTCTTTCTAAATGCTGAAATGATTCTGTATGGTTTGAGTGGTATGTAAGTGTGCTGAACTGTAGAGAAGTTGTGTTTGATTGATTGATGTAGTGGTCTAATTCTATGTGAAAATGTGGTTACTAGGGGGATGATAATTGTCTGTTGATTGACTATTGATGACAAGGGAGAAGAGACAGGAAGTGTTTTGGTTTAGTGATTGGTGCAGATCACTTTCCATAGGGGGGTCAGGATTAGTGTGAGGGAGGGGAGCTAGGATGAGAACCCTGGTTAGGGTGATGGTACACATTTAGGGTTAGGCGTGGGGTTAAGGGAAAGGTTAGGTGTGGGGTTAAGGGAAAGGTTAAGGTTAGGCGTGAGGTTTGGCGAGGGGTTAAGGTTAGGAGTAGGATTGAGGTTAAGGTTAAGAGGTGGATGATTTGCTGTGGTCTGGGTTAGGGTTAGGGGTTAGGTTTCTAGTTTTGAGTCTGTTGATCCACTTCCATCTCTGACACGTGGAAGCCGAAGGGGGGGAAGGGAGGGGTGTGCACTCCACATCATATACGCGCGGGGCCGGAGGGGTCCGGGCGCGGCCAGCCAAAGTAGTAGGCCCCATGGTTGCCCACTTGTAGATTAACCCGTTGGTTGGGTTTAAAGACTGTCTGTCTGTAGGGTTAGGGTTAGGTATGGTTTTTAGAATGGTTAAGCTTAGGTTTAGGGTAAGGTATGGGGTTAGGGTTATGTTTTGAATATAATTGTGTTTCGTTTCAACTAGTTACTTTTATGGTGCACAGGCCTATCTCCTGTTTATCCCTCCCATTTCTGATGATCTAATATAATAGGTGTAGTACTTAAAAAGGCACGTAGATGTCCTCCTAGGATCATAAATTAAACTGAGGTAGGCTCCAAGTTGCCTCTTTTTCTGGGTGGCAGTGCAGAAGTCGATGTGGTGAGATTCATTCAACCATAGTGTTGTTAAATATGAACATAAACGCCATATTGTGCATTAAATGGTTGTATTGTTTTGTTAAAGGAAAGGAAAAACCTAAAACTAAAACCAAACAAACCATAAATATATAGAGAGTAAAAATAAAATATGAATAAAACCATGTTCTTCTCCATCCATTTTCCTGTCTGTTAAAACCCATTTTCTAAAACCTCTCGTTCAGGCCATTTGGCGTTATTGTCTGTAGGTGCTGGATCCACTCCCGTTCTACCCTCTTTCGCTGCCCACAGGTCCAGCCTATATGTGACTGTAACCCTGATATGGTAAGGTGGGTGATGGGGTGCTCCTGGAAGTGGGTTATGAGTTCCGTTTGTAGGTGTGCCCTTTTAATGTTATACAGGTGTTGTTTGAGTCTGGTTTCTATGGTGTTTGGTTTCTCCAATGTATTGTTTATTGCAAAGTGTACATGTAATGATACAAATGGTTAGGGTTAGAGGGTTAGGGGGGGGGGGGCTAGGGTTAGGGGGTTGGGGTTAGGGGTAGGGGTAGGGTTAGTTTCTAGTTTTGAGTCGGTTGATCCACTTCCATCTCTGACACGTGGAAGCCGAAGGGGGGGTTAAGGGTTGGGGGTTAAGGGTTAAGGGTTGGGGGTTAAGGGTTTAGGGTTAGGGGGGTTAGGGGTTAGGGTGTTGGGGTTAGGGGTAGGGGTTAGTTTCTAGTTTTGAGTCTATTGATCCACTTCCATCTCTGACACGTGGAAGCCGAAGGGGGGAGGAGGGGTTAGGGTTAAGGGTTAGGGGTTAGGGTTAATGGTTTGGGGTTAAGGGTTTGGGGTTAAGGTTTGGGGGTTAGAATGGTTGGGGGTTAGAATGGTTGGGGGTTAAGGGTTGGGGGTTAAGGGTTTTAGGGTTAGGGGGTAAGGGTTAGGGTTAGGGTGTTGGGGTTAGAATGGTTAAGGGTTGGGGGTTAGAATGGTTGGGGGTTAAAATTTTTGGGGGTTAGAATGGCTGGGGGTTAAGGGTTGGGGGTTAAGGGTTTTAGGGTTAGGGGGTAAGGGTTAGGGTTAGGGGGGCTAGGGTTAGGGTGTTTGGGTTAGGGGTAGGGGTTAGGGTTAGTTTCTAGTTTTGAGTCGGTTGATCCACTTCCATCTCTGACACGTGGAAGCCGAAGGGGGGAAGGGAGGGGTTAGGGTTAGAGGGTTAAGGGTTGGGGGTTAGAATGGTTAAGGGTTAAGGGTTGGGGGTTAGAATGGTTAAGGGTTAAGGGTTGGGGGTTAGAATGGTTACGGGTTGGGGGTTAAGGGTTAAGGGTTGGGGGTTAAGGGTTTGGGGTTAAGGGTTTTAGGGTTGGGGTTAAGGGTTAGGGTTAGGGGGGGCTAGGGTTAGGGTTAGGGTGTTGGGGTTAGGGCTAGGGGTTAGTTTCTAGTTTTGAGTCTGTTGATCCACTTCCATCTCTGACACGTGGAAGCCGAAGGGGGGGAAGGGAGGGGTTAGGGTTAGGGTTAAGGGTTAGGGTTAAGGGTTATGGTTAAGGGTTAGGGTTAAGGTTTGGGGGTTAGAATGGTTGGGGGTTAAGGGTTGGGGGTTAAGGGTTTTAGGGTTAGGGGGTAAGGGTTAGGGGGGCTAGGGTTAGGGTGTTGGGGTTAGGGTTAGGGTTAGTTTCTAGTTTTGAGTCGGTTGATCCACTTCCATCTCTGACACGTGGAAGGGTTTGGGGTTAAGGTTTGGGGGTTAGAATGGTTGGGGGTTAAGGGTTTTAGGGTTAGGGGGTAAGGGTTAGGGTTAGGGGGGCTAGGGTTAGGGTGTTGGGGTTAGGGTTAGGGTTAGTTTCTAGTTTTGAGTCGGATGATCCACTTCCATCTCTGACACGTGGAAGCCGAAGGGGGGGAAGGGAGGGGTTAGGGTTAGAGGGTTAAGGGTTTGGGGTTAAGGGTTGGGGGTTAGAATGGTTAAGGGTTAAGGGTTGGGGGTTAGAATGGTTACGGGTTGGGGGTTAGAATGGTTGGGGGTTACGGGTTGGGGGTTAAGGGTTAAGGGTTGGGGGTTGGGGGTTAAGGGTTGGGGTTAAGGGTTGGGGGTTAAGGGTTGGGGGTTAGGGTTTTAGGGTTAGGGGGTAAGGGTTAGGGTTAGGGTTAGGTTTTGAATATAATTGTGTTTCGTTTCAACTGGTTAGGCCTGTGCACCGTAAAACTATCTCCTGTTTATCCCTCCCATTTCTGATGATCTAATATAATAGTAGGTGTAGTACTTAAAAAGGCCCGTAGATGTCCTCCTAGGATCATAAATTAAACTGAGGTACGCTCCAAGTTGCCTCTTTTTCTGGGTGGCAGTGCAGAAGTCGATGTGGTGAGATTCATTCAACCATAGTGTTGTTAAATATGAACATAAACGCCATATTGTGCATTAAATGGTTTTATTGTTTTGTTAAAGGAAAAACCTAAAAGAGGAAGTGCCAAACTAAAACCAAACAAACCATAAATATATAGAGTAAAAATAAAATATGAATAAAACCATGTTCTTCTCCATCCATTTTCCTGTCTAAAACCCATTTTCTAAAACCTCCCGTTCAGGCCATTTGGCGTTATTGTCTGTAGGTGCTGGATCCACTCCCGTTCTACCCTCTTTCGCTGCCCACAGGTCCAGCCTATATGTGACTGTAACCCTGATATGGTAAGGTGAGTGATGGGGTGCTCCTGGAAGTGGGTTATGAGTTCCGTTTGTAGGTGTGCCCTTTTAATGTTATACAGGTGTTGTTTGAGTCTGGTTTCTATGGTGTTTGGTTTCTCCAATGTATTGTTTATTGCAAAGTGTACATGTAATGATACAAATGGTTAGGGTTAGAGGGTTAGGGGGGGGGGGCTAGGGTTAGGGGGTTGGGGTTAGGGGTAGGGGTAGGGTTAGTTTCTAGTTTTGAGTCGGTTGATCCACTTCCATCTCTGACACGTGGAAGCCGAAGGGGGGGTAGGTTAAGGGTTGGGGGTTAAGGGTTGGGGGTTAAGGGTTTTAGGGTTGGGGGTAAGGGTTAGGGTTAGGGGGGCTAGGGTTAGGGTGTTGGGGTTAGGGTTAGGGTTAGTTTCTAGTTTTGAGTCGGTTGATCCACTTCCATCTCTGACACGTGGAAGCCGAAGTGGGGGAAGGGAGGGGTTAGGGTTAGAGGGTTAAGGGTTTGGGGTTAAGGGTTGGGGGTTAGAATGGTTAAGGGTTAAGGTTTGGGGGTTAGAATGGTTACGGGTTGGGGGTTAGAATGGTTGGGGGTTACGGGTTAAGGGTTAAGGGTTGGGGGTTAAGGGTTGGGGTTAAGGGTTGGGGGTTAAGGGTTGGGGGTTAGGGTTTTAGGGTTAGGGGGTAAGGGTTAGGGTTAGGGTTAGGTTTTGAATATAATTGTGTTTCGTTTCAACTGGTTAGGCCTGTGCACCGTAAAACTATCTCCTGTTTATCCCTCCCATTTCTGATGATCTAATATAATAGTAGGTGTAGTACTTAAAAAGGCCCGTAGATGTCCTCCTAGGATCATAAATTAAACTGAGGTACGCTCCAAGTTGCCTCTTTTTCTGGGTGGCAGTGCAGAAGTCGATGTGGTGAGATTCATTCAACCATAGTGTTGTTAAATATGAACATAAACGCCATATTGTGCATTAAATGGTTTTATTGTTTTGTTAAAGGAAAACCTAAAAGAGGAAGTGCCAAACTAAAACCAAACAAACCATAAATATATAGAGTAAAAATAAAATATGAATAAAACCATGTTCTTCTCCATCCATTTTCCTGTCTTAAAACCCATTTTCTAAAACCTCCCGTTCAGGCCATTTGGCGTTATTGTCTGTAGGTGCTGGATCCACTCCCGTTCTACCCTCTTTCGCTGCCCACAGGTCCAGCCTATATGTGACTGTAACCCTGATATGGTAAGGTGAGTGATGGGGTGCTCCTGGAAGTGGGTTATGAGTTCCGTTTGTAGGTGTGCCCTTTTAATGTTATACAGGTGTTGTTTGAGTCTGGTTTCTATGGTGTTTGGTTTCTCCAATGCATTGTTTATTGCAAAGTGTACATGTAATGATACAAATGGTTAGGGTTAGAGGGTTAGGGGGGGGGGGCTAGGGTTAGGGGGTTGGGGTTAGGGGTAGGGGTAGGGTTAGTTTCTAGTTTTGAGTCGGTTGATCCACTTCCATCTCTGACACGTGGAAGCCGAAGGGGGGGTAGGTTAAGGGTTGGGGGTTAAGGTTTGGGGGTTAAGGGTTTTCGGGTTGGGGGTAAGGGTTAGGGTTAGGGGGGCTAGGGTTAGGGTGTTGGGGTTAGGGTTAGGGTTAGTTTCTAGTTTTGAGTCGGTTGATCCACTTCCATCTCTGACACGTGGAAGCCGAAGTGGGGGAAGGGAGGGGTTAGGGTTAGAGGGTTAAGGGTTTGGGGTTAAGGGTTGGGGGTTAGAATGGTTAAGGGTTAAGGGTTGGGGGTTAGAATGGTTACGGGTTGGGGGTTAGAATGGTTGGGGGTTGGGGGTTGGGGGTTAAGGGTTGGGGGTTAAGGGTTGGGGGTTAAGGGTTGGGGGTTAGGGGGTAAGGGTTAGGGTTAGGGTTAGGTTTTGAATATAATTGTGTTTCGTTTCAACTGGTTAGGCCTGTGCACCGTAAAACTATCTCCTGTTTATCCCTCCCATTTCTGATGATCTAATATAATAGTAGGTGTAGTACTTAAAAAGGCCCGTAGATGTCCTCCTAGGATCATAAATTAAACTGAGGTACGCTCCAAGTTGCCTCTTTTTCTGGGTGGCAGTGCAGAAGTCGATGTGGTGAGATTCATTCAACCATAGTGTTATTAAATATGAACATAAACGCCATATTGTGCATTAAATGGTTGTATTGTTTTGTTAAAGGAAAGGAAAAACCTAAAACTAAAACCAAACAAACCATAAATATATAGAGAGTAAAAATAAAATATGAATAAAACCATGTTCTTCTCCATCCATTTTCCTGTCTGTTAAAACCCATTTTCTAAAACCTCTCGTTCAGGCCATTTGGTGTTATTGTCTGTAGGTGCTGGATCCACTCCCGTTCTACCCTCTTTCGCTGCCCACAGGTCCAGCCTATATGTGACTGTAACCCTGAAATGGTAAGGTGAGTGATGGGGTGCTCCTGGAAGTGGGTTATGAGTTCCGTTTGTAGGTGTGCCCTTTTAATGTTATACAGGTGTTGTTTGAGTCTGGTTTCTATGGTGTTTGGTTTCTCCAATGTATTGTTTATTGCAAAGTGTACATGTAATGAATGATATAAATGGTTAGGGTTAGAGGGTTAGGGGGGGGCTAGGGTTAGGGGGTTAGGGGTAGGGGTTAGGGGTAGGGGTAGGGTTAGTTTCTAGTTTTGAGTCGGTTGATCCACTTCCATCTCTGACACGTGGAAGCCGAAGGGTTGGGGGTTAAGGGTTTTAGGGTTAGGGGTTAAGGGTTTTAGGGTTAGGGGGGGCTAGGGTTAGGGTTAGGGGGGGGGCTAGGGTTAGGGTGTTGGGGTTAGGGGTTAGTTTCTAGTTTTGAGTCGGTTGATCCACTTCCATCTCTGACTGGTGGAAGCCGAAGGGGGGGGAAGGGAGGGGTTAGGGTTAGATGGTTAGGGGCTAAGGGTTGGGGGCTAAGGGTTGGGGGATAAGGGTTGGGGGATAAGGGTTGGGGGCTAAGGGTTGGGGGCTAAGGGTTGGGGTGTCTAAGGTTTGGGGGCTAAGGTTTGGGGGTTAAGGGTTGGGGGTTAAGGGTTTTAGGGTTAGGGGTTAAGGGTTTTAGGGTTAGGGGGGGTTAGGGTTAGGGGGGGCTAGGGTTAGGGTGTTGGGGTTAGGGGTAGGGGTTAGTTTCTAGTTTTGAGTCGGTTGATCCACTTCCATCTCTGACACGTGGAAGCCGAAGGGGGGGAAGGGAGGGGTTAGGGTTAGAGGGTTAGAGGGTTGGGGGCTAAGGGTTGGGGGCTAAGGGTTGGGGGCTAAGGGTTGGGGGCTAAGGTTTGGGGGCTAAGGTTTGGGGGTTAAGGGTTGGGGGTTAAGGGTTTTAGGGTTAGGGGGTTAAGGGTTTTAGGGTTAGGGGGGGTTAGGGTTAGGGGGGGCTAGGGTTAGGGTGTTGGGGTTAGGGGTAGGGTTAGTTTCTAGTTTTGAGTCGGTTGATCCACTTCCATCTCTGACACGTGGATGCCGAAGGGGGGTTGGGGGTTAAGGGTTGGGGGTTAAGGGTTTTAGGGTTAGGGTTAGGGGGTTGGGGTTAGGCCCCATGGTTGCCCACTTGTAGATTAACCCGTTGGTTGGGTTTAACGACTGTCTGCCTGTAGGGTTAGGTATGTTTTTTTTAGAATAGTTAAGCTTAGGTTTAGGGTAAGGTATAGGGTTAAGGGTTAGGGTTAGGTTTTGAATATAATTGTGTTTCGTTTCAACTGGTTAGTTTTACGGTGCACAGGCCTATCTCCTGTTTCTGATCTAATATAATAGGTGTAGTACTTAAAAAGGCCCGTAGATGTCCTCCTAGGATCATAAATTAAACTGAGGTACGCTCCAAGTTGCCTCTTTTTCTGGGTGGCAGTGCAGAAGTCGATGTGGTGAGATTCATTCAACCATAGTGTTGTTAAATATGAACATAAACGCCATATTGTGCATTAAATGGTTTTATTGTTTTGTTAAAGGAAAAACCTAAAAGAGGAAGTGCCAAACTAAAACCAAACAAACCATAAATATATAGAGAGTAAAAATAAAATATGAATAAAACCATGTTCTTCTCCATCCATTTTCCTGTCTAAAACCCATTTTCTAAAACCTCTCGTTCAGGCCATTTGGCGTTATTGTCTGTAGGTGCTGGATCCACTCCCGTTCTACCCTCTTTCGCTGCCCACAGGTCCAGCCTATATGTGACTGTAACCCTGGTATGGTAAGGTGAGTGATGGGGTGCTCCTGGAAGTGGGTTATGAGTTCCGTTTGTAGGTGTGCCCTTTTAATGTTATACAGGTGTTGTTTGAGTCTGGTTTCTATGGTGTTTGGTTTCTCCAATGTATTGTTTATTGCAAAGTGTACATGTAATGAATGATATAAATGGTTAGGGTTAGGGGGGGGCTAGGGTTAGGGGGTTAGGGGTAGGGGTTAGGGGTAGGGGTAGGGTTAGTTTCTAGTTTTGAGTCGGTTGATCCACTTCCATCTCTGACACGTGGAAGCCGAAGGGTTGGGGGTTAAGGGTTTTAGGGTTAGGGGTTAAGGGTTTTAGGGTTGGGGGGGGCTAGGGTTAGGGTTAGGGGGGGCTAGGGTTAGGGTGTTGGGGTTACGGGTAGGGGTTAGTTTCTAGTTTTGAGTCGGTTGATCCACTTCCATCTCTGACACGTGGAAGCCGAAGGGGGGGGAAGGGAGGGGTTAGGGTTAGATGGTTAGGGGCTAAGGGTTGGGGGCTAAGGGTTGGGGGCTAAGGGTTGGGGGCTAAGGGTTGGGGGCTAAGGGTTGGGGGCTAAGGGTTGGGGGCTAAGGTTTGGGGGTTAAGGTTTGGGGGTTAAGGTTTGGGGGTTAAGGGTTGGGGGTTAAGGGTTTTAGGGGTTAAGGGTTTTAGGGTTAGGGGGGGGTTAGGATTAGGGGGGGGCTAGGGTTAGGGTGTTGGGGTTAGGGGTAGGGGTAGGGTTAGTTTCCAGTTTTGAGTCGGTTGATCCACTTCCATCTCTGACACGTGGAAGCCGAAGGGTTGGGGGTTAAGGGTTGGGGGTTAAGGGTTTTAGGGTTAGGGGTTAAGGGTTTTAGGGTTAGGGGGGGCTAGGGTTAAGGTTAGGGGGGGGGCTAGGGTTAGGGTGTTGGGGTTAGGGGTAGGGGTTAGTTTCTAGTTTTGAGTCGGTTGATCCACTTCCATCTCTGACATGTGGAAGCCGAAGGGGGGGAAGGGAGGGGTTAGGGTTAGATGGTTGGGGGCTAAGGGTTGGGGGCTAAGGGTTGGGGGCTAAGGGTTGGGGGATAAGGGTTGGGGGATAAGGGTTGGGGGATAAGGGTTGGGGGTTAAGGGTTGGGGGATAAGGGTTGGGGTTTGGGGGTTAGGGGGTAAGGGTTAGGGTGTTGGGGTTAGAATGGTTAAGGGTTGGGGTTAGAATGGTTAAGGTTTGGGGTTAGAATGGTTAAGGGTTGGGGTTAGAATGGTTAAGGGTTGGGGTTAGAATGGTTAAGGGTTAGAATGGTTAAGGGTTGGGGGTTAAGGGTTGGGGGTTAAGGGTTGGGGGTTAGGGGGTAAAGGTTATGGTGTTGGGGTTAGAATGGTTAAGGGTTGGGGGTTAGAATGGTTAAGGGTTAAGGGTTGGAGGTTAGAATGGTTAAGGGTTAAGGGTTGGGGGTTAGAATGGTTAAGGGTTGGGGGTTAGAATTGTTACAGGTTAAGGGTTGGGGGTTAGAATGGTTAAGGGTTAAGGGTTGGGCGTTAGAATGGTTGGGGGTTACGGGTTGGGGATTAAGGGTTAGTGGTTAAGGGTTATAAGGTTAGGGGGTAAGGGTTAGGGTTAGGTTTTGAATATAATTGTGTTTCGTTTCAACTGGTTAGGCCTGTGCACCGTAAAACTATCTCCTGTTTATCCCTCCCATTTCTGATGCTCTAATATAATAGTAGGTGTAGTACTTAAAAAGGCCCGTAGATGTCCTCCTAGGATCATAAATTAAACTGAGGTACGCTCCAAGTTGCCTCTTTTTCTGGGTGGCAGTGCAGAAGTCGATGTGGTGAGATTCATTCAACCATAGTGTTGTTAAATATGAACATAAACGCCATATTGTGCATTAAATGGTTTTATTGTTTTGTTAAAGGAAAAACCTAAAAGAGGAAGTGCCAAACTAAAACCAAACAAACCATAAATATATAGAGAGTAAAAATAAAATATGAATAAAACCATGTTCTTCTCCATCCATTTTCCTGTCTAAAACCCATTTTCTAAAACCTCTCGTTCAGGCCATTTGGCGTTATTGTCTGTAGGTGCTGGATCCACTCCCGTTCTACCCTCTTTCGCTGCCCACAGGTCCAGCCTATATGTGACTGTAACCCTGATATGGTAAGGTGAGTGATGGGGTGCTCCTGGAAGTGGGTTATGAGTTCCGTTTGTAGGTGTGCCCTTTTAATGTTATACAGGTGTTGTTTGAGTCTGGTTTCTATGGTGTTTGGTTTCTCCAATGTATTGTTTATTGCAAAGTGTACATGTAATGAATTATATAAATGGTTAGGGTTAGAGGGTTAGGGGGGGGCTAGGGTTAGGGGGTTAGGGGTAGGGGTTAGGGGTAGGGTTAGTTTCTAGTTTTGAGTCGGTTGATCCACTTCCATCTCTGACACGTGGAAGCCGAAGGGGGGGAAGGGAGGGGTTAGGGTTAGATGGTTAGGGGCTAAGGGTTGGGGGCTGAGGGGTTGGGGGCTAAGGGTTGGGGGCTAAGGGTTGGGGGCTAAGGGTTGGGGGCTAAGGGTTGGGGGCTAAGGGTTGGGGGCTAAGGGTTTGGGGTTAAGGGTTTGGGGTTAAGGGTTTTAGGGTTAAGGGTTTTAGGGTTAGGGGGGGGCTAGGGTTAGGGTTAGGGGGGGCTAGGGTTAGGGTGTTGGGGTTAGGGGTAGGGGTTAGTTTCTAGTTTTGAGTCGGTTGATCCACTTCCATCTCTGACACGTGGAAGCCGAAGGGGGGGAAGGGAGGGGTTAGGGTTAGATGGTTAGGGGCTAAGGGTTGGGGGCTAAGGGTTGGGGGCTAAGGGTTGGGGGCTAAGGGATGGGGGATAAGGGTTGGGGGCTAAGGGTTGGGGGCTAAGGGTTGGGGGTTAAGAGTTGGGGGTTAAGGGTTTTAGGGTTAGGGGTTAAGGGTTTTAGGGATAGGGGGGGTTAGGGTTAGGGGGGGGCTAGGGTTAGGGTGTTGGGGTTAGGGGTAGGGGTTAGTTTCTAGTTTTGAGTCGGTTGATCCACTTCCATCTCTGACACGTGGAAGCCGAAGGGGGGGGGGGGGGAGGGAGGGGTTAGGGTTAGAGGGTTAGAGGGTTAGAGGGTTAGAGGCTAAGGGTTAGGGGCTGAGGGTTAGGGGCTAAGGGTTGGGGGCTAAGGGTTGGGGGATAAGGGTTGGGGGTTAAGGTTTGGGGGATAAGGGTTGGGGGTTAAGGATTGGGGGTTAGGGGGTAAGGGTTAGGGTGTTGGGGTTAGAATGGTTAAGGGTTGGGGGTAGAATGGTTAAGGGTTGGGGTAGAATGGTTAAGGGTTGGGGTTAGAATGGTTAAGCGTTGGGGTTAGAATGGTTAAGGGTTAGAATGGTTAAGGGTTGGGGGTTAAGGGTTGGGGGTTAAGGGTTGGGGGTAAGGGTTAGGGTGTTGGGGTTAGAATGGTTAAGGGTTGCGGGTTAGAATGGTTGGGGGTTAGAATGGTTAAGGGTTAAGGGTTGGGGGTTAGAATGGTTAAGGGTTAAGGGTTGGGGGTTAGAATGGTTACGGGTTAAGGGTTGGGGGTTAGAATGTTTAAGGGTTGGGCGTTAGAATGGTTGGGGGTTACGGGTTGGGGGTTAGGGGTTAAGGGTTATAGGGTTAGGGGGTAAGGGTTAGGTTTTGAATATAATTGTGTTTCGTTTCAACTGGTTAGGCCTGTGCACCGTAAAACTATCTCCTGTTTATCCCTCCCATTTCTGATGATCTAATATAATAGTAGGTGTAGTACTTAAAAAGGCCCGTAGATGTCCTCCTAGGATCATAAATTAAACTGAGGTACGCTCCAAGTTGCCTCTTTTTCTGGGTGGCAGTGCAGAAGTCGATGTGGTGAGATTCATTCAACCATAGTGTTGTTAAATATGAACATAAACGCCATATTGTGCATTAAATGGTTTTATTGTTTTGTTAAAGGAAAAACCTAAAAGAGGAAGTGCCAAACTAAAACCAAACAAACCATAAATATATAGAGAGTAAAAATAAAATATGAATAAAACCATGTTCTTCTCCATCCATTTTCCTGTCTAAAACCCATTTTCTAAAACCTCTCGTTCAGGCCATTTGGCGTTATTGTCTGTAGGTGCTGGATCCACTCCCGTTCTACCCTCTTTCTCTGCCCACAGGTCCAGCCTATATGTGACTGTAACCCTGATATGGTAAGGTGAGTGATGGGGTGCTCCTGGAAGTGGGTTATGAGTTCCGTTTGTAGGTGTGCCCTTTTAATGTTATACAGGTGTTGTTTGAGTCTGGTTTCTATGGTGTGTTTGGTTTCTCCAATGTATTGTTTATTGCAAAGTGTACATGTAATGATATAAATGGTGTTATGTGTGTTCAATTAATAGGATTCTTGTACTGGTGCTGATGTGTGGCTGTGTATATTTGTAATGAACTCTATCTGTCGAAAATGGAAATTATGAGGTTTGAGGTCTTGTGGTGGCTTACTACTGAATCTTGCTTTGGTGAGGAGGTCCTTTAAGTTTTTGTTCTTTCTAAATGCTGAAATGATTCTGTATGGTTTGAGTGGTATGTAAGTGTGCTGAACTGTAGAGAAGTTGTGTTTGATTGATTGATGTAGGGGTCTAATTCTATGTGAAAATGTGGTTACTAGGGGGATGATTGTCTGTTGATTGACTATTGATGACAAGGGAGAAGAGACAGGAAGTGTTTTGGTTTAGTGATTGGTGCAGATCACTTTCCATAGGGGGGTCAGGATTAGTGTGAGGGAGGGGAGATAGGATGAGAACCCTGGTTAGGGTGATGGTACACATTTAGGGTTAGGCGTGGGGTTTGGGGAGGGGTTAAGGTTAGGAGTAGGATTGAGGTTAAGGTTTAGAGGTGGATGATTTGCTGTGGTCTGGGTTAGGGGTTAGGTTTCTAGTTTTGAGTCTGTTGATCCACTTCCATATCTGACACGTGGAAGCCGAAGGAGGGGGAAGGGAGGGGTGTGCACTCCACATCATATACGCGCGGGCCGGAGGGGTCCGGGCGCGGCCGGCCAAAGTAGTAGGTCCCATGGTTGCCCACTTGTAGATTAACCCGTTGGTTGGGTTTAAAGACTGTCTGTCTGTAGGGTTAGGTATGTTTTTTTTAGAATAGTTAAGCTTAGGTTTAGGGTAAGGTATAGGGTTAGGGGGTTAAGGGTTAAGGGTTAGGGGTTAAGGGTTTGGGGTAAGGGTTGGGGGTTAGAATGGTTAGGGGTTGGGGGTTAGAACGGTAGGGGGTTAGAACGGCTGGGGGTTAGAATGGTTGGGGGTTAGAATGGTTGGGGGTTAAGGGTTGGGGGTTAAGGGTTTGGGGTTAAGGGTTTGGGGTTAAGGGTTGGGGGTAAGAATGGTTGGGGGTTAGAATGGTTACGGGTTGGGGGTTAGAATGGTTACGGGTTGGGGGTTAGAATGGTTACGGGTTGGGGGTTAGAATGGTTACGGGTTGGGGGTTAAGGGTTGGGGGTTAAGGGTTGGAGGTTAAGGGTTGGAGGTTAAGGGTTGGAGGTTAAGGGTTGGAGGTTAAGGGTTGGGGGTTAAGGGTTTGGGGTTAAGGGTTGGGGGTTAGAATGGTTAAGGGTTGGGGGTTAGAATGGTTAAGGGTTGGGGGTTAGAATGGTTATGGGTTGGGGGTTAAGGGTTGGGGGTTAAGGGTTGGGGGTTAGAATGGTTAAGGGTTGGGGTTAAGGGTTGGGGGTTAGAATGGTTGGGGGTTAGAATGGTTGGGGGTTGGGGGTTAAGGGTTGGGGGTTAGAATGGTTACGGGTTGGGGTTTAGAATGGTTACGGGTTGGGGGTTAGAATGGTTAAGGATTGGGGGTTAAGGGTTGGGGGTTAAGGGTTTGGGGTTAAGGGTTTTAGGGTTAGGGGTTAAGGGTTTTAGGGTTAGGGAGGGGCTAGGGTTAGGGTTAGGGGGGGGGGGCTAGGGTTAGGGTGTTGGGGTTAGGGGTAGGGGTTAGTTTCTAGTTTTGAGTCGGTTGATCCACTTCCATCTCTGACACGTGGAAGCCGAAGGGGGGGAAGGGAGGGGTTAGGGTTAGAGGGTTGGGGGCTAAGGGTTGGGGGCTAAGGGTTGGGGGCTAAGGGTTGGGGGCTAAGGGTTGGGGGTTAGGGTGTTGGGGTTAGAATGGTTAAGGGTTGGGGTTAGAATGGTTAAGGGTTGGGGTTAGAATGGTTAAGGGTTGGGGTTAGAATGGTTAAGGGTTGGGGGTTAAGGTTTGGGGGTTAAGGGTTGAGGGTTAAGGGTTGAGGGTTAATGGGTAAGGGTTGAGGGTTAATGGGTAAGGGTTAGGGTGTTGGGGTTAGAATGGTAAAGGGTTGGGGGTTAGAATGGTTAAGGGTTGGGGGTTAGAATGGTTAAGGGTTGGGGGTTAGAATGGTTAAGGGTTAAGGGTTGGGGGTTAGAATGGTTAAGGGTTAAGGGTTGGGGGTTAGAATGGTTACGGGTTGGGGGTTAGAATGGTTACGGGTTGGGGGTTAGAATGGTTGGGGGTTAGAATGTTTGGGGGTTAAGGGTTGGGGTTAAGGGTTGGGGTTAAGGGTTGGGGGTTAGAAGGGTTGGGGGTTAGAAGGGTTGGGGTTAAGGGTTGGGGGTTAGAATGGTTGGGGGTTAGAATGGTTGGGGGTTGGGGGTTAAGGGTTGGGGGTTAGAATGGTTACGGGTTGTGGGTTAAGGGTTGGGGGTTAAGGGTTGGGGGTTAGAATGGTTGAGGGTTGGGGGTTAAGGGTTGGGGGTTAGAATGGTTGGGGGTTAGAATGGTTGGGGGTTGGGGGTTAAGGGTTGGGGGTTAAGGGTTGGGGGTTAAGGGTTGGGGGTTAGAATGGTTACGGGTTGGGGGTTAGAATGGTTACGGGTTGGAGGTTAGAATGGTTACGGGTTGGGGGTTAGAATTTGTTAAGGGTTGGGGGTTAAGGGATGGGGGTTAAGGGTTTGGGGTTAAGGGTTTTAGGGTTAGGGGTTAAGGGTTTTAGGGTTAGGGGGGGTTAGGGTTAGGGGGGGACTAGGGTTAGGGTGTTGGGGTTAGGGGTAGGGGTTAGTTTCTAGTTTTGAGTCGGTTGATCCACTTCCATCTCTGACACGTGGAAGCCGAAGGGTTGGGGGTTAAGGGTTGGGGGTTAAGGGTTTTAGGGTTAGGGGTTTTAGGGTTAGGGGGGGTTAGGGTTAGGGGGGGGGCTAGGGTTAGGGTGTTGGGGTTAGGGGTAGGGGTTAGTTTCTAGTTTTGAGTCGGTTGATCCACTTCCATCTCTGACACGTGGAAGCCGAAGGGGGGGAAGGGAGGGGTTAGGGTTAGAGGGTTAGGGGCTAAGGGTTGGGGGCTAAGGGTTGGGGGCTAAGGGTTGGGGGCTAAGGTTTGGGGGCTAAGGTTTGGGGGCTAAGGGTTGGGGGTTAAGGGTTTTAGGGTTAGGGGTTAAGGGTTTTAGGGTTGGGGGGGGATAGGGTTAGGGTTAGGGGGGGTTAGGGTTAGGGGGGGCTAGGGTTAGGGTGTTGGGGTTAGGGGTAGGGGTTAGTTTCTAGTTTTGAGTCGGTTGATCCACTTCCATCTCTGACACGTGGAAGCCGAAGGGGGGGAAGGGAGGGGTTAGGGTTAGAGGGTTAGGGGCGAAGGGTTGGGGGCTAAGGTTTGGGGGCTAAGGTTTGGAGGCTAAGTTTTGGGGGCTAAGGGTTGGGGGTTAAGGGTTTTAGGGTTAGGGGGGGTTAGGGTTAGGGGGGGGCTAGGGTTAGGGTGTTGGGGTTAGGGGTAGGGGTTAGTTTCTAGTTTTGAGTCGGTTGATCCACTTCCATCTCTGACACGTGGAAGCCGAAGGGGGGGAAGGGAGGGGTTAGGGTTAGAGGGTTAGGGGCTAAGGGTTAGGGGCTAAGGGTTGGGGGCTAAGGGTTGGGGGCTAAGGTTTGGGGGATAAGGGTTGGGGGTTAAGGGTTGGGGGTATGGGTTAGGGTGTTGGGGTTAGAATGGTTAAGGGTTGGGGTTAGAATGGTTAAGGGTTGGGGTTAGAATGGTTAAGGGTTAGAATGGTTAAGGGTTAGAATGGTTAAGGGTTAGAATGGTTAAGGGTTGGGGGTTAAGGGTTGGGGGTTAGGGGGTAAGGGTTAGGGTGTTGGGGTTAGAATGGTTAAGGGTTGGGGGTTAGAATGGTTAAGGGTTAAGGGTTGGGGGTTAGAATGGTTAAGGGTTAAGGGTTGGGGGTTAGAATGGTTAAGGGTTAAGGGTTGGGGGTTAGAATGGTTAAGGGTTGGGCGTTAGAAGGGTTGGGGATTAAGGGTTAAGGGTTATAGGGTTAGGGGGTAAGGGTTAGGGTTAGGTTTTGAATATAATTGTGTTTCGTTTCAACTGGTTAGGCCTGTGCACCGTAAAACTATCTCCTGTTTATCCCTCCCATTTCTGATGATCTAATATAATAGTAGGTGTAGTACTTAAAAAGGCCCGTAGATGTCCTCCTAGGATCATAAATTAAACGGAGGTACGCTCCAAGTTGCCTCTTTTTCTGGGTGGCAGTGCAGAAGTCGATGTGGTGAGATTCATTCAACCATAGTGTTGTTAAATATGAACATAAACGCCATATTGTGCATTAAATGGTTTTATTGTTTTGTTAAAGGAAAAACCTAAAAGAGGAAGTGCCAAACTAAAACCAAACAATCCATAAATATATAGAGAGTAAAAATAAAATATGAATAAAACCATGTTCTTCTCCATCCATTTTCTAAAACCTCTCGTTCAGGCCATTTGGCGTTATTGTCTGTAGGTGCTGGATCCACTCCCGTTCTACCCTCTTTCGCTGCCCACAGGTCCAGCCTATATGTGACTGTAACCCTGATATGGTAAGGTGAGTGATGGGGTGCTCCTGGAAGTGGGTTATGAATTCCGTTTGTAGGTGTGCCCTTTTAATGTTATACAGGTGTTGTTTGAGTCTGGTTTCTATGGTGTTTGGTTTCTCCAATGTATTGTTTATTGCAAAGTGTACATGTAATGAATGATATAAATGGTTAGGGTTAGAGGGTTAGGGGGGGGGGGGCTAGGGGGTTAGGGGTAGGGGTTAGGGGTAGGGGTAGGGTTAGTTTCTAGTTTTGAGTCGGTTGATCCACTTCCATCTCTGACACGTGGAAGCCGAAGGGTTGGGGGTTAAGGGTTAGGGTTAGGGGTTAAGGGTTTTAGGGTTAGGGGGGGCTAGGGTTAAGGTTAGGGGGGGGGCTAGGGTTAGGGTGTTGGGGTTAGGGGTAGGGGTTAGTTTCTAGTTTTGAGTCGGTTGATCCACTTCCATCTCTGACACGTGGAAGCCGAAGGGGGGGAAGGGAGGGGTTAGGGTTAGATGGTTAGGGGCTAAGGGTTAGGGGCTAAGGGTTGGGGGATAAGGGTTGGGGGATAAGGTTTGGGGGCTTAAGGTTTGGGGGTTAAGGGTTGGGGGTTAAGGGTTGGGGGTTAGGGGGGTAAGGGTTAGGGTGTTGGGGTTAGAATGGTTAAGGGTTGGGGTTAGAATGGTTAAGGGTTGGGGTTAGAATGGTTAAGGGTTAGAATGGTTAAGGGTTGGGGGTTAAGGGTTGGGGGTTAGGGGGTAAGGGTTAGGGTGTTGGGGTTAGAATGGTTAAGGGTTGGGGGTTAGAATGGGTAAGGGTTAAGGGTTGGGGGTTAGAATGGTTAAGGGTTGGGGGTTAGAATGGTTACAGGTTAAGGGTTGGGCGTTAGAATGGTTAAGGGTTGGGCGTTAGAATGGTTGGGGGTTACGGGTTGGGGATTAAGGGTTAGGGGTTAAGGGTTATAGGGTTAGGGGGTAAGGGTTAGGGTTAGGTTTTGAATATAATTGTGTTTCGTTTCAACTGGTTAGGCCTGTGCACCGTAAAACTATCTCCTGTTTATCCCTCCCATTTCTGATGATCTAATATAATAGTAGGTGTAGTACTTAAAAAGGCCCGTAGATGTCCTCCTAGGATCATAAATTAAACTGAGGTACGCTCCAAGTTGCCTCTTTTTCTGGGTGGCAGTGCAGAAGTCGATGTGGTGAGATTCATTCAACCATAGTGTTGTTAAATATGAACATAAACGCCATATTGTGCATTCAATTGTTTTATTGTTTTGTTAAAGGAAAAACCTAAAAGAGGAAGTGCCAAACTAAAACCAAACAAACCATAAATATATAGAGAGTAAAAATAAAATATGAATAAAACCATGTTCTTCTCCATCCATTTTCCTGTCTAAAACCCATTTTCTAAAACCTCTCGTTCAGGCCATTTGTCGTTATTGTCTGTAGGTGCTGGATCCACTCCCGTTCTACCCTCTTTCGCTGCCCACAGGCCCAGCCTATATGTGACTGTAACCCTGATATGGTAAGGTGAGTGATGGGGTGCTCCTGGAAGTGGGTTATGAGTTCCGTTTGTAGGTGTGCCCTTTTAATGTTATACAGGTGTTGTTTGAGTCTGGTTTCTATGGTGTTTGGTTTCTCCAATGTATTGTTTATTGCAAAGTGTACATGTAATGAATGATATAAATGGTTAGGGTTAGAGGGTTAGGGGGGGGCTAGGGTTAGGGGGTTAGGGGGTTAGGGGTAGGGGTTAGGGGTAGGGGTAGGGTTAGTTTCTAGTTTTGAGTCGGTTGATCCACTTCCATCTCTGACTGGTGGAAGCCGAAGGGGGGGAAGGGAGGGGTTAGGGTTAGATGGTTAGGGGCTAAGGGTTGGGGGCTAAGGGTTTTAGGGTTAGGGGTTAAGGGTTTTAGGGTTAGAGGGGGCTAGGGTTAGGGTGTTGGGGTTAGGGGTAGGGGTTAGTTTCTAGTTTTGAGTCGGTTGATCCACTTCCATCTCTGACACGTGGAAGCCGAAGGGGGGGGAAGGGAGGGGTTAGGGTTAGAGGGTTAGAGGGTTAGGGGCTAAGGGTTAGGGGCTAAGGGTTGGGGGCTAAGGTTTGGGGGCTAAGGTTTGGGGGCTAAGGGTTGGGGGTTAAGGGTTTTAGGGTTAGGGGTTAAGGGTTTTAGGGTTAGGGGGTGTTAGGGTTAGGGGGGGGCTAGGGTTAGGGTGTTGGGGTTATGGGTAGGGTTAGTTTCTAGTTTTGAGTCGGTTGATCCACTTCCATCTCTGACACGTGGAAGCCGAAGGGGGGGTTGGGGGTTAAGGGTTGGGGGTTAAGGGTTTTAGGGTTAGGGTTAGGCCCCATGGTTGCCCACTTGTAGATTAACCCGTTGGTTGGGTTTAAAGACTGTCTGTCTGTATTGTTAGGTATGTTTTTTTTAGAATAGTTAAGCTTAGGTTTAGGGTAAGGTATAGGGTTAGGGGTTAAGGGTTAGGTTTTGAATATAATTGTGTTTCGTTTCAACTAGTTAGTTTTACGTTGCACAGGCCTATCTCCTGTTTCTGATCTAATATAATAGGTGTAGTATTTAAAAAGGCCCGTAGATGTCCTCCTAGGATCATAAATTAAACTGAGGTACGCTCCAAGTTGCCTCTTTTTCTGGGTTTCAGTGCAGAAGTCGATGTGGTGAGATTCATTCAACCATAGTGTTGTTAAATATGAACATAAACGCCATATTGTGCATTAAATGGTTTTATTGTTTTGTTAAAGGAAAAACCTAAAAGAGGAAGTGCCAAACTAAAACCAAACAAACCATAAATATATAGAGAGTAAAAATAAAATATGAATAAAATCATGTTCTTCTCCATCCATTTTCCTGTCTAAAACCCATTTTCTAAAACCTCTCGTTCAGGCCATTTGGCGTTATTGTCTGTAGGTGCTGGATCCACTCCCGTTCTACCCTCTTTCGCTGCCCACAGGTCCAGCCTATATGTGACTGTAACCCTGATATGGTAAGGTGAGTGATGGGGTGCTCCTGGAAGTGGGTTATGAGTTCCGTTTGTAGGTGTGCCCTTTTAATGTTATACAGGTGTTGTTTGAGTCTGGTTTCTATGGTGTGTTTGGTTTCTCCAATGTATTGTTTATTGCAAAGTGTACATGTAATGATATAAATGGTGTTATGTGTGTTCAATTAATAGGATTCTTGTACTGGTGCTGATGTGTGGCTGTGTATATTTGTAATGAACTTTATCTGTCGAAAATGGAAATTATGAGGTTTGAGGTCTTGTGGTGGCTTACTACTGAATCTTGCTTTGGTGAGGAGGTCCTTTAAGTTTTTGTTCTTTCTAAATGCTGAAATGATTCTGTATGGTTTGAGTGGTATGTAAGTGTGCTGAACTGTAGAGAAGTTGTGTTTGATTGATTGATGTAGGGGTCTAATTCTATGTGAAAATGTGGTTACTAGGGGGATGATAATTGTCTGTTGATTGACTATTGATGACAAGGGAGAAGAGACAGGAAGTGTTTTGGTTTAGTGATTGGTGCAGATCACTTTCCATAGGGGGGTCAGGATTAGTGTGAGGGAGGGGAGATAGGATGAGAACCCTGGTTAGGGTGATGGTACACATTTAGGGTTAGGCGTGGGGTTAAGGGAAAGGTTAAGGTTAGGCGTGAGGTTTGGGGAGGGGTTAAGGTTAGGAGTAGGATTGAGGTTAAGAGGTGGATGATTTGCTGTGGTCTGGGTTAGGGGTTATGTTTCTAGTTTTGAGTCTGTTGATCCACTTCCATCTCTGACACGTGGAAGCCGAAGGAGGGGGAAGGGAGGGGTGTGCACTCCACATTATATACGCGCGGGCCGGAGGGGTCCGGGCGCGGCCGGCCAAAGTAGTAGGCCCATGGTTGCCCACTTGTAGATTAACCCGTTGGTTGGGTTTAAAGACTGTCTGTCTGTAGGGTTAGGTATGTTTTTTTTAGAATAGTTAAGCTTAGGTTTAGGGTAAGGTATAGGGTTAGGGGGTTAAGGGTTTGGGGTTAAGGGTTGGGGGTTAGAACGGTTGGGGGTTAGAATGGTTGGGGGTTAAGGGTTGGGGGTTAGAATGGTTGGGGGTTAGAATGGTTGGGGGTTAAGGGTTGGGGGTTAAGGGTTGGGGGTTAAGGGTTGGGGGTTAGAATGGTTGGGGGTTAGAATGGTTGGGGGTTAAGGGTTTGGGGTTAAGGGTTTGGGGTTAAGGGTTTGGGGTTAGAATGGTTGGGGGTTAGAATGGTTGGGGGTTAAGGGTTAGAATGGTTACGGGTTGGGGGTTAAGGGTTGGGGGTTAGAATGGTTACGGTTGGGGGTTAGAAGGGTTACGGGTTGGGGGTTAGGGTTTTAGGGTTAGGGGGTAAGGGTTAGGTTTTGAATATAATTGTGTTTAGTTTCAACTGGTTAGTTTTACGGTGCACAGGCCTATCTTCTGTTTATCCCTCCCATTTCTGATGATCTAATGTAATAGTAGGTGTAGTACTTAAAAAGGCCCGTAGATGTCCTTCTAGGATCATAAATTAAACTGAGGTACGCTCCAAGTTGCCTCTTTTTCTGGTTGGCAGTGCAGAAGTCGATGTGGTGAGATTCATTCAACCATAGTGTTGTTAAATATGAACATTAAAAGGTTTTATTGTTTTGTTAAAGGAAAAACCTAAAACCAAACAAACCATAAATATATAGAGAGTAAAAATAAAATATGAATAAAACCATGTTCTTCTCCATCCATTTTCCAAAACCTCTCGTTCAGGCCATTTGGCGTTATTGTCTGTAGGTGCTGGATCCACTCCCGTTCTACCCTCTTTCGCTGCCCACAGGTCCAGCCTATATGTGACTTTAGTAACCCTGATATGGTAAGGTGAGTGATGGGGTGCTCCTGGAAGTGGGTTATGAGTTCCGTTTGTAGGTGTGCCCTTTTAATGTTATACAGGTGTTGTTTGAGTCTGGTTTCTATGGTGTTTGGTGTCTCCAATGTATTGTTTATTGCAAAGTGTACATGTAATGATATAAATGGTTAGGGTTAGGGGGTTGGGGTTAGGCCCCATGGTTGCCCACTTGTAGGGTTAGGGGGTTGGGGTTAGGCCCCATGGTTGCCCACTTGTAGATTAACCCGTTGGTTGGGTTTAAAGACTGTCTGTCTGTAGGGTTAGGTAGGTCTGTCAACTCGATGTAGGATCATACCTTATGCAGGTCCGGTCCTCGGTTGGTTGCCATCTGTCCATGTTGAGTGGTATGGTCATGATGTCTAGGTCTGCTTGTCAACGGAAGTGGAAAGCATAGTGTAACCTAGGAGTTTACTCTGTCGGATCCTTCTTTTTTAGCTCCACATTGTCTATGTATTTACTTCCGTGTTCGTCAGTCTTTTGGTCCTGGATGTGTGTAATTAGGAGTTATTCCCTTCCAGGATCCTAACTCTCAATTAACACCTGTCTAGTCGAATCCAGCTGGTCTGTATGGGTATACTCGGCGTAGGATCAGGCAAAACCATTGAGTTGCGTACCTTGTGCAGGTTCGGACCTCAGTTGGTTGCCATGTGTCCCTGTCAAGTGGTTAGTCTTTAAACTACAAGTGGTTTGAGCAGACAAAAACCCAGAAGGCGAGCCCTCTCTATGGTTGTCATGCATCCGCCCTTAGAGTTCCGTCCTGTGTTTCGGGAGGTGTATGGAGGGTTTAGGATTAGGCAAATCTTCTCTGGTTTTCGTATCGTACGTCTGCCAGTAGTTTGAACAGTTATGTTTAAAACATTGTATTCAGTGCATCAATCATGATTTAGACCTTGTTTATGGAAAAGTGGTTATTTCTGTATTTCAATGCTGCAACTTGCTGAAAATTGTCCATAGTGTTCCTATCATCCTAGTTTTAACAGTTCTGTAAAAAATGTACTTCCAGAGTGCAATCAAACATGATTTAGACCTTGTTTATGGAAAAGTGGTTATTTCTGTAGTTCAATAGCTGCAACAATGGTGAACATATCTGACAAGTTGTTCTACAGAGGAGGAAGGTAAAAACACATCCCAAATACATTGCTAGGTGCTTTCAGGTTGACAGTACAAAAATACAACTCATGTACATAAACACTGCAACATAAAAAAGTTACAACGTGAAATCTCCTCTATTCCATTCAAACCGTAGAGGACCAAGTAGTGCAGGGACAAGTGGTGCTGTTGTTACGCCCCTGAAAACAGGAACAGTACTCTCAATTCAACTTTTAGTTCAATGAGAAAAGACCGATTTCCCCAGGAATATGGGTGGAAAACCAGAGCATTAGATCTCCGGCTCATAGATTAACACTTTTAGGCACCACAAAATAAAGTAATCAATATCACGTTTACACATTACTCACAATTTCTATCAACTAATGACTTAATGTATATTGAGGAACCATAATCACTACTAATTGATAGGTACAGTAGTGAACTGAAGGGTTGTCCCAACTTGTTCAAATCATTAAAATACTACTACTAATAATAGTTAAAAGCAGTGTTCCTTATCAGTCCAGTATGTATGCAGGTATATGTGCTTTACACCCAGCCTTTCTTGGTATTGCTGGTTGTAGCACATATACCTGCATACATACTGGACAGTAGGTGGCAATGGTACTGTACACTGACTGTATATGGGGTGCAACAAACTTACCTGAGACTCCCTGTCTCTGCCAGTCTGTCCCTGCATATCTGTCCCCAGTTCTGCTGTCTGTGTGCCATCTGCCCTAGCAGGGGCTAAAATCTGATATCAACTTAGAAGGGACAATTACATGACATTTTCTCAAGAGCAATTCCTGAAAAAACACCAAAAGTAGTGCTGTAACACATAGCCTACGCTGTAATATGTTAAATGTATATGGAGGAACCATAATCACTACTACTGGATAATTGATAGGTACAGTAGTGAACTGAAGGGTTGTCCCAACTTGTTCAAATCATTATAATACTACTACTAATAATAGTTAAAGCAGTGTTCCTTATCAGTCCAGTATGTATGCAGGTATATGTGCTTACACCCAGCCTTTCTTGGTATTGCTGGTTGTAGTACATATACCTGCATACATACTGGACAGTAGGTGGCAATGGTACTGTACACTGACTGTATATGGGGTGCAACAAACTTACCTGAGACTCCCTGTCTCTGCCAGTCTGTCCCTGCATATCTGTCCCCAGTTCTGCTGTCTGTGTGCCATCTTCCCTAGCAGGGGCTAAAATCTGATATCAACTTAGAAGGGACAATTACATCGGTGTATGCTAGCTAACACACTTATTTACAGCAATCATATGCCAAAGTGTAGCGGGTTTCTTATGTACCACAGGAGAACCAAGAAATGAAGAGCGACACCACGGCTGTCTTTTAGGCTTTATGTTGATCTGCAATAGTATTGTGAAAAGACAGGACAGAAACACATCAGTCTCCATCTGACAAGTTGTTCTACACAGGAGCAAGGTAAAACACACATCCCCAATACATTGCTAGGTGCTTTCAGTGTTGACAGTACCAAAATACAACAACTCATGTACAAAAACACTGCAACATAAAAAAGTTACAACGTGAAATCTCCTCTATTCCATTCAAACCGTAGAGGACCAAACTACATCGTCCATGGACACCTAGGGGTCCGTGAAATCAAAAAGTATAATGAATGTATTCAGTACCACAAGGTTTCCACTAACTTTACATACAATATAGAGGGGGTGAAGGTCCCTAAGGACTGCTCAAAACCTTGCCTGCCTTGCCTCAAAATATGCAGTGGTTCCAGTACCCCAAAAAAAGGTTGAGAACCACTGCTATACACACTACTGAACAAAAGAACCGAGCATATGTTTGCGGGGTTCAAATTGCTGGCAGATATTTTCCCTCGAGACTAGCCTGTCTTTATGTACATTACAGACAACTATGCCGTTCAGTCTCTCTTGGCCCATGCAAGCCCGTAGCCAAGTCTCTAACCTGCGGAGTGCACTGAAACTCCTCTCAGCCTCACATGAAGACACTGGCACCACAAACAAAATTCTGATCAGCACCTCAATTTGGTCAAACAACCCACGCACCTCCACTGGAAGCCTCCTGAGGACCTCTGCTGTCTCGCCACTGCTGCTACAGGGGTAGCTGCTACATCTGCAGTGAAAGAGAGGGTTCTGCACTGAAAGAGAATCCATGTGACCCATCTGCCCTAGCAAGGGCTAAAATCAAATCAAATGTATTTATTTAGCCCTTCGTACATCAGCTGATATCTCAAAGTGCTGTACAGAAACCCAGCCTAAAACCCCAAACAGCAAGCAATGCAGGTGTAGAAGCACGAAAATCTGAGATCAACTTTGGAGGGGACAATTACATTACATTTTCTCAAGAGCAATTCCTGAAAAAACACAAAGTAGTGCTGTAACACATAGCCTACACTGTAATATGTTAAATGTATATTGAGGAACCATAATCACTACTACTGGATAATTGATAGGTACAGTAGTTAACTGAAGGGTTGTCCCAACTTGTTCAAATCATTTTAATACTACTACTAATAATAGTTAAAAGCAGTGTTCCTTATCAGTCCAGTATGTATGCAGGTATATGTGCTTTTATACAACCAGCCTTTCTTGTTATTGCTGGTTGTAGTACATATACCTGCATACATACTGGACAGTAATAATAGTTAAAAGCAGTGCTCCTTATCAGTCCAGTATGTGTGCAGGTATATGTGCTTACACCCAGCCTTTCTTGGTATTGCTGGTTGTAGTACATATACCTGCATACATACTGGACAGTAGGTGGCAATGGTACTGTACACTGACTGTATATAGGGTGCAACAAACTTACCTGAGACTCCCTGTCTCTGCCAGTCTGTCCCTGCATATCTGTCCCCAGTTCTGCTGTCTGTGTGCCATCTTCCCTAGCAGGGGCTAAAATCTGATATCAACTTAGAAGGGACAATTACATCGGTGTATGCTAGCTAACACACTTATTTACAGCAATCATATGCCAAAGTGTAGCGGGTTTCTTATGTACCACAGGAGAACCAAGAAATGAAGAGCGACACCACGGCTGTCTTTTAGGCTTTATGTTGATCTGCAATAGTATTGTGAAAAGACAGGACAGAAACACATCAGTCTCCATCTGACAAGTTGTTCTACACAGGAGCAAGGTAAAACACACATCCCCAATACATTGCTAGGTGCTTTCAGTGTTGACAGTACCAAAATACAACAACTCATGTACAAAAACACTGCAACATAAAAAAGTTACAACGTGAAATCTCCTCTATTCCATTCAAACCGTAGAGGACCAAACTACATCGTCCATGGACACCTAGGGGTCCGTGAAATCAAAAAGTATAATGAATGTATTCAGTACCACAAGGTTTCCACTAACTTTACATACAATATAGAGGGGGTGAAGGTCCCTAAGGACTGCTCAAAACCTTGCCTGCCTTGCCTCAAAATATGCAGTGGTTCCAGTACCCCAAAAAAAGGTTGAGAACCACTGCTATACACACTACTGAACAAAAGAACCGAGCATATGTTTGCGGGGTTCAAATTGCTGGCAGATATTTTCCCTCGAGACTAGCCTGTCTTTATGTACATTACAGACAACTATGCCGTTCAGTCTCTCTTGGCCCATGCAAGCCCGTAGCCAAGTCTCTAACCTGCGGAGTGCACTGAAACTCCTCTCAGCCTCACATGAAGACACTGGCACCACAAACAAAATTCTGATCAGCACCTCAATTTGGTCAAACAACCCACGCACCTCCACTGGAAGCCTCCTGAGGACCTCTGCTGTCTCGCCACTGCTGCTACAGGAGTAGCTGCTACATCTGCAGTGAAAGAGAGGGATCTGCAGTGAAAGAGAGGGTTCTGCACTGAAAGAGAATCCATGTGACCCATCTGCCCTAGCAAGGGCTAAAATCAAATCAAATGTATTTATTTAGCCCTTCGTACATCAGCTGATATCTCAAAGTGCTGTACAGAAACCCAGCCTAAAACCCCAAACAGCAAGCAATGCAGGTGTAGAAGCACGAAAATCTGATATCAACTTTGGAGGGGACAATTACATTACATTTTCTCAAGAGCAATTCCTGAAAAAACACCAAAAGTAGTGCTGTAACACATAGCCTACGCTGTAATATGTTAAATGTATATTGAGGAACCATAATCACTACTACTGGATAATTGATAGGTACAGTAGTTAACTGAAGGGTTGTCCCAACTTGTTCAAATCATTTTAATACTACTACTAATAATAGTTAAAAGCAGTGTTCCTTATCAGTCCAGTATGTATGCAGGTATATGTGCTTACACCCAGCCTTTCTTGGTATTGCTGGTTGTAGTACATATACCTGCATACATACTGGACAGTAATAATAGTTAAAAGCAGTGCTCCTTATCAGTCCAGTATGTGTGCAGGTATATGTGCTTACACCCAGCCTTTCTTGGTATTGCTGGTTGTAGTACATATACCTGCATACATACTGGACAGTAGGTGGCAATGGTACTGTACACTGACTGTATATGGGGTGCAACAAACTTACCTGAGACTCCCTGTCTCTGCCAGTCTGTCCCTGCATATCTGTCCCCAGTTCTGCTGTCTGTGTGCCATCTGCCCTAGCAGGGGCTAAAATCTGATATCAACTTTGGAGGGGACAATTACATGACATTTTCTCAAGAGCAATTCCTGAAAAAACACCAAAAGTAGTGCTGTAACACATAGCCTACGCTGTAATATGTTAAATGTATATGGAGGAACCATAATCACTACTACTGGATAATTGATAGGTACAGTAGTGAACTGAAGGGTTGTCCCAACTTGCTCAAATCATTATAATACTACTACTTATAATAGTTAAAGCAGTGCTCCTTATCAGTCCAGTATGTGTGCAGGTATATGTGCTTACACCCAGCCTTTCTTGGTATTGCTGGTTGTAGTACATATACCTGCATACATACTGGACAGTAATAATAGTTAAAAGCAGTGTTCCTTATCAGTCCAGTATGTGTGCAGGTATATGTGCTTACACCCAGCCTTTCTTGGTATTGCTGGTTGTAGTACATATACCTGCATACATACTGGACAGTAGGTGGCAATGGTACTGTACACTGACTGTATATAGGGTGCAACAAACTTACCTGAGACTCCCTGTCTCTGCCAGTCTGTCCCTGCATATCTGTCCCCAGTTCTGCTGTCTGTGTGCCATCTTCCCTAGCAGGGGCTAAAATCTGATATCAACTTAGAAGGGACAATTACATCGGTGTATGCTAGCTAACACACTTATTTACAGCAATCATATGCCAAAGTGTAGCGGGTTTCTTATGTACCACAGGAGAACCAAGAAATGAAGAGCGACACCACGGCTGTCTTTTAGGCTTTATGTTGATCTGCAATAGTATTGTGAAAAGACAGGACAGAAACACATCAGTCTCCATCTGACAAGTTGTTCTACACAGGAGCAAGGTAAAACACACATCCCCAATACATTGCTAGGTGCTTTCAGTGTTGACAGTACCAAAATACAACAACTCATGTACAAAAACACTGCAACATAAAAAAGTTACAACGTGAAATCTCCTCTATTCCATTCAAACCGTAGAGGACCAAACTACATCGTCCATGGACACCTAGGGGTCCGTGAAATCAAAAAGTATAATGAATGTATTCAGTACCACAAGGTTTCCACTAACTTTACATACAATATAGAGGGGGTGAAGGTCCCTAAGGACTGCTCAAAACCTTGCCTGCCTTGCCTCAAAATATGCAGTGGTTCCAGTACCCCAAAAAAAGGTTGAGAACCACTGCTATACACACTACTGAACAAAAGAACCGAGCAATGTTTGCGGGGTTCAAATTGCTGGCAGATATTTTCCCTCGAGACTAGCCTGTCTTTATGTACATTACAGACAACTATGCCGTTCAGTCTCTCTTGGCCCATGCAAGCCCGTAGCCAAGTCTCTAACCTGCGGAGTGCACTGAAACTCCTCTCAGCCTCACATGAAGACACTGGCACCACAAACAAAATTCTGATCAGCACCTCAATTTGGTCAAACAACCCACGCACCTCCACTGGAAGCCTCCTGAGGACCTCTGCTGTCTCGCCACTGCTGCTACAGGGGTAGCTGCTACATCTGCAGTGAAAGAGAGGGTTCTGCACTGAAAGAGAATCCATGTGACCCATCTGCCCTAGCAAGGGCTAAAATCAAATCAAATGTATTTATTTAGCCCTTCGTACATCAGCTGATATCTCAAAGTGCTGTACAGAAACCCAGCCTAAAACCCCAAACAGCAAGCAATGCAGGTGTAGAAGCACGAAAATCTGATATCAACTTTGGAGGGGACAATTACATTACATTTTCTCAAGAGCAATTCCTGAAAAAACACCAAAAGTAGTGCTGTAACACATAGCCTACGCTGTAATATGTTAAATGTATATGGAGGAACCATAATCACTACTACTGGATAATTGATAGGTACAGTAGTGAACTGAAGGGTTGTCCCAACTTGCTCAAATCATTATAATACTACTACTTATAATAGTTAAAGCAGTGCTCCTTATCAGTCCAGTATGTATGCAGGTATATGTGCTTTTACAACCAGCCTTTCTTGTTATTGCTGGTTGTAGTACATATACCTGCATACATACTGGACAGTAATAATAGTTAAAAGCAGTGCTCCTTATCAGTCCAGTATGTGTGCAGGTATATGTGCTTACACCCAGCCTTTCTTGGTATTGCTGGTTGTAGTACATATACCTGCATACATACTGGACAGTAGGTGGCAATGGTACTGTACACTGACTGTATATGGGGTGCAACAAACTTACCTGAGACTCCCTGTCCCTACTTATAATAGTTAAAGCAGTGTTCCTTATCAGTCCAGTATGTGTGCAGGTATATGTGCTTAACCAGCCTTTCTTGGTATTGCTGGTTGTAGTACATATACCTGCATACATACTGGACAGTAGGTGGCAATGGTACTGTATATGGGGTGCAACAAACTTACCTGAGACTCCCTGTCTATGCCAGTCTGTCCCTGCATATCTGTCCCCAGTTCTGCTGTCTGTGTGCCATCTGCCCTAGCAGGGGCTAAAATCTGATATCAACTTAGAAGGGACAATTACATGACATTTTCTCAAGAGCAATTCCTGAAAAAACACCATAAGTAGTGCTGTAACACATAGCCTACGCTGTAATATGTTAAATGTATATTGAGGAACCATAATCACTACTACTGGATAATTGATAGGTACAGTAGTTAACTGAAGGGTTGTCCCAACTTGTTCAAATCATTATAATACTACTACTAATAATAGTTATAGCAGTGTTCCTTATCAGTCTAGTATGTATGCAGGTATATGTACTTACAACCAGCCTTTCATCATTTATTTCAACGTGTTACAACGTGAAATCGCCTCTATTCCATTCAAACCGTAGAGGACCAAACTACATCTCCCATAATGCAACGCCAGCACAGCAAAGCTAATCGTCTACATCCAGAAAGGCTTGCTAGCTAGCAACAGCAGCACTTTTAGCACTCTGTAAACTATATTAATAACAACAATAAAACTCTGAAAGTTACATGTTTCAATAGTCTCACACTCCCTTATAACAATATCTACAGCATTAACCTTGGGATGTTTAATCTATTTCATGTTATGGACTTCTACAAAGGAGTAATTTGCAACACATACCCTTCTCTGTGTTTTCTCGGACTGAGGAGAACTGGAGCTACATCATGGTGTTAGTCGGTGACACGAGCGCCCAGATGAAATCAACCAATAAGAATGCTTGAACATTAAATACACATTTCTTTAGAGGCAGGTGGAAACATAACCAACCTTGTTAACAGACGATAGCAAAAGTTCAATTTTTGACAACTCCACATAAATTGAATAGGTACTAGCTAGCTAGCTTGATAGTTAATGTTTGCGCGCCAGCTCTGCAAATTCAGCAAGTGTGTGTGTGAAGGCTTCCAACGTTAACCTCAAGTCAATTAGTTTAATTAGTTAGCTAAACTAATGACCTACAGTGGATCAAACCATTGTGAGGCAAAGGGCGGGGGTCGCAATCTTTTGAAACTTAAAAACGCGCTATTAGTGTCTATAATCAGCTTAAGTGCTTTCATTGCGTTCATTCATATTATTGAAATTACATAGATATGTTTACAGTCATATATTGGGGGGGGGGGGGGAATCATATTTTTCCCAGGATAGGGGGGTCGTGTCCCCCCTGGGATTTCTGCCTATGCACGTGATATCTCCTCACTCACGTGGTTGATTGAAGGACGAACTGATTTGTGTTGATGGCAATTACCATATAAATTCAAAGATGAAGAAGGAGGGATGACTAGAAATTATTCAGTTGACCTGTTTATGTGTGGATTAATTGTCGGAGTAGAGGAATTTGTGTAATTCAGGTAAAAAAATAACGCAATGTTTATATCACAGGACAAATTAGCTAGCAAGTTAACTAGCTTAATTGCCATACAAGTCTAGCTACCATCGCGTTTTTGTCCATTTGGGATCCTGTGTATGCGGTAGATTTTTTGCCGTGTTTTCGTCCACTTGGGGAATGGGAGATAACGGGTCCGGATTTTTTGTTGTTGTTGTTTCCAGTGATGTGTGTCCTCCGAAGTTGGTGTAACTGCTCCAGTGTTTGGGTTAGAGGTTAGGTTTAGGGTTAGGGGGGTTAGGGGTTAGGGTTAAGGGTTAGGTTTCTAGTTTTGAGTCTGTTGATCTAGGGTTACGGGTGTTAGGGTTACGGGGGTTAGAGTTAGGTTTTGAATATAATTGTGTTTTGTTTCAACTGGTTAGGGTTAGGTTTCTAGTTTTGAGTCTGTTGATCCAGGGTTAGGGTTACGAGGGTTGGGGTTACGAGGGTTGGGGTTAGGTTTTGAATATAATTGTGTTTCGTTTCAACTGGTTAGTTTTAAGGTGCACAGGCCTATCTCCTGTTTATCCCTCCCGTTTCTGATCTAATATAATAGGTGTAGTACTTAAAAAGGCCCGTAGATGTCCTCCTAGGATCATAAATTAAACTGAGGTAAGTTCCAAGTTCCCTCTTTTTCTGGGTGGCAGTGCAGAAGTCGATGTGGTGAGAGATTCATTCAACCATAGTGTTGTTAAATATGAACATTAAATGGTTTTATTGTTTTGTTAAAGGAAAGGAAAAACCTAAAAGTAGTGCTGTAACACATAGCCTACGCTGTAATATGTTAAATGTATATTGAGGAACCATAATCACTACTACTGGATAATTGATAGGTACAGTAGTGAACTGAAGGGTTGTCCCAACTTGTTCAAATCATTATAATACTACTACTAATAATAGTTAAAAGCAGTGCTCCTTATCAGTCCAGTATGTGTGCAGGTATATGTGCTTACACCCAGCCTTTCTTGGTATTGCTGGTTGTAGTACATATACCTGCATAAATACTGGACAGTAGGTGGCAATGGTACTGTATATGGGGTGCAACAAACTTACCTGAGACTCCCTGTCTCTGCCAGTCTGTCCCTGCATATCTGTCCCCAGTTCTGCTGTCTGTGTGCCATCTGCCCTAGTAGGGGCTAAAATCTGATATCAACTTTGGAGGGGACAATTACATGACATTTTCTCAAGAGCAATTCCTGAAAAAACACCAAAAGTAGTGCTGTAACACACAGCCTACACTGTAATATGTTAAATGTATATTGAGGAACCATAATCACTACTACTGGATAATTGATAGGTACAGTAGTGAACTGAAGGGTTGTCCCAACTTGTTCAAATCATTATAATACTACTACTAATAATAGTTAAAAGCAGTGCTCCTTATCAGTCCAGTATGTGTGCAGGTATATGTGCTTACACCCAGCCTTTCTTGGTATTGCTGGTTGTAGTACATATACCTGCATACATACTGGACAGTAGGTGGCAATGGTACTGTACACTGACTGTATATGGGGTGCAACAAACTTACCTGAGACTCCCTGTCTCTGCCAGTCTGTCCCTGCATATCTGTCCCCAGTTCTGCTGTCTGTGTGCCATCTGCCCTAGCAGGGGCTAAAATCTGATATCAACTTTGGAGGGGACAATTACATGACATTTTCTCAAGAGCAATTCCTGAAAAAACACCAAAAGTAGTGCTGTAACACATAGCCTACGCTGTAATATGTTAAATGTATATTGAGGAACCATAATCACTACTACTGGATAATTGATAGGTACAGTAGTGAACTGAAGGGTTGTCCCAACCTGTTCAAATCATTATAATACTACTACTAATAATAGTTAAAAGCAGTGCTCCTTATCAGTCCAGTATGTGTGCAGGTATATGTGCTTACACCCAGCCTTTCTTGGTATTGCTGGTTGTAGTACATATACCTGCATAAATACTGGACAGTAGGTGGCAATGGTACTGTATATGGGGTGCAACAAACTTACCTGAGACTCCCTGTCTCTGCCAGTCTGTCCCTGCATATCTGTCCCCAGTTCTGCTGTCTGTGTGCCATCTGCCCTAGCAGGGGCTAAAATCTGTTATCAACTTTGGAGGGGACAATTACATGACATTTTCTCAAGAGCAATTCCTGAAAAAACACCAAAAGTAGTGCTGTAACACATAGCCTACGCTGTAATATGTTAAATGTATATTGATGAACCATAATCACTACTACTGGATAATTTTTAGGTACAGTAGTGAACTGAACGGTTGTCCCAACTTGTTCAAATCATTTTAATACTACTACTAATAATAGTTAAAAGCAGTGCTCCTTATCAGTCCAGTATGTGTGCAGGTATATGTGCTTACACCCAGCCTTTCTTGGTATTGCTGGTTGTAGTACATATACCTGCATACATACTGGACAGTAGGTGGCAATGGTACTGTACACTGACTGTATATGGGGTGCAACAAACTTACCTGAGACTCCCTGTCTCTGCCAGTCTGTCCCTGCATATCTGTCCCCAGTTCTGCTGTCTGTGTGCCATCTGCCCTAGCAGGGGCTAAAATCTGATATCAACTTTGGAGGGGACAATTACATGACATTTTCTCAAGAGCAATTCCTGAAAAAACACCAAAAGTAGTGCTGTAACACATAGCCTACGCTGTAATATGTTAAATGTATATTGATGAACCATAATCACTACTACTGGATAATTGTTAGGTACAGTAGTGAACTGAACGGTTGTCCCAACTTGTTCAAATCATTTTAATACTACTACTAATAATAGTTAAAAGCAGTGCTCCTTATCAGTCCAGTATGTGTGCAGGTATATGTGCTTACACTCAGCCTTTCTTGGTATTGCTGGTTGTAGTACATATACCTGCATACATACTGGACAGTAGGTGGCAATGGTACTGTACACTGACTGTATATGGGGTGCAACAAACTTACCTGAGACTCCCTGTCTCTGCCAGTCTGTCCCTGCATATCTGTCCCCAGTTCTGCTGTCTGTGTGCCATCTGCCCTAGTAGGGGCTAAAATCTGATATCAACTTTGGAGGGGACAATTACATGACATTTTCTCAAGAGCAATTCCTGAAAAAACACCAAAAGTAGTGCTGTAACACATAGCCTACGCTGTAATATGTTAAATGTATATTGAGGAACCATAATCACTACTACTGGATAATTGATAGGTACAGTAGTGAACTGAAGGGTTGTCCCAACTTGTTCAAATCATTATAATACTACTACTAATAATAGTTAAAAGCAGTGCTCCTTATCAGTCCAGTATGTGTGCAGGTATATGTGCTTACACCCAGCCTTTCTTGGTATTGCTGGTTGTAGTACATATACCTGCATAAATACTGGACAGTAGGTGGCAATGGTACTGTATATGGGGTGCAACAAACTTACCTGAGACTCCCTGTCTCTGCCAGTCTGTCCCTGCATATCTGTCCCCAGTTCTGCTGTCTGTGTGCCATCTGCCCTAGCAGGGGCTAAAATCTGTTATCAACTTTGGAGGGGACAATTACATGACATTTTCTCAAGAGCAATTCCTGAAAAAACACCAAAAGTAGTGCTGTAACACATAGCCTACGCTGTAATATGTTAAATGTATATTGATGAACCATAATCACTACTACTGGATAATTGTTAGGTACAGTAGTGAACTGAACGGTTGTCCCAACTTGTTCAAATCATTTTAATACTACTACTAATAATAGTTAAAAGCAGTGCTCCTTATCAGTCCAGTATGTGTGCAGGTATATGTGCTTACACTCAGCCTTTCTTGGTATTGCTGGTTGTAGTACATATACCTGCATACATACTGGACAGTAGGTGGCAATGGTACTGTACACTGACTGTATATGGGGTGCAACAAACTTACCTGAGACTCCCTGTCTCTGCCAGTCTGTCCCTGCATATCTGTCCCCAGTTCTGCTGTCTGTGTGCCATCTGCCCTAGTAGGGGCTAAAATCTGATATCAACTTTGGAGGGGACAATTACATGACATTTTCTCAAGAGCAATTCCTGAAAAAACACCAAAAGTAGTGCTGTAACACATAGCCTACGCTGTAATATGTTAAATGTATATTGAGGAACCATAATCACTACTACTGGATAATTGTTAGGTACAGTAGTGAACTGAACGGTTGTCCCAACTTGTTCAAATCATTTTAATACTACTACTAATAATAGTTAAAAGCAGTGCTCCTTATCAGTCCAGTATGTGTGCAGGTATATGTGCTTACACTCAGCCTTTCTTGGTATTGCTGGTTGTAGTACATATACCTGCATACATACTGGACAGTAGGTGGCAATGGTACTGTACACTGACTGTATATGGGGTGCAACAAACTTACCTGAGACTCCCTGTCTCTGCCAGTCTGTCCCTGCATATCTGTCCCCAGTTCTGCTGTCTGTGTGCCATCTGCCCTAGTAGGGGCTAAAATCTGATATCAACTTTGGAGGGGACAATTACATGACATTTTCTCAAGAGCAATTCCTGAAAAAACACCAAAAGTAGTGCTGTAACACACAGCCTACGCTGTAATATGTTAAATGTATATTGAGGAACCATAATCACTACTACTGGATAATTGATAGGTACAGTAGTGAACTGAAGGGTTGTCCCAACTTGTTCAAATCATTATAATACTACTACTAATAATAGTTAAAAGCAGTGCTCCTTATCAGTCCAGTATGTGTGCAGGTATATGTGCTTACACCCAGCCTTTCTTGGTATTGCTGGTTGTAGTACATATACCTGCATACATACTGGACAGTAGGTGGCAATGGTACTGTACACTGACTGTATATGGGGTGCAACAAACTTACCTGAGACTCCCTGTCTCTGCCAGTCTGTCCCTGCATATCTGTCCCCAGTTCTGCTGTCTGTGTGCCATCTGCCCTAGCAGGGGCTAAAATCTGATATCAACTTTGGAGGGGACAATTACATGACATTTTCTCAAGAGCAATTCCTGAAAAAACACCAAAAGTAGTGCTGTAACACATAGCCTACGCTGTAATATGTTAAATGTATATTGATGAACCATAATCACTACTACTGGATAATTGTTAGGTACAGTAGTGAACTGAACGGTTGTCCCAACTTGTTCAAATCATTTTAATACTACTACTAATAATAGTTAAAAGCAGTGCTCCTTATCAGTCCAGTATGTGTGCAGGTATATGTGCTTACACTCAGCCTTTCTTGGTATTGCTGGTTGTAGTACATATACCTGCATACATACTGGACAGTAGGTGGCAATGGTACTGTACACTGACTGTATATGGGGTGCAACAAACTTACCTGAGACTCCCTGTCTCTGCCAGTCTGTCCCTGCATATCTGTCCCCAGTTCTGCTGTCTGTGTGCCATCTGCCCTAGTAGGGGCTAAAATCTGATATCAACTTTGGAGGGGACAATTACATGACATTTTCTCAAGAGCAATTCCTGAAAAAACACCAAAAGTAGTGCTGTAACACATAGCCTACGCTGTAATATGTTAAATGTATATTGAGGAACCATAATCACTACTACTGGATAATTGATAGGTACAGTAGTGAACTGAAGGGTTGTCCCAACTTGTTCAAATCATTATAATACTACTACTAATAATAGTTAAAAGCAGTGCTCCTTATCAGTCCAGTATGTGTGCAGGTATATGTGCTTACACCCAGCCTTTCTTGGTATTGCTGGTTGTAGTACATATACCTGCATAAATACTGGACAGTAGGTGGCAATGGTACTGTATATGGGGTGCAACAAACTTACCTGAGACTCCCTGTCTCTGCCAGTCTGTCCCTGCATATCTGTCCCCAGTTCTGCTGTCTGTGTGCCATCTGCCCTAGCAGGGGCTAAAATCTGTTATCAACTTTGGAGGGGACAATTACATGACATTTTCTCAAGAGCAATTCCTGAAAAAACACCAAAAGTAGTGCTGTAACACATAGCCTACGCTGTAATATGTTAAATGTATATTGATGAACCATAATCACTACTACTGGATAATTGTTAGGTACAGTAGTGAACTGAACGGTTGTCCCAACTTGTTCAAATCATTTTAATACTACTACTAATAATAGTTAAAAGCAGTGCTCCTTATCAGTCCAGTATGTGTGCAGGTATATGTGCTTACACTCAGCCTTTCTTGGTATTGCTGGTTGTAGTACATATACCTGCATACATACTGGACAGTAGGTGGCAATGGTACTGTACACTGACTGTATATGGGGTGCAACAAACTTACCTGAGACTCCCTGTCTCTGCCAGTCTGTTCCTGCATATCTGTCCCCAGTTCTGCTGTCTGTGTGCCATCTGCCCTAGTAGGGGCTAAAATCTGATATCAACTTTGGAGGGGACAATTACATGACATTTTCTCAAGAGCAATTCCTGAAAAAACACCAAAAGTAGTGCTGTAACACATAGCCTACGCTGTAATATGTTAAATGTATATTGAGGAACCATAATCACTACTACTGGATAATTGATAGGTACAGTAGTGAACTGAAGGGTTGTCCCAACTTGTTCAAATCATTATAATACTACTACTAATAATAGTTAAAGCAGTGTTCCTTATGAGTCCAGTATGTGTGCAGGTATATGTGCTTTTTACAACCAGCCTTTCTTGGTATTGCTGGTTGTAAGTACATATACCTGCAATGGTACTGTACACTGACTGTATATGGGGTGCAACAAACTTACCTGAGACTCCCAGCCTCTGCCAGTCTGTCCCTGCATATCTGTCCCCAGTTCTGCTGTCTGTGTGCCATCTGCCCTAGCAGGGGCTAAAATCTGATATCAACTTTGGAGGGGACAATTACATGACATTTTCTCAAGAGCAATTCCTGAAAAAAACACCAAAAGTAGTGCTGTAACACATAGCCTACGCTGTAATATGTTAAATGTATATTGAGGAACCATAATCACTACTACTGGATAATTGATAGGTACAGTAGTGAACTGAAGGGTTGTCCCAACTTGTTCAAATCATTATAATACTACTACTTATAATAGTTAAAGCAGTGTTCCTTATCAGTCCAGTATGTGTGCAGGTATATGTGCTTAACCAGCCTTTCTTGGTATTGCTGGTTGTAGTACATATACCTACATACATACTGAACAGTAGGTGGCAATGGTACTGTACACTGACTGTATATGGATGGCAAACAAACTTACCTGAGACTCCCTGACTCTGCCAGTCTGTCCCTGCATATCTGTCCCCAGTTCTGCTGTCTGTGTGCCATCTGCCCTAGCAGGGGCTAAAATCTGTTATCAACTTTGGAGGGGACAATTACATGACATTTTCTCAAGAGCAATTCCTGAAAAAACACCAAAAGTAGTGCTGTAACACATAGCCTACGCTGTAATATGTTAAATGTATATTGAGGAACCATAATCACTACTACTGCATAATTGATAGGTACAGTAGTTAACTAAAGGGTTGTCCCAACTTGTTCAAATCATTATAATACTACTACTAATAATAGTTAAAGCAGTGTTCCTTATCAGTCCAGTATGTATGCAGGTATATTACAACCAGCCTTTCTTGGTATTGCTGGTTGTAAGTACATATACCTGTATACATACTGGACAGTAGGTGGCAATGGTACTGTACACTGACTGTATATGGATGGCAAACAAACTTACCTGAGACTCCCTGACTCTGCCAGTCTGTCCCTGCATATCTGTCCCCAGTTCTGCTGTCTGTGTGCCATCTGCCCTAGCAGGGGTGTAAAATCAGATATCAACTTTGAAGCGGACAATTACATGACATTTTCTCAAGAGCAATTCCTGAAAAAACACCAAAAGTAGTGCTGTAACACATAGCCTACGCTGTAATATGTTAAATGTATATTGAGGAACCATAATCACTACTACTGGATAATTGATAGGTACAGTAGTTAACTGAAGGGTTGTCCCAACTTGTTCAAATCATTATAATACTACTACTAATAATAGTTATAGCAGTGTTCCTTATCAGTCCAGTATGTATGCAGGTATATGTACTTACAACCAGCCTTTCATCATTTATTTCAACGTGTTACAACGTGAAATCGCCTCTATTCCATTCAAACCGTAGAGGACCAAACTACATCTCCCATAATGCAACGCCAGCACAGGTGGCCAGCAAAGCTAATCGTCTACATCCAGAAAGGCTTGCTAGCTAGCAACAGCAGCACTTTTAGCACTCTGTAAACTATATTAATAACAACAATAAAACTCTGAAAGTTACATGTTTCAATAGTCTCACACTCCCTTATAACAATATCTACAGCATTAACCTTGGGATGTTTAATCTATTTCATGTTATGGACTTCTACAAAGGAGTAATTTGCAACACATACCCTTCTCTATGTTTTCTCGGACTGAGAACTGGAGCTACACCATGGTGTTAGTCGGTGACACGAGCGCCCAGATGAAATCAACCAATAAGAATGCTTGAACATTAAATACACATTTCTTTAGAGGCAGGTGGAAACATAACCAACCTTGTTAACAGACGATAGCAAAAGTTCAATTTTTGACAACTCCACATAAATTGAATAGGTACTAGCTAGCTAGCTTGATAGTTAATGTTTGCGCGCCAGCTGTGCAAATTCAGCAAGTGTGTGTGTGAACGCTTCCAACGTTAACCTCAAGTCAATTAGTTTAATTAGTTAGCTAAACTAATGACCTACAGTGGATCAAACCATTGTGAGGCAAAGGGCGGGGGTCGCAATCTTTTGAATCTTAAAAACGCGCTATTAGTGTCTATAATCAGCTTAAGTGCTTTCATTGCGTTCATTCATATTATTGAAATTACATAGATATGTTTACAGTCATATATTGGGGGGGGGGGGGATCATATTTTTCCCAGGATAGGGGGGTCGTGTCCCCCCTGGGATTTCTGCCTATGCACGTGATATCTCCTCACTCACGTGGTTGATTGAAGGACGAACTGATTTGTGTTGATGGCAATTACCATATAAATTCAAAGATGAAGGAGGGATGACTAGAAACGATTCAGTTGACCTGTTTATGTGTGGATTAATTGTCGGAGTAGAGGAATGTGTGTAATTCAGGTAAAAAAATAACGCAATGTTTATATCACAGGACAAATTAGCTAGCAAGTTAACTAGCTAAATTGCCATACAAGTCTAGCTACCATCGCGTTTTTGTTCATTTGGGATCCTGTGTATGCGGTAGATTTTTTGCCGTGTTTTCGTCCACTTGGGGAATGGGAGATAACGGGTCCGGATTTTTTGTTGTTGTTGTTGTTTCCAGTGATGTGTGTCCTCCGAAGTTGGTGTAACTGCTCCAGTGTTTGGGTTAGAGGTTAGGTTTAGGGTTAGGGGGGTTAGGGGTTAGGGTTAAGGGTTAGGTTTCTAATTTTGAGTCTGTTGATCTAGGGTTACGGGTGTTAGGGTTACGGGGGTTAGGGTTAAGTTTTGAATATAATTGTGTTTTGTTTCAACTGGTTAGGGTTAGGTTTCTAGTTTTGAGTCTGATCCAGGGTTGGGGTTACGAGGGTTGGGGTTACGAGGGTTGGGGTTACGAGGGTTGGGGTTACGAGGGTTGGGGTTACGAGGGTTGGGGTTACGAGGGTTGGGGTTACGAGGGTTGGGGTTAGGTTTTGAATATAATTGTGTTTCGTTTCAACTGGTTAGTTTTAAGGTGCACAGGCCTATCTCCTGTTTATCCCTCCCGTTTCTGATCTAATATAATAGGTGTAGTACTTAAAAAGGCCCGTAGATGTCCTCCTAGGATCATAAATTAAACTGAGGTAAGTTCCAAGTTCCCTCTTTTTCTGGGTGGCAGTGCAGAAGTCGATGTGGTGAGAGATTCATTCAACCATAGTGTTGTTAAATATGAACATTAAATGGTTTTATTGTTTTGTTAAAGGAAAGGAAAAACCTAAAAGTAGTGCTGTAACACATAGCCTACGCTGTAATATGTTAAATGTATATTGAGGAACCATAATCACTACTACTGGATAATTGATAGGTACAGTAGTGAACTGAAGGGTTGTCCCAACTTGTTCAAATCATTATAATACTACTACTAATAATAGTTAAAAGCAGTGCTCCTTATCAGTCCAGTATGTATGCAGGTATATTACAACCAGCCTTTCATGGTATTGCTGGTTATAGTACATATACCTGTATACATACTGGACAGTAGGTGGCAATGGTACTGTACACTGACTGTATATGGATGGCAAACAAACTTACCTGAGACTCCCTGACTCTGCCAGTGCTGTAACACAGCCTACGCTGTAATATGTTAAATGTATATTGAGGAACCATAATCACTACTACTGGATAATTGATAGGTACAGTAGTTAACTGAAGGGTTGTCCCAACTTGTTCAAATCATTATAATACTACTACTTATAATAGTTAAAGCAGTGTTCCTTATCAGTCCAGTATGTGTGCAGGTATATGTGCTTTTACAACCAGCCTTTCTTGTTATTGCTGGTTGTAGTACATATACCTGCATACATACTGGACAGTAGGTGGCAATGGTACTGTACACTAACTGTATATGGGGTGCAACAAACTTACCTGAGACTCCCAGCCTCTGCCAGTCTGTCCCTGCATATCTGTCCCCAGTTCTGCTGTCTGTGTGCCATCTGCCCTAGCAGGGGCTAAAATCTGATATCAACTTTGGAGGGGACAATTACATGACATTTTCTCAAGAGCAATTCCTGAAAAAAACACCAAAAGTAGTGCTGTAACACATAGCCTACGCTGTAATATGTTAAATGTATATTGAGGAACCATAATCACTACTACTGGATAATTGATAGGTACAGTAGTGAACTGAAGGGTTGTCAAAACTTGTTCAAATCATTATAATACTACTACTAAAAGCAGTGCTCCTTATCAGTCCAGTATGTGTGCAGGTATATGTGCTTACACCCAGCCTTTCTTGGTATTGCTGGTTGTAGTACATATACCTGCATACATACTGGACAGTAGGTGGCAATGGTACTGTATATGGGGTGCAACAAACTTACCTGAGACTCCCTGTCTCTGCCAGTCTGTCCCTGCATATCTGTCCCCAGTTCTGCTGTCTGTGTGCCATCTGCCCTCAATTCTGCTGTCTGTGTGCCATCTGCCCTAGCAGGGGCTAAAATCTGATATCAACTTTGGAGGGGACAATTACATGACATTTTCTCAAGAGCAATTCCTGAAAAAACACCAAAAGTAGTGCTGTAACACATAGCCTACGCTGTAATATGTTAAATGTATATTGAGGAACCATAATCACTACTACTGGATAATTGATAGGTACAGTAGTTAACTGAAGGGTTGTCCCAACTTGTTCAAATCATTATAATACTACTACTAATAATAGTTTTAGCAGTGTTCCTTATCAGTCTAGTATGTATGCAGGTATATGTACTTACAACCAGCCTTTCATCATTTATTTCAACGTGTTACAACGTGAAATCGCCTCTATTCCATTCAAACCGTAGAGGACCAAACTACATCTCCCATAATGCAACGCCAGCACAGCAAAGCTAATCGTCTACATCCAGAAAGGCTTGCTAGCTAGCAACAGCAGCACTTTTAGCACTCTGTAAACTATATTAATAACAACAATAAAACTCTGAAAGTTACATGTTTCAATAGTCTCACACTCCCTTATAACAATATCTACAGCATTAACCTTGGGATGTTTAATCTATTTCATGTTATGGACTTCTACAAAGGAGTAATTTGCAACACATACCCTTCTCTATGTGTTTTCTCGGACTGAGGAGAACTGGAGCTACACCATGGTGTTAGTCGGTGACACGAGCGCCCAGATGAAATCAACCAATAAGAATGCTTGAATGATGAGATCCAACCAATAAGAATGCTTGAACATTAAATACACATTTCTTTAGAGGCAGGTGGAAACATAACCAACCTTGTTAACAGACGATAGCAAAAGTTCAATTTTTGACAACTCCACATAAATTGAATAGGTACTAGCTAGCTAGCTTGATAGTTAATGTTTGCGCGCCAGCTGTGCAAATTCAGCAAGTGTGTGTGTGAACGCTTCCAACGTTAACCTCAAGTCAATTAGTTTAATTAGTTAGCTAAACTAATGACCTACAGTGGATCAAACCATTGTGAGGCAAAGGGCGTGGGTCGCAATCTTTTGAAACTTAAAAACGCACTATTAGTGTCTATAATCAGCTTAAGTGCTTTCATTGCGTTCATTCATATTATTGAAATTACATAGGGGTTAGGGTTAAGGGTTAGGTTTCTAGTTTTGAGTCTGTTGATCTAGGGTTACGGGTGTTAGGGTTACGGGGGTTAGGGTTTGAATATAATTGTGTTTTGTTTCAACTGGTTAGGTTTCTAGTTTTGAGTCTGTTGATCCAGGGTTAGGGTTACGAGGGTTAGGGTTACGAGGGTTGGGGTTACGAGGGTTGGGGTTACGAGGGTTGGGGTTACGAGGGTTGGGGTTACGAGGGTCGGGGTTACGAGGGTTGGGGTTAGGTTTTGAATATAATTGTGTTTCGTTTCAACTGGTTAGTTTTAAGGTGCACAGGCCTATCTCCTGTTTATCCCTCCCGTTTCTGATCTAATATAATAGGTGTAGTACTTAAAAAGGCCCGTAGATGTCCTCCTAGGATCATAAATTAAACTGAGGTAAGTTCCAAGTTCCCTCTTTTTCTGGGTGGCAGTGCAGAAGTCGATGTGGTGAGAGATTCATTCAACCATAGTGTTGTTAAATATGAACATTAAATGGTTTTATTGTTTTGTTAAAGGAAAGGAAAAACCTAAAAGTAGTGCTGTAACACATAGCCTACGCTGTAATATGTTAAATGTATATTGAGGAACCATAATCACTACTACTGGATAATTGATAGGTACAGTAGTGAACTGAAGGGTTGTCCCAACTTGTTCAAATCATTTTAATACTACTACTAATAATAGTTAAAAGCAGTGTTCCTTATCAGTCCAGTATGTATGCAGGTATATGTGCTTTTACAACCAGCCTTACTTGTTATTGCTGGTTGTAGTACATATACCTGCATACATACTGGACAGTAATAATAGTTAAAAGCAGTGCTCCTTATCAGTCCAGTATGTGTGCAGGTATATTACAACCAGCCTTTCTTGGTATTGCTGGTTGTAGTACATATACCTGCATACATACTGGACAGTAGGTGGCAATGGTACTGTATATGGGGTGCAACAAACTTACCTGAGACTCCCTGTCTCTGCCAGTCTGTCCCTGCATATCTGTCCCCAGTTCTGCTGTCTGTGTGCCATCTGCCCTAGCAGGGGCTAAAATCTGATATCAACTTAGAAGGGACAATTACATGACATTTTCTCAAGAGCAATTCCTGAAAAAACACCATAAGTAGTGCTGTAACACAGCCTACGCTGTAATATGTTAAATGTATATTGAGGAACCATAATCACTACTACTGGATAATTGATAGGTACAGTAGTTAACTGAAGGGTTGTCCCAACTTGTTCAAATCATTATAATACTACTACTAATAATAATTAAAGCAGTGTTCCTTATCAGTCCAGTATGTGTGCAGGTATATGTGCTTTTTACAACCAGCCTTTCTTGGTATTGCTGGTTGTAGTACATATACCTGTATACATACTGGACAGTAGGTGGCAATGGTACTGTACACTGACTGTATATGGATGGCAAACAAACTTACCTGAGACTCCCTGACTCTGCCAGTCTGTCCCTGCATATCTGTCCCCAGTTCTGCTGTCTGTGTGCCATCTGCCCTAGCAGGGGCTAAAATCGGATATCAACTTTGAAGGGGACAATTACATGACATTTTCTCAAGAGCAATTCCTGAAAAAACACCAAAAGTAGTGCTGTAACACATAGCCTACGCTGTAATATGTTAAATGTATATTGAGGAACCATAATTACTACTACTGGATAATTGATAGGTACAGTAGTGAACTGAAGGGTTGTCAAAACTTGTTCAAATCATTATAATACTACTACTAAAAGCAGTGCTCCTTATCAGTCCAGTATGTGTGCAGGTATATGTGCTTACACCCAGCCTTTCTTGGTATTGCTGGTTGTAGTACATATACCTGCATACATACTGGACAGTAGGTGGCAATGGTACTGTATATGGGGTGCAACAAACTTACCTGAGACTCCCTGTCTCTGCCAGTCTGTCCCTGCATATCTGTCCCCAGTTCTGCTGTCTGTGTGCCATCTGCCCTAGCAGGGGCTAAAATCTGTTATCAACTTTGGAGGGGACAATTACATGACATTTTCTCAAGAGCAATTCCTGAAAAAACACCAAAAGTAGTGCTGTAACACATAGCCTACGCTGTAATATGTTAAATGTATATTGAGGAACCATAATCACTACTACTGGATAATTGATAGGTACAGTAGTGAACTGAAGGGTTGTCCCAACTTGTTCAAATCATTATAATACTACTACTAATAATAGTTAAAAGCAGTGCTCCTTATCAGTCCAGTATGTGTGCAGGTATATGTGCTTACACCCAGCCTTTCTTGGTATTGCTGGTTGTAGTACATATACCTGCATACATACTGGACAGTAGGTGGCAATGGTACTGTATATGGGGTGCAACAAACTTACCTGAGACTCCCTGTCTCTGCCAGTCTGTCCCTGCATATCTGTCCCCAGTTCTGCTGTCTGTGTGCCATCTGCCCTAGCAGGGGCTAAAATCTGTTATCAACTTTGGAGGGGACAATTACATGACATTTTCTCAAGAGCAATTCCTGAAAAAACACCAAAAGTAGTGCTGTAACACAGCCTACGCTGTAATATGTTAAATGTATATTGAGGAACCATAATCACTACTACTGGATAATTGATAGGTACAGTAGTTAACTGAAGGGTTGTCCCAACTTGTTCAAATCATTATAATACTACTACTAATAATAGTTAAAGCAGTGTTCCTTATCAGTCCAGTATGTATGCAGGTATATTACAACCAGCCTTTCTTGGTATTGCTGGTTGTAGTACATATACCTGTATACATACTGGACAGTAGGTGGCAATGGTACTGTACACTGACTGTATATGGATGGCAAACAAACTTACCTGAGACTCCCTGGCTCTGCCAGTCTGTCCCTGCATATCTGTCCCCAGTTCTGCTGTCTGTGTGCCATCTGCCCTAGCAGGGGCTAAAATCGGATATCAACTTTGAAGGGGACAATTACATGACATTTTCTCAAGAGCAATTCCTAAAAAAACACCAAAAGTAGTGCTGTAACACATAGCCTACGCTGTAATATGTTAAATGTATATTGAGGAACCATAATCACTACTACTGGATAATTGATAGGTACAGTAGTGAACTGAAGGGTTGTCAAAACTTGGTCAAATCATTATAATACTACTACTAAAAGCAGTGCTCCTTATCAGTCCAGTATGTGTGCAGGTATATGTGCTTAACCAGCCTTTCTTGGTATTGCTGGTTGTAGTACATATACCTACATACATACTGGACAGTAGGTGGCAATGGTACTGTACACTGACTGTATATGGGGTGCAACAAACTTACCTGAGACTCCCTGTCCCTACTTATAATAGTTAAAGCAGTGTTCCTTATCAGTCCAGTATGTGTGCAGGTATATGTGCTTAACCAGCCTTTCTTGGTATTGCTGGTTGTAGTACATATACCTGCATACATACTGGACAGTAGGTGGCAATGGTACTGTATATGGGGTGCAACAAACTTACCTGAGACTCCCTGTCCCTACTTATAATAGTTAAAGCAGTGTTCCTTATACCTGCACACATACTGGACTGATATGTGCTTACACCCAGCCTTTCTTGGTATTGCTGGTTGTAGTACATATACCTGCATACATACTGGACAGTAGGTGGCAATGGTACTGTATATGGGGTGCAACAAACTTACCTGAGACTCCCTGTCTCTGCCAGTCTGTCCCTGCATATCTGTCCCCAGTTCTGCTGTCTGTGTGCCATCTGCCCTAGCAGGGGCTAAAATCTGTTATCAACTTTGGAGGGGACAATTACATGACATTTTCTCAAGAGCAATTCCTGAAAAAACACCAAAAGTAGTGCTGTAACACAGCCTACGCTGTAATATGTTAAATGTATATTGAGGAACCATAATCACTACTACTGGATAATTGATAGGTACAGTAGTTAACTGAAGGGTTGTCCCAACTTGTTCAAATCATTATAATACTACTACTAATAATAGTTAAAGCAGTGTTCCTTATCAGTCCAGTATGTATGCAGGTATATTACAACCAGCCTTTCTTGGTATTGCTGGTTGTAGTACATATACCTGTATACATACTGGACAGTAGGTGGCAATGGTACTGTACACTGACTGTATATGGATGGCAAACAAACTTACCTGAGACTCCCTGGCTCTGCCAGTCTGTCCCTGCATATCTGTCCCCAGTTCTGCTGTCTGTGTGCCATCTGCCCTAGCAGGGGCTAAAATCGGATATCAACTTTGAAGGGGACAATTACATGACATTTTCTCAAGAGCAATTCCTAAAAAAACACCAAAAGTAGTGCTGTAACACATAGCCTACGCTGTAATATGTTAAATGTATATTGAGGAACCATAATCACTACTACTGGATAATTGATAGGTACAGTAGTGAACTGAAGGGTTGTCAAAACTTGGTCAAATCATTATAATACTACTACTAAAAGCAGTGCTCCTTATCAGTCCAGTATGTGTGCAGGTATATGTGCTTAACCAGCCTTTCTTGGTATTGCTGGTTGTAGTACATATACCTACATACATACTGGACAGTAGGTGGCAATGGTACTGTACACTGACTGTATATGGGGTGCAACAAACTTACCTGAGACTCCCTGTCCCTACTTATAATAGTTAAAGCAGTGTTCCTTATCAGTCCAGTATGTGTGCAGGTATATGTGCTTAACCAGCCTTTCTTGGTATTGCTGGTTGTAGTACATATACCTGCATACATACTGGACAGTAGGTGGCAATGGTACTGTATATGGGGTGCAACAAACTTACCTGAGACTCCCTGTCCCTACTTATAATAGTTAAAGCAGTGTTCCTTATACCTGCACACATACTGGACTGATATGTGCTTACACCCAGCCTTTCTTGGTATTGCTGGTTGTAGTACATATACCTGCATACATACTGGACAGTAGGTGGCAATGGTACTGTATATGGGGTGCAACAAACTTACCTGAGACTCCCTGTCTCTGCCAGTCTGTCCCTGCATATCTGTCCCCAGTTCTGCTGTCTGTGTGCCATCTGCCCTAGCAGGGGCTAAAATCTGATATCAACTTAGAAGGGACAATTACATGACATTTTCTCAAGAGCAATTCCTGAAAAAACACCATAAGTAGTGCTGTAACACAGCCTACGCTGTAATATGTTAAATGTATATTGAGGAACCATAATCACTACTACTGGATAATTGATAGGTACAGTAGTTAACTGAAGGGTTGTCCCAACTTGTTCAAATCATTATAATACTACTACTAATAATAGTTAAAAGCAGTGCTCCTTATCAGTCCAGTATGTATGCAGGTATATGTGCTTTTACAACCAGCCTTTCTTGGTATTGCTGGTTGTAGTACATATACCTACATACATACTGGACAGTAGGTGGCAATGGTACTGTACACTGACTGTATATGGGGTGCAACAAACTTACCTGAGACTCCCTGTCCCTGCATATCTGTCCCCAGTTCTGCTGTCTGTGTGCCATCTGCCCTAGCAGGGGCTAAAATCTGATATCAACTTTGGAGGGGACAATTACATGACATTTTCTCAAGAGCAATTCCTGAAAAAAACACCAAAAGTAGTGCTGTAACACATAGCCTACGCTGTAATATGTTAAATGTATATTGAGGAACCATAATCACTACTACTGGATAATTGATAGGTACAGTAGTGAACTGAAGGGTTGTCAAAACTTGTTCAAATCATTATAATACTACTACTAAAAGCAGTGCTCCTTATCAGTCCAGTATGTGTGCAGGTATATGTGCTTACACCCAGCCTTTCTTGGTATTGCTGGTTGTAGTACATATACCTGCATACATACTGGACAGTAGGTGGCAATGGTACTGTATATGGGGTGCAACAAACTTACCTGAGACTCCCTGTCTCTGCCAGTCTGTCCCTGCATATCTGTCCCCAGTTCTGCTGTCTGTGTGCCATCTGCCCTAGCAGGGGCTAAAATCTGATATCAACTTTGGAGGGGACAATTACATGACATTTTCTCAAGAGCAATTCCTGAAAAAACACCAAAAGTAGTGCTGTAACACATAGCCTACGCTGTAATATGTTAAATGTATATTGAGGAACCATAATCACTACTACTGGATAATTGATAGGTACAGTAGTTAACTGAAGGGTTGTCCCAACTTGTTCAAATCATTATAATACTACTACTAATAATAGTTATAGCAGTGTTCCTTATCAGTCTAGTATGTATGCAGGTATATGTACTTACAACCAGCCTTTCATCATTTATTTCAACGTGTTACAACGTGAAATCGCCTCTATTCCATTCAAACCATAGAGGACCAAACTACATCTCCCATAATGCAACGCCAGCACAGCAAAGCTAACCGTCTACATCCAGAAAGGCTTGCTAGCTAGCAACAGCAGCACTTTTAGCACTCTGTAAACTATATTAATAACAACAATAAAACTCTGAAAGTTACATGTTTCAATAGTCTCACACTCCCTTATAACAATATCTACAGCATTAACCTTGGGATGTTTAATCTATTTCATGTTATGGACTTCTACAAAGGAGTAATTTGCAACACATACCCTTCTCTGTGTTTTCTCGGACTGAGGAGAACTGGAGCTACACCATGGTGTTAGTCGGTGACACGAGCGCCCAGATGAAATCAACCAATAAGAATGCTTGAATGATGAGATCCAACCAATAAGAATGCTTGAACATTAAATACACATTTCTTTAGAGGCAGGTGGAAACATAACCAACCTTGTTAACAGACGATAGCAAAAGTTCAATTTTTGACAACTCCACATAAATTGAATAGGTACTAGCTAGCTAGCTTGATAGTTAATGTTTGCGCGCCAGCTCTGCAAATTCAGCAAGTGTGTGTGTGAACGCTTCCAACGTTAACCTCAAGTCAATTAGTTTAATTAGTTAGCTAAACTAATGACCTACAGTGGATCAAACCATTGTGAGGCAAAGGGCGGGGGTCGCAATCTTTTGAATCTTAAAAACGCGCTATTAGTGTCTATAATCAGCTTAAGTGCTTTCATTGCGTTCATTCATATTATTGAAATTACATAGATATGTTTACAGTCATATATTGGGGGGGGGGGATCATATTTTTCCCAGGATAGGGGGGTCGTGTCCCCCCTGGGATTTCTGCCTATGCACGTGATATCTCCTCACTCACGTGGTTGATTGAAGGACGAACTGATTTGTGTTGATGGCAATTACCATATAAATTCAAAGATGAAGGAGGGATGACTAGAAACGATTCAGTTGACCTGTTTATGTGTGGATTAATTGTCGGAGTAGAGGAATTTGTGTAATTCAGGTAAAAAAATAACTCAATGTTTATATCACAGGACAAATTAGCTAGCAAGTTAACTAGCTAAATTGCCATACAAGTCTAGCTACCATCGCGTTTTTGTCCATTTGGGATCCTGTGTATGCGATAGATTTTTTTGCCGTGTTTTCGTCCACTTGGGGAATGGGAGATAACGGGTCCGGATTTTTTGTTGTTGTTGTTTCCAGTGATGTGTGTCCTCCGAAGTTGGTGTAACTGCTCCAGTGTTTGGGTTAGAGGTTAGGGGGGTTAGGGGGTTAGGGTTATAGGTTTGAATCGGTTGATCCACTTCCATCTCTGACACGTGGAAACCGGAGGGGGGAAGGGAGGGGGTGTACTCCACTCATATGCGCTTAGGGTTAGGGGGTTTGGGTTAGGGGGTTAGGGTTGGGGGTTAGGGTTTAGGGTTTGAATTTGAGTAGGGTTAAAAAGAGACTTGATTTGTCTTGTGATGTACAGGCCTATTGTTGTGTTTGTTGTGTGTGTTGAATAAATTCTATTGTTAAAATACACTAGAGTGACTCCTAAAAACCTTAACAAACGTAAGTAGGTTCAAACAACACAGTTAAAAGCCCATAGATCTATCAAAGTCATATAAGATCAAGTGCTGAGTTGTTAAAACAAATTAAAATACATAAAAATGAAAGGAATAAAACTATTATAAATAAGCATGCATCTGTTAAATATAATAAAAGCCACACAAACTTTATTGTGTTTGTTTTATGGTGCATCCTTCTTCCAACTCCTTGAGAACCCTGTAAACAAGTGCTATGCCCTTCAATTGATCCTATCTTACCAGTTAAAAACGCTCATTCAGACCGCTAGGTGTAATTGTTTGTAGGTCTCTACGTTCCACTGCTTTTCGCCGCCCACTGGTCCACCCAGAACACGACTATAATCCTGATATATTGAGGTAAGTGATGGGGTGATCCTGGAAATGAGTCACTAGTTCTGTGTGTAAATGGGCCCGTTTGATATTGTATAGAATGTTCTTTAAGTCTATTTTCTATTGTATACTGGGTTTCCCCAATGTAGTATTTTTTGCTAAATGTGCAAGTGATTATATACATATGACATTTGGAGTGTAGAGTGAAATGGAGTCTAAAACTGGAGTGGAGGTCTTGCTTTGAGTTTGAAATTAATTTTCTTGGTCTGAAGTGGGCTGTTTGGGTGGTTGGGGGCTTGGTACTGTATATCCATATTGTTTATGCCCACTGAGAGAACCACTATGCTGGTGCCTAAATGAACCTCTGTTTTCTCCAGGACCTTTGTGAAATGGTAAAATGTTGCTCCAGGGTCCACTTGTATGTTTGGGTTATGAAATGGAGGGATTCTATTAACATTTGAGTCTCCCAAGACTAGTATTGGTTTATTTCCCTTAAAATTCCAATCTGCCACCTTGCCTTTTGGTCTGGCTTTATGGTACGATGGTTTCTGAACGGTTGCTGGATTGGATTAAGGTTAAGACAGGTGTATGATTTGCTGTGGTTAGGGTTAGGGGGGTTAGGGGTTAGGGTTAAGGGTTAGGTTTCTAGTTTTGAGTCTGTTGATCTAGGGTTACGGGGGTTAGGGTTAGAGGGTTAGGTTTTGAATATAATTGTGTTTTGTTTCAACTGGTTAGGGTTAGGTTTCTAGTTTTGAGTCTTGATCCAGGGTTAGGGGTTACGAGGGTTAGGGGTTACGAGGGTTAGGGGTTACGAGGGTTAGGGGTTACGAGGGTTAGGGGTTACGAGGGTTAGGGGTTACGAGGGTTAGGGGTTACGAGGGTTAGGTTTTGAATATAATTGTGTTTCGTTTCAACTGGTTAGTTTTACGGTGCACAGGCCTATCTCCTGTTTATCCCTCCCATTTCTGATCTAATATAATAGGTGTAGTACTTAAAAAGGCCTGTAGATGTCCTCCTAGGATCATAAATTAAACTGAGGTAAGCTCCAAGTTGCCTCTTTTTCTGGGTGGCAGTGCAGAAGTCGATGTGGTGAGATTCATTCAACCATAGTGTTGTTAAATATGAACATAAACGCCATATTGTGCATTAAATGGTTTTATTGTTTTGTTAAAGGAAAAACCTAAAAGAGGAAGTGCTAAACTAAAACCAAACAAACCATAAATATATAGAGTAAAAATAAAATATGAATAAAACCATGTTCTTCTCCATCCATTTTCCTGTCTGTTAAAACCCATTTTCTAAAACCTCTCGTTCAGGCCATTTGGCGTTATTGTCTGTAGGTGCTGGATCCACTCCCGTTCTACCCTCTTTCGCTGCCCACAGGTCCAGCCTATATGTGACTGTAACCCTGATATGGTAAGGTGAGTGATGGGGTGCTCCTGGAAGTGGGTTATGAGTTCCGTTTGTAGGTGTGCCCTTTTAATGTTATACAGGTGTTGTTTGAGTCTGGTTTCTATGGTGTGTTTGGTTTCTCCAATGTATTGTTGCAAAGTGTACATGTAATTGAGGTCTTGTGGTGGCTTACTACTGAATCTTGCTTTGGTGAGGAGGTCCTTTAAGTTTTTGTTCTTTCTAAATGCTGAAATGATTCTGTATGGTTTGAGTGGTATGTAAGTGTGCTGAACTGTAGAGAAGTTGTTTGATTGATTGATGTAGGGGTCTAATTCTATGTGAAAATGTGGTTACTAGGGGTATGATAATTGTCTGTTGATTGACTATTGATGACAAGGGAGAAGAGACAGGAAGTGTTTTGGTTTAGTGATTGGTGCAGATCACTTTCCATAGGGGGGTCAGGATTAGTGTGAGGGAGGGGAGCTAGGATGAGAACCCTGGTTAGGGAGATGGTACACATTTAGGGTTAGGCGTGGGGTTAAGGGAAAGGTTAGGTGTGGGGTTAAGGGAAAGGTTAAGGTTAGGCGTGAGGTTTGGGGAGGGGTTAAGGTTAGGAGTAGGATTGAGGTTAAGGTTAAGAGGTGGATGATTTGCTGTAGTCTGGGTTAGGGTTAGGGGTTAGGTTTCTAGTTTTGAGTCTGTTGATCCACTTCCATCTCTGACACGTGGAAGCCGAAGGGGGGGAAGGGAGGGGTGTGCACTCCACATCATATACGCGCGGGGCCGGAGGGGTCCGGGCGCGGCCGGCCAAAGTAGTAGGCCCCATGGTTGCCCACTTGTAGATTAACCCGTTGGTTGGGTTTAAAGACTGTCTGTCTGTAGGGTTAGGTATGGTATAGTTTTTTTTAGAATAGTTAAGCTTAGGGTTAGGTTTAGGGTAAGGTATAGTTTTTTAGAGTGGTTTAGGTTAGGGTTAGGGTAAGGTTTAGGGTTAGGTAGGTCTGTCAACTCGACGTAGGATCAGGCAAAACCCTTGAGTTGCGTACCTTATGCAGGTCCGGTCCTCGGTTGGTTGCCATGTGTCCATGTCGAGTGGTATGGTCATGATGTCTAGGTCTGCTTGTCAACGGAAGTGGAAAGCATAGTGCAACCTAGGAGTTTACACTCTGTCGGATCCTTTTTTAGCTCCACGTTGTCTATGTATTTACTTCCGTGTTCGTCAGTCTTTTGGTCCTGGATGTTTTCAATCATGTGTGTAATTAGGAGTTATTCCCTTCCAGGATCCTAACTCTGAATTAACACCTGTCTAGTCGAATCCAGCTGGTCTGTATGGGTATACTCGGCGTAGGATCAGGCAAAAGCATTGAGTTGCGTACCTTGTGCAGGTCCGGACCTCAGTTGGTTGCCATGTGTCCCTGTCAAGTGGTTAGTCTTTAAACTACAAGTGGTTTGAGCAGACAAAAACCCAGAAGGCGATCCCTCTCTATGGTTGTCATGCATCCGCCCTTAGAGTTCCGTCCTGTGTTTCGGTAGGTGTATGGAGGGTTTAGGATCAGGCAAATCTTCTCTGGTTTTCGTATCGTACGTCTGCCAGTAGTAGAAGTTGATTGCCATGTGTCCATACCAACCATCTCAGTCGTAGGTAATTCAGTGGTTTGGGCGATAGTGACCCGTGGAGCTACTCCCTTCCAGGATCGTAGTGTTCCAGTGGTATGTCAACCCAAGACAGATAATTTTTTTTGTAGTCTAGGTAAAAAAGTGGTTAGGTTGTCCAGGCTTAGTGCGGCGGGGTAAGGGATCCCCCAGTAAGAAATTATTCTGTGGGATCCAATTCTCCGCCAGACATTATCTGGGCACCCCAGGGATTACACGGCCAATGCGAGTCCTCCAGCCGCAGCGCCTGACCCAAAAGCCCCACTTTTCGAGGACTTAACTGCCCCAACCCGCTAGGATGAAACACGCGCTACTGAACATACTGCCAATTCTAAACTGGTCGTCCAGCGCGGTACGCGAGTCTCCTGTTTTTGTGGGGCTGGGAGGGTTGAGCCGCTTGGTCTGCCAACAGAACCCCGAGAGGTCCCGAAGGAGTCCGGTCTATCCATATCCTCCTATCTTCTTGCTTGGTGTATGGAAGGGCCTAATTGTTTAGGGTGTAATCGCTGCGGGGGAGTCGCCAAGGTCGAGGTCCCCAGAGTAGTTGGAGAAAAAAGGTTCTCGTCCGTTGGGGGTGCTGGTGGGTATCTTCAAACAATTGTTTTAGAAGGATGGTGGGTTGGTGAAGGTTTTTTTGTTAAATTTGGTCTATTTGTGTTCTATTTTATTGTTTCTTTTCATCAAGGGTCCATGGTCATGGTAACCCTGAGTTCAAGAGACTTTAAAAAATAAAATTAATATATATATTTATGTACATATGTATTAATTTTTTATTTTATTTTTATTGTATTCTTTTATTTTTAAATTTAGTTGTTTCCTATTGGTCAAGGCTCCATGGTCATGGTAACCCCAAGAGGAGAAAATGTGATATTTTGTTAAATATAAATTGGTTCCCTAGTGATTATTGTTACAGGATCCAAGGGACCAATAAGGATAAATATAAAGTACATTTTTAAGAGTCCGTAGTCATTGTAGCTCTGGAATACTATAAAATATCTATTTTACGGTCCTAATGGCCACCTTTTATATTTTTAGGGGAGCCTACTGGTAAAAAGGCCCTATGGCTAAGTATTGGTGTCTGTCTGTCAGTAGGGTTGGGACCAAGGATGGGGTGGGGGTACACATGCATACGCACATGAACATAAAAGGGGATGTGCCTATACACATATTTTTTACATATACAAAAGCATACACATACAACCCCACAAGTGGTGTGAGGGATAGCATACAACGTCACACTCCACTACATCCTAGTGTGTGCATATATATATGAGAGCTGTGTAAAAATCCAATTAAGGAAAGAAGAGTGTACAAATAAAATAGTAGCCAAAAGGAGACTCCTCCGACGTCTGTGTGGAACCTGCCTTCCTTACAGCAACACTACAGATCTAGAGGAGTCCCAGCCACGACGCGTTTCTGCCTTACTCAGCTTCATCAGGTAGCAGGGAGGAGAATATATAAATAAAAGGTGCAAAAAGTAGTAAAAATGTATGTGTATATATATCTGCATGTACAGTAGGGTGTACTGTGTAATTTACTTGCCTTGAATGTAGTCCTGGTTGGGTGTGTGGAGCGAAATGCTGCCTGTCCAGTGGTCTCCCTGTAAAGTTGTGAGGAGCGCTACCTCTCTGGTGTGTGCATGTGTGGGCCAGGTGGCTTAGGTTATTTTGATTGGTCTGTACTGTTACTAGGTAGGATAGCCGGTAACAGGTTGTGGTGTGGAGGGTTCAGATAAGGGTGAGAGTGGAATGGGGATGCAGTAAAGTGGATGGGCAGTTAGAGTAGAGGTCAAGCACACCTAACAACAATACAATGGAGACCCAATGTGATAAAAGTTAAACCTTGTAGTGACACAAGGTTTTCAAAATGTTATTTGGTATGAATGATGAATGAAGAATGGGACAGACAAGGTTAACAACATGAGGTCAGGTACAGATACATGTACACACATACACAGAGGGGTTAGAACTAGGGTTGCAGTTCAGGTTAGGGGCTAGGGTTAAGGTTAGAGTTAGGAATGGTAGGGGTTAGAATGGTTAAGGTTAGGTTTAGGGTAGAATGGTTAAGGTTTGGGTTGGGGTTGGAATAGTTACGGTTAGGGTTGGAGTTATTCAGGCTAGGGTTAGAGTTAGAATGGTTAAGGTTAGGGTTAAGGACAAAGTAAGGGTGATTGAGGTTAGGTTTAGAGTAAGAATGGTTGCGGTTAGGGTTGGAATGGTTAACGTTAGGTTACCAGTAGGTGAGGAGTTGGTTAAGTCTTGTAAGGTCCAATTAACAAATAGGGATCACAGTACATTATAAGAGACAGACAAGGTTAACAACATAAGGTCAGACACAGATACATATACTAACACACACACTCACAGAGGGGTTTGGGCTAGGATTGCAGTTAAGGTGGGGGGCTAGGGTTAAGGTTAGGAATGGTTAGGGTTAGGGTAAGAATGGTTAAGGCCAGGGTTTGGGTTAGAGTTAAAATGGTTAAGGTTAGGTTTAGGGTAGGAATGTTTCAGGTTAGGGTTGGAATGGTTCCGGTTAGGTTATGGGTTAGGTAAGGGGGTTGGGTAGGTCTTGTGGGGTCCAATTTTAAACGGATGTAAAAAGCATTATATTTTGTAAAATATTTTATTTTATTTATTTTTATATATATTTCCCCCCCCTTTTTAATTGTATTTTATTTTTTTATAAAGGTGATGCCCTTCTTGAAGGGCAAGTTCAGGTGTGTGGTGGTTGAATCCAGGGTCTTTGGTGAAAAAAATCTAGAATTCTTGGTCTTTTGATGAAAACTTGTTTGAGAAGGCTTGGAGTAGGTGGGTCTTGAATTATCCGTCGTTCTAGTTGTTTCCCAGGTGGAAGGTGTGTGTTGGTGGAGGTCTCAGAAGTGATGTCCTTCAGAGATTTGGTAGAGCTATTTTAGGTTGTATTTAATCTAATGATTATTTTTGACCTGTTCACCATCGAACCATTTCCCAGAGAAGTATACTGGGCGTAGAATCAACACCCCTAGAAAAAGCCTGATTTGAGATGATCCCAGGTAATTTACAGGGATAAAAATGTCCTTGGCTTGCTGCGTCCAGATCCCTCGGCAGGCAACGTAGCGGTGACTGGCTAGTGTTTGTTTCTAGTTTTGAGTCGGTTGATCCACTTCCATCTCTGACAAGTGGAAGCCGAAGGGGGGGAAGGGAGGGGTGTGCACTCCACATCATATACGCGCGGGCCGGAGGGGTCCGGGCGCGGCCGGCCAAAGTAGTAGGCCCCATGGTTGCCCACTTGTAGATTAACCCGTTGGTTGGGTTTAAAGACTGTCTGTCTGTAGGGTTAGGTATGGTTTTTAGAATGGTTAAGCTTAGGTTTAGGGTAAGGTATAGGGTTAGGTGTTAGGGTTAGGTTTTGAATATAATTGTGTTTCGTTTCAACTAGTTACTTTTATGGTGCACAGGCCTATCTCCTGTTTATCCCTCCCATTTCTGATGATCTAATATAATAGGTGTAGTACTTAAAAAGGCACGTAGATGTCCTCCTAGGATCATAAATTAAGCTGAGGTAGGCACCAAGTTGCCTCTTTTTCTGGGTGGCAGTGCAGAAGTCGATGTGGTGAGATTCATTCAACCATAGTGTTGTTAAATATGAACATAAACGCCATATTGTGCATTAAATGGTTTTATTGTTTTGTTAAAGGAAAGGAAAAACCTAAAAGAGGAAGTGCCAAACTAAAACCAAACAAACCATAAATATATAGAGAGTAAAAATAAAATATGAATAAAACCATGTTCTTCTCCATCCATTTTCCTGTCTGTTAAAACCCATTTTCTAAAACCTCTCGTTCAGGCCATTTGGCGTTATTGTCTGTAGGTGCTGGATCCACTCCCGTTCTACCCTCTTTCGCTGCCCACAGGTCCAGCCTATATGTGACTGTAACCGTGATATGGTAAGGTGAGTGATGGGGTGCTCCTGGAAGTGGGTTATGAGTTCCGTTTGTAGGTGTGCCCTTTTAATGTTATACAGGTGTTGTTTGAGTCTGGTTTCTATGGTGTTTGGTTTCTCCAATGTATTGTTTATTGCAAAGTGTACATGTAATGATACAAATGGTTAGGGTTAGAGGGTTAGGGGGGGGGCTAGGGTTAGGGGGTTGGGGTTAGGGGTAGGGGTAGGGTTAGTTTCTAGTTTTGAGTCGGTTGATCCACTTCCATCTCTGACACGTGGAAGCCGAAGGGGGGGAAGGGAGGGGTTAGGGGCTAAGGGTTAGGGGCTAAGGGTTGGGGGTTAAGGGTTTTAGGGTTGGGGGTTAAGGGTTAGGGTTAGGGGGGGGCTAGGGTTAGGGTTAGGGTGTTGGGGTTAGGGGTAGGGGTAGGGTTAGTTTCTAGTTTTGAGTCGGTTGATCCACTTCCATCTCTGACACGTGGAAGCTGAAGGGGGGGAAGGGAGGGGTTAGGGGCTAAGGGTTGGGGGCTAAAGGTTTGGGGGCTAAAGGTTTGGGGGCTAAAGGTTTGGGGGCTAAAGGTTTGGGGGCTAAGGTTTGGGGGCTTAAGGTTTGGGGGCTAAAGGTTTGGGGGCTAAAGGTTTGGGGGCTAAAGGTTTGGGGGCTAAAGGTTTGGGGGCTAAAGGTTTGGGGGCTAAAGGTTTGGGGGCTAAAGGGTTGGGGGCTAAAGGGTTGGGGGCTAAAGGGTTGGGGGTTAAAGGGTTGGGGGTTAAAGGGTTGGGGGTTAAAGGGTTGGGGGTTAAGGGGGAGCTAGGGTTAGGGTGTTGGGGTTAGGGGTAGGGGTAGGGTTAGTTTCTAGTTTTGAGTCGGTTGATCCACTTCCATGTCTGACACGTGGAAGCCGAAGGGGGGGAAGGGAGGGGTTAGTGTTAGAGGGTTAGAGGGTTGGGGGCTAAGGGTTGGGGGCTAAGGGTTGGGGGCTAAGGTTTGGGGGTTAGGGTGTTGGGGTTAGAATGGTTAAGGGTTGGGGTTAGAATGGTTAAGGGTTGGGGTTAGAATGGTTAAGGGTTGGGGTTAGAATGGTTAAGGGTTGGGGTTAGAATGGTTAAGGGTTGGGGTTAGAATGGTTAAGGGTTGGGGTTAGAATGGTTAAGGGTTGGGGGTTAGAATGGTTAAGGGTTGGGGGTTAGAAGGGTTAAGGGTTGGGGGTTAGAAGGGTTAAGGGTTGGGGGTTAGAATGGTTAAGGGTTGGGGGTTAGAATGGTTAAGGGTTGGGGGTTAGAATGGTTAAGGGTTGGGGGTTAGAATGGTTAAGGGTTGGGGGTTAGAAGGGTTAAGGGTTAAGGGTTGGGGGTTAGAATGGTTATGGGTTGGGGGTTAGAATGGTTGGGGGTTAGAATGGTTGGGGGTTAGAATGGTTGGGGGTTAGAATGTTTGGGGGTTAGAATGGTTGGGGGTTAGAATGGTTGGGGGTTGGGGGTTAAGGGTTGGGGGTTAAGGGTTGGGGGTTAGAATGGTTGGGGGTTAGAATGGTTACGGGTTGGGGGTTAGAATGGTTAAGGGTTGGGGGTTAGAATGGTTACGGGTTGGGGGTTAAGGGTTGGGGGTTAAGGGTTGGGGGTTAGAATGGTTGAGGGTTGGGGGTTAAGGGTTGGGGGTTAAGGGTTGGGGTTAGAATGGTTGGGGGTTAGAATGGTTGGGGGTTAGAATGGTTGGGGGTTAGAATGGTTGGGGGTTGGGGGTTAAGGGTTGGGGGTTAAGGGTTGGGGGTTAGAATGGTTACGGGTTGGGGGTTAGAATGGTTACGGGTTGGGGGTTAGAATGGTTAAGGGTTGGGGGTTAAGTGTTGGGGGTTAAGGGTTGGGGGTTAAGGGTTTGGGGTTAAGGGTTTTAGGGTTAGGGGTTAAGGGTTTTAGGGTTAGGGGGGCTAGGGTTAGGGTTAGGGGGGGCTAGGGTTAGGGTGTTGGGGTTAGGGGTAGGGGTTAGTTTCTAGTTTTGAGTCGGTTGATCCACTTCCATCTCTGACACGTGGAAGCCGAAGGGTTGGGGGTTAAGGGTTGGGGGTTAAGGGTTTTAGGGTTAGGGGTTAAGGGTTTTAGGGTTAGGGGGGGTTAGGGTTAGGGGGGGGGGGCTAGGGTTAGGGTGTTGGGGTTAGGGGTAGGGGTTAGTTTCTAGTTTTGAGTCGGTTGATCCACTTCCATCTCTGACACGTGGAAGCCGAAGGGGGGGAAGGGAGGGGTTAGGGTTAGAGGGTTAGGGGCTAAGGGTTGGGGGCTAAGGGTTGGGGGCTAAGGGTTGGGGGCTAAGGTTTGGGAGCTAAGGTTTGGGGGCTAAGGTTTGGGGGCTAAGGGTTGGGGGTTAAGGGTTTTAGGGTTAGGGGTTAAGGGTTTTAGGGTTAGGGGTTAAGGGTTTTAGGGTTGGGGGGGCTAGGGTTAGGGTTAGAGGGGGGCTAGGGTTAGGGTGTTGGGTTTAGGGGTAGGGGTTAGTTTCTAGTTTTGAGTCGGTTGATCCACTTCCATCTCTGACACGTGGAAGCCGAAGGGGGGGAAGGGAGGGGTTAGGGTTAGAGGGTTAGGGGCTGAGGTTTGGGGGCTAAGGTTTGGGGGCTAAGGGTTGGGGGTTAAGGGTTTTAGAATTAGGGGGGGTTAGGGTTAGGGTGTTGGGGTTAGGGGTAGGGGTTAGTTTCTAGTTTTGAGTCGGTTGATCCACTTCCATCTCTGACACGTGGAAGCCGAAGGGGGAAGGGAGGGGTTAGGGTTTAGAGGGTTAGAGGGTTAGAGGGTTAGGGGCTAAGGGTTGGGGGCTAAGGGTTGGGGGCTAAGGGTTGGGGGCTAAGGGTTGGGGGCTAAGGGTTGGGGGCTAAGGTTTGGGGGCTAAGGTTTGGGGGTTAGGGGGTAAGGGTTAGGGTGTTGGGGTTAGAATGGTTAAGGGTTGGGGTTAGAATGGTTAAGGGTTGGGGTTAGAATGGTTAAGGGTTGGGGTTAGAATGGTTAAGGGTTGGGGTTAGAATGGTTAAGGGTTAAATTGGTTAATGGTTAGAATGGTTAAGGGTTGGGGGTTAAGGGTTGGGGGTTAAGGGTTGGGGGTTAAGGGTTGGGGGTTAGGGTTAGAATGGTTGGGGGTTAGAATGGTTAAGGGTTAAGGGTTGGGGGTTAGAATGGTTGGGGGTTAGAATGGTTAAGGGTTAAGGGTTGGGGGTTAGAATGGTTAAGGGTAAAGGGTTGGGGATTAGAATGGTTACGGGTTAATGGTTGGGCGTTAGAATGGTTGGGGGTTACGGGTTGGGGATTAAGGGTTGGGGGTTAAGGGTTATAGGGTTAGGGGGTAAGGGTTAGGGTTAGGTTTTGAATATAATTGTTTCGTTTCAACTGGTTAGTTTTACGGTGCACAGGCCTATCTTCTGTTTATCCCTCCCATTTCTGATGATCTAATGTAATAGTAGGTGTAGTACTTAAAAAGGCCCATAGATGTCCTCCTAGGATCATAAATTAAACTGAGGTAAGCTCCAAGTTGCCTCTTTTTCTGGGTGGCAGTGCAGAAGTCGATGTGGTGAGATTCATTCAACCATAGTGTTGTTAAATATGAACATAAACGCCATATTGTGCATTAAATGGTTTTATTGTTTTGTTAAAGGAAAAACCTAAAAGAGGAAGTGCCAAACTAAAACCAAACAAACCATAAATATATAGAGAGTAAAAATAAAATATGAATACAACCATGTTCTTCTCCATCCATTTTCCTGTCTGTTAAAACCCATTTTCTAAAACCTCTCGTTCAGGCCATTTGGCGTTATTGTCTGTAGGTGCTGGATCCACTCCCGTTCTACCCTCTTTCGCTGCCCACAGGTCCAGCCTATATGTGACTGTAACCCTGATATGGTAAGGTGAGTGATGGGGTGCTCCTGGAAGTGGGTTATGATTACCGTTTGTAGGTGTGCCCTTTTAATGTTATACAGGTGTTGTTTGAGTCTGGTTTCTATGGTGTTTTGTTTCTCCAATGTATTGTTTATTGCAAAGTGTACATGTAATACATTATATAAATGGTTAGGGTTAGAGGGTTGGGGGGGGGGGGGCTAGGGTTAGGGGGTTAGGGGTAGGGGTTAGGGGTAGGGGTAGGGTTAGTTTCTAGTTTTGAGTCGGTTGATCCACTTCCATCTCTGACACGTGGAAGCCGAAGTGTTGGGGGTAAGGGTTGGGGGTTAAGGGTTTGGGGTTAAGGGTTTTAGGGTTAGGGGTTAAGGGTTTTAGGGTTAGGGGGGGCTAGGGTTAGGGTTAGGGGGGGGGGGCTAGGGTTAGGGTGTTGGGGTTAGGGGTAGGGGTTAGTTTCTAGTTTTGAGTCGGTTGATCCACTTCCATCTCTGACACGTGGAAGCCGAAGGGGGGGAAGGGAGGGGTTAGATGGTTAGGGGCTAAGGGTTGGGGGCTAAGGGTTGGGGGCTAAGGGTTGGGGGCTAAGGGTTGGGGGCTAAGGGTTGGGGGCTAAGGGTTGGGGGCTAAGGGTTGGGGGCTAAGGGTTGGGGGCTAAGGGTTTTAGGGTTAGGGGTTTAGGGTTAGGGGTTTAGGGTTTTAGGGTTAAGGGGGGGTTAGGGTTAGGGGGGCTAGGGTTAGGGTGTTGGGGTTAGGGGTAGGGGTTAGTTTCTAGTTTTGAGTCGGTTGATCCACTTCCATCTCTGACACGTGGAAGCCGAAGGGGGGGAAGGGAGGGGTTAGGGTTAGAGGGTTGGGGGCTAAGGTTTGGGGGCTAAGGTTTGGGGGCTAAGGTTTGGGGGTTAAGGTTTGGGGGTTAAGGTTTGGGGGTTAAGGGTTGGGGTTTAGGGGGTAAGGGTTAGGGTGTTGGGGTTAGAATGGTTAAGGGTTGGGGTTAGAATGGTTAAGGGTTGGGGTTAGAATGGTTAAGGGTTGGGGTTAGAATGGTTAAGGGTTGGGGTTAGAATGGTTAAGGGTTGGGGTTAGAATGGTTAAGGGTTGGGGTTAGAATGGTTAAGGGTTGGGGTTAGAATGGTTAAGGGTTGGGGTTAGAATGGTTAAGGGTTGGGGTTAGAATGGTTAAGGGTTAGAATGGTTAAGGGTTGGGGGTTAAGGGTTGGGGGTTAAGGGTTGGGGGTTAGGGGGTAAGGGTTAGGGGTTAGAATGGTTGGGGGTTAGAATGGTTAAGGGTTAAGGGTTGGGGGTTAGAATGGTTAAGGGTTAAGGGTTGGGGGTTAGAATGGTTAAGGGTTAAGGGTTGGGCGTTAGAATGGTTGGGCGTTACGGGTTGGGGATTAAGGGTTAGGGGTTAAGGGTTATAGGGTTAGGGGGTAAGGGTTAGGGTTAGGTTTTGAATATAATTGTGTTTCGTTTCAACTGGTTAGGCCTGTGCACCGTAAAACTATCTGCTGTTTATCCCTCCCATTTCTGATGATCTATTGTAATAGTAGGTGTAGTACTTAAAAAGGCCCGTAGATGTCCTCCTAGGATCATAAATTAAACTGAGGTACGCTCCAAGTTGCCTCTTTTTCTGGGTGGCAGTGCAGAAGTCGATGTGGTGAGATTCATTCAACCATAGTGTTGTTAAATATGAACATAAACGCCATATTGTGCATTAAATGGTTTTATTGTTTTGTTAAAGGAAAAACCTAAAAGAGGAAGTGCCAAACTAAAACCAAACAAACCATAAATATATAGAGAGTAAAAATAAAATATGAATAAAACCATGTTCTTCTCCATCCATTTTCCTGTCTAAAACCCATTTTCTAAAACCTCTCGTTCAGGCCATTTGGCGTTATTGTCTGTAGGTGCTGGATCCACTCCCGTTCTACCCTCTTTCGCTGCCCACAGGTCCAGCCTATATGTGACTGTAACCCTGATATGGTAAGGTGAGTGATGGGGTGCTCCTGGAAGTGGGTTATGAGTTCCGTTTGTAGGTGTGCCCTTTTAATGTTATACAGGTGTTTGAGTCTGGTTTCTATGGTGTTTGGTTTCTCCAATGTATTGTATATTGCAAAGTGTACATGTAATGAATGATATAAATGGTTAGGGTTGGGGGGGGGGGGGGGGGGGGCTAGGGTTAGGGGGTTAGGGGTAGGGGTTAGGGGTAGGGGTAGGGTTAGTTTCTAGTTTTGAGTCGGTTGATCCACTTCCATCTCTGACACGTGGGGGTTAAGGGTTTGGGGTTAAGGGTTTTAGGGTTAGGGGTTAAGGGTTTTAGGGTTAGGGGGGGGTTAGGGTTAGGGGGGGCTAGGGTTAGGGTGTTAGGGGTAGGGGTTAGTTTCTAGTTTTGAGTCGGTTGATCCACTTCCATCTCTGACACGTGGAAGCCGAAGGGGGGGAAGGGAGGGGTTAGGGTTAGAGGGTTGGGGGCTAAGGGTTGGGGGCTAAGGGTTGGGGGCTAAGGGTTGGGGGCTAGGGGGTAAGGGTTAGGGTGTTGGGGTTAGAATGGTTAAGGGTTGGGGTTAGAATGGTTAAGGGTTGGGGTTAGAATGGTTAAGGGTTGGGGTTAGAATGGTTAAGGGTTGGGGTTAGAATGGTTAAGGGTTGGGGGTTAGAATGTTTGGGGGTTAGAATGGTTAAGGGTTAAGGTTTGGGGGTTAGAATGGTTAAGGGTTAAGGGTTGGGGGTTAGAATGGTTAAGGGTTAAGGGTTGGGGGTTAGAATGGTTAAGGGTTAAGGGTTGGGGGTTAGAATGGTTACGGGTTAAGGGTTGGGGGTTAGAATGGTTACGGGTTGGGGGTTAAGGGTTGGGGGTTAAGGGTTGGGGGTTAGAATGGTTGAGGGTTTGGGGTTAGAATGGTTGGGGGTTAGAATGGTTGGGGGTTGGGGGTTAAGGGTTGGGGGTTAGAATGGTTACGGGTTGGGGGTTAGAATGGTTACGGGTTGGGGGTTAGAATGGTTAAGGGTTGGGGGTTAAGGGTTGGGGGTTAAGGGTTTGAGGTTAGAATGGTTGGGGGTTAGAATGGTTGGGGGTTGGGGGTTAAGGGTTAAGGGTTGGGGGTTAAGGGTTGGGGTTAGAATGGTTAAGGGTTGGGGGTTAGAATGGTTACGGGTTGGGGATAAAGGGTTGGGGGTTACGGGTTGGGGGTTAAGGGTTGGGGGTTAAGGGTTGGGGGTTAAGGGTTGGGGGTTAAGGGTTGGGGGTTAGAATGGTTTAGGGTTTGGGGTTAGAATGGTTGGGGGTTAGAATGGTTGGGGGTTAAGGGTTGGGGGTTAAGGGTTGGGGGTTAGAATGGTTACGGGTTGGGGGTTAGAATGGTTACGGGTTGGGGGTTAGAATGGTTACTGGTTGGGGGTTAGAATGGTTAAGGGTTGGGGGTTAATGGTTGGGGGTTAAGGGTTTGGGGTTAAGGGTTTTAGGGTTAGGGGTTAAGGGTTTTAGGGTTAGGGGGGGGCTAGGGTTAGGGGGGGGCTAGGGTTAGGGTGTTGGGGTTAGGGGTAGGGGTTAGTTTCTAGTTTTGAGTCGGTTGATCCACTTCCATCTCTGACACGTGGAAGCCGAAGGGGGGGGAAGGGAGGGGTTAGGGTTAGAGGGTTGGGGGCTAAGGTTTGGGTGCTAAGGTTTGGGGGTTAAGGGTTGGGGGTTAAGGGTTTTAGGGTTAGGGGTTAAGGGTTTTAGGGTTAGGGGGGGCTAGGGTTAGGGGGGGGGGGCTAGGGTTAGGGTGTTGGGGTTAGGGGTAGGGGTTAGTTTCTAGTTTTGAGTCGGTTGATCCACTTCCATCTCTGACACGTGGAAGCCGAAGGGGGGGAAGGGAGGGGTTAGGGTTAGAGGGTTAGGGGCTAAGGTTTGGGGGCTAAGGTTTGGGGGCTAAGGTTTGGGGGCTAAGGTTTGGGGGCTAAGGGTTGGGGGTTAAGGGTTGGGGGTTAGAATGGTTAAGGGTTGGGGGTTAGAATGGTTACGGGTTGGGGGTTAAGGGTTGGGGGTTAAGGGTTGGGAGTTAGAATGGTTGAGGGTTTGGGGTTAGAATGGTTGGGGGTTAGAATGGTTGGGGGTTGGGGGTTAAGGGTTGGGGGTTAAGGGTTGGGGGTTAGAATGGTTACGGGTTGGGGGTTAAGGGTTCGGGGTTGGGGGTTAAGGGTTTGGGGTTAAGGGTTTTAGGGTTAGGGGTTAAGGGTTTTAGGGTTAGGGGGGCTAGGGTTAGGGTTAGGGGGGGCTAGGGTTAGGGTGTTGGGGTTAGGGGTAGGGGTTAGTTTCTAGTTTTGAGTCGGTTGATCCACTTCCATCTCTGACACGTGGAAGCCGAAGAGGGGGAAGGGAGGGGTTAGGGTTAGAGGGTTGGGGGCTAAGGGTTGGGGGCTAAGGGTTGGGGGCTAAGGGTTGGGGGCTAAGGGTTGGGGGCTAAGGTTTGGGGGTTAAGGGATGGGGGTTAAGGGTTTTAGGGTTAGGGGTTAAGGGTTAGGGGGGGGGCTAGGGTTAGGGGGGGCTAGGGTTAGGGTGTTGGGGTTAGGGGTAGGGGTTAGTTTCTAGTTTTGAGTCGGTTGATCCACTTCCATCTCTGACACGTGGAAGCTGAAGGGGGGGAAGGGAGGGGTTAGGGTTAGAGGGTTGTGGGCTAAGAGTTGTGGGCTAAGGTTTGGGGGCTAAGGGTTGGGGGTTAAGGGTTTTAGGGTTAGGGGTTAAGGGTTTTAGGGTTAGGGGGGGGCTAGGGTTAGGGGTGGGCTAGGGTTAGGGTGTTGGGGTTAGGGGTAGGGGTTAGTTTCTAGTTTTGAGTCGGTTGATCCACTTCCATCTCTGACACGTGGAAGCCGAAGGGGGGGAAGGGAGGGGTTAGGGTTAGAGGGTTAGGGGCTAAGGTTTGGGGGCTAAGGTTTGGGGGCTAAGGTTTGGGGGCTAAGGTTTGGGGGCTAAGGTTTGGGGGCTAAGGTTTGGGGGTTAGAATGGTTAAGGGTTGGGGTTAGAATGGTTAAGGGTTGGGGTTAGAATGGTTAAGGGTTGGGGTTAGAATGGTTAAGGGTTGGGGTTAGAATGGTTAAGGGTTGGGGTTAGAATGGTTAAGGGTTGGGGTTAGAATGGTTAAGGGTTGGGGTTAGAATGGTTAAGGGTTAGAATGGTTAAGGGTTAGAATGGTTAAGGGTTGGGGGTTAAGGGTTGGGGGTTAGGGGGTAAGGGTTAGGGTGTTGGGGTTAGAATGGTTAAGGGTTGGGGGTTAGAATGGTTGGGGGTTAGAATGGTTAAGGGTTAAGGGTTGGGGGTTAGAATGGCTAAGGGTTAAGGGTTGGGGGTTAGAATTGTTAAGGGTTAAGGGTTGGGGGTTAGAATGGTTAAGGGTTGGGGATTAGAATGGTTAAGGGTTAAGGGTTGGGCGTTAGAATGGTTGGGGGTTACGGGTTGGGGATTAAGGGTTGGGGGTTAGGGGGTAAGGGTTAAGGGTTGGGCGTTAGAATGGTTGGGGGTTACGGGTTGGGGATTAAGGGTTGGGGGTTAGGGGGTAAGGGTTAGGGTTAGGTTTTGAATATAATTGTGTTTCGTTTCAACTGGTTAGTTTTACGGTGCACAGGCCTATCTTCTGTTTATCCCTCCTATTTCTGATGATCTAATATAATAGTAGGTGTAGTACTTAAAAAGGCCCGTAGATGTCCTCCTAGGATCATAAATTAAACTGAGGTACGCTCCAAGTTGCCTCTTTTTCTGGGTGGCAGTGCAGAAGTCGATGTGGTGAGATTCATTCAACCATAGTTTTGTTAAATATGAACATAAACGCCATATTGTGCATTAAATGGTTTTATTGTTTTGTTAAAGGAAAAACCTAAAAGAGGAAGTGCCAAACTAAAACCAAACAAACCATAAATATATAGAGAGTAAAAATAAAATATGAATAAAACCATGTTCTTCTCCATCCATTTTCCTGTCTAAAACCTCTCGTTCAGGCCATTTGGCGTTATTGTCTGTAGGTGCTGGATCCACTCCCGTTCTACCCTCTTTCGCTGCCCACAGGTCCAGCCTATATGTGACTGTAACCCTGATATGGTAAGGTGAGTGATGGGGTGCTCCTGGAAGTGGGTTATGAGTTCCGTTTGTAGGTGTGCCCTTTTAATGTTATACAGGTGTTTGAGTCTGGTTTCTATGGTGTTTGGTTTCTCCAATGTATTGTATATTGCAAAGTGTACATGTAATGAATGATATAAATGGTTAGGGTTGGGGGGGGGGGGGGGGGCTAGGGTTAGGGGGTTAGGGGTAGGGGTTAGGGGTAGGGGTAGGGTTAGTTTCTAGTTTTGAGTCGGTTGATCCACTTCCATCTCTGACACGTGGGGGTTAAGGGTTGGGGGTTAAGGGTTTGGGGTTAAGGGTTTTAGGGTTAGGGGTTAAGGGTTTTAGGGTTAGGGGGGGTTAGGGTTAGGGGGGGCTAGGGTTAGGGTGTTAGGGGTAGGGGTTAGTTTCTAGTTTTGAGTCGGTTGATCCACTTCCATCTCTGACACGTGGAAGCCGAAGGGGGGGAAGGGAGGGGTTAGGGTTAGAGGGTTGGGGGCTAAGGGTTGGGGGCTAAGGGTTGGGGGCTAAGGGTTGGGGGCTAGGGGGTAAGGGTTAGGGTGTTGGGGTTAGAATGGTTAAGGGTTGGGGTTAGAATGGTTAAGGGTTGGGGTTAGAATGGTTAAGGGTTGGGGTTAGAATGGTTAAGGGTTGGGGTTAGAATGGTTAAGGGTTGGGGGTTATAATGTTTGGGGGTTAGAATGGTTAAGGGTTAAGGTTTGGGGGTTAGAATGGTTAAGGGTTAAGGGTTGGGGGTTAGAATGGTTAAGGGTTAAGGGTTGGGGGTTAGAATGGTTAAGGGTTAAGGGTTGGGGGTTAGAATGGTTACGGGTTAAGGGTTGGGGGTTAGAATGGTTAAGGGTTTAGGGTTGGGCGTTAGAATGGTTGGGGGTTACGGGTTGGGGATTAAGGGTTAGGGGGTAAGGGTTAGGGTTAGGTTTTGAATATAATTGTGTTTCGTTTCAACTGGTTAGTTTTACGGTGCACAGGCCTATCTTCTGTTTATCCCTCCCATTTCTGATGATCTAATGTAATAGTAGGTGTAGTACTTAAAAAGGCCCGTAGATGTCCTCCTAGGATCATAAATTAAACTGAGGTATGCTCCAAGTTGCCCTTGGTTCACTCCAGACCTGACTGCCCTCGACCAGCACAAAAATATCCTGTGGCGGACTGCAATAGCATCGAATAGTCCCCGCGATATGCAACTGTTCAGGGAAGTCAGGAACCAATACACGCAGTCAGTCAGGAAAGCTAAGGCCAGCTTCTTCAGGCAGAAGTTTGCATCCTGTAGCTCCAACTCCAAAAAGTTCTGGGACACTGAAGTCCATGGAGAACAAGAGCACCTCCTCCCAGCTGCCCACTGCACTGAGGCTAGGTAACACGGTCACCACCGATAAATCCATAATTATCGAAAACTTCAACAAACATTTCTCAACAGCTGGCCATGCCTTCCGCCTGGCTACTCCAACCTCAGCCAACAGCTCCGCCCCCCCCCCCCCCGCAGCTACTCTCCCAAGCCTCTCCTGGTTCTCCTTTACCCAAATCCAGATAGCAGATGTTCTGAAAGAGCTGCAAAACCTGGACCCGTACAAATCAGCTGGGCTTGACAATCTGGACCCTCTATTTCTGAAACTATCCGCCGCCATTGTCGCAACCCCTATTTACCAGCCTGTTCAACCTCTCTTTCATATCGTCTGAGATCCCCAAGGATTGGAAATCTGCCGCAGTCATCCCCCTCTTCAAAGGGGGAGACACCCTGGACCCAAACTGTTACAGACCTATATCCATCCTGCCCTGCCTATCTAAGGTCTTTGAAAGCCAAGTCAACAAACAGGTCACTGACCATCTCGAATACCACCGTACCTTCTTCGCTGTGCAATCTGGTTTCCGAGCCGGTCACGGGTGCACCTCAGCCACGCTCAAGGTACTAAACGATATCATAACCGCCATCGATAAAAGACAGTACTGTGCAGCCGTCTTCATCGACCTTGCCAAGGCTTTCGACTCTGTCAATCACCATATTCTTATCTGCAGACTCAGTAGCCTCGGTTTTTCGGCTGACTGCCTTGCCTGGTTCACCAATTACTTTGCAGACAGAGTTCAGTGTGTCAAATCGGAGGGCATGCTGTCCGGTCCTCTGGCAGTCTCTATGGGGGTGCCACAGGGTTCAATCCTCGGGCCGAGTCTTTTCTCTGTATATATCAATGATGTTGCTCTTGCTGCGGGCGATTCCCTGATCCACCTCTACGCAGACGACACCATTCTATATACTTCCGGCCCGTCCTTGGACACGTCCTTGGACATCTAACCTCCAAACGAGCTTCAATTCCATACAACACTCCTTCCGTGGTCTCCAACTGCTCTTAAACGCTAGTACAACCAAATGCATGCTTTTCAACCGTTCGCTGCCTGCACCCGCACGCCTGACCAGCATCACCACCCTGGATGGTTCCGACCTTGAATATGTGGACATCTATAAGTACCTAGGTGTCTGCTAGACTGTAAACTCTCCTTCCAGACTCATATCAAACATCTCCAATCGAAAATCAAATCAAGAATCGGCTTTCTATTCCGCAACAAAGCCTCCTTCACTCACGCCGCTAAACTTACCCTAGTAAAACTGACTATCCTACCGATCCTCGACTTCGGCAACGTCATCTACAAAATTGCTTCCAACACTCTACTCAGCAAACTGGATGCAGTTTATCACAGTGCCATCCGTTTTGTCACTAAAGCACCTTATACCACCCACCACTGCGACTTGTATGCTCTAGTCGGCTGGCCCTCGCTACATATTCGTCGCCAGACCCACTGGCTCCAGGTCATCTACAAGTCCATGCTAGGTAAAGCTCCGCCTTATCTCAGTTCACTGGTCACGATGGCAACACCCATCCGTAGCACGCGCTCCAGCAGGTGTATCTCACTGATCATCCCTAAAGCCAACACCTCATTTGGCCGCCTTTCGTTCCAGTTCTCTGCTGCCTGTGACTGGAACGAATTGCAAAAATCGCTGAAGTTGGAGACCTTTTATCTCCCTCACCAACTTCAAACATCTGCTATCTGAGCAGTTAACCGATCGCTGCAGCTGTACATAGTCTATTGGTAAATAGCCCACCCATTTTTACCTACCTCATCCCCATACTGTTTTTATTTATTTACTTTTCTGCTCTTTTGCACACCTGTACATGACCATCTGATCATTTATCACTCCAGTGTTATTAATCTGCAAAATTGTAATTATTCGCCTACCTCCTCATGCCTTTTGCACACAATGTATATAGACTCCCCTTTTTTTTCTTTTTCTACTGTGTTATTGACTTGTTAATTGTTCACTTACTCCATGTGTAACTTTGTTGTCTGTTCACACTGCTATGCTTTATCTTGGCCAGGTCGCAGTTGCAAATGAGAACTTGTTCTCAACTAGCCTACCTGGTTAAATAAAGGTGAAATAAAAAAAATTAAATAAAAAGACAAAAACCCAGAAGGCGAGCCCTCTCTATGGTTGTCATGCATCCGCCCTTAGAGTTCCGTCCTGTGTTTCGGTAGGTGTATGGAGGGTTTAGGATCAGGCAAATCTTCTCTGGTTTTCGTATCGTACGTCTGCCAGTAGTAGAAGTTGATTGCCATGTGTCCATACCAACCATCTCAGTTGTAGGTAATTCAGTGGTTTGGGCGATAGTGACCCGTGGAGCTACTCCCTTCCAGGATCGTAGTGTTCCAGTGGTATGTCAACCCAAGACAGATAATTTTTTTCATAGTCTAGGTAAAAAAGTGGTTCGGTTGTCTAGGCTTAGTGCGGCGGGGTAAGGGATCCCCCAGTAATAAATTATTCTGTGGGATCCAATTCTCCGCCAGACATTATCTGGGCACCCCAGGGATTACACGGCCAATGCGAGTCCTCCAGCCGCAGCGCCTGACCCAAAAGCCCCACTTTTCGAGGACTTAACTGCCCCAACCCGCTAGGATGAAACACGCGCTACTGAACATACTGCCAATCCAATTCTAAACTGGGGTAGATAGTCGTCCAGCGCGTCTCCTGTTTTTGTGGGGCTGGGAGGGTTGAGCCGATTGGTCTGCCAACAGAACCCCGAGAGGTCCCGAAGGAGTCCGGTCTATCCATATCCTCCTATCTTCTTGCTTGGTGTATGGAAGGGCCTAATTGCTTAGGGTGTAATCGCTGCGGAGGAGTCGCCAAGGTCGAGGTCCCCAGAGTAGTTGGAGAAAAAAGGTTCTCGTCCGTTGGGGGTGCTGGTGGGTATCTTCAAAAAGGTGTTTTAGAAGGATGGTGGGTCGTTGAAGGTTTTTTTGTTAAATTTGGTCTATTTGTGTTCTATTTTGTTTCTTTTCATCAAGGGTCCATGGTCATGGTAACCCTGAGTTCAAGAGACTTTAAAAAATAAAATTAATATATATATTTATGTACATATGTATTAATTTTTATTTTTATTGTATTCTTTTATTTTTAAATTTAGTTTCCTATTGGTCAAGGCTCCATGGTCATGGTAACCCCAAGGGAAGAAAATTAGATATTTTGTTAAATATAAATTGGTTCCCTAGTGATTATTGTTACAGGATCCAAGGGATCAATAAGGATAAATATAAAGTACATTTTTAAGAGTCCGTAGTCATTGTAGCTCTGGAATACTATAAAATATCTATTTTACGGTCCTAATGGCCACCTTTTATATTTTTAGGGGAGCCTACTGGTAAAAAGGCCCTATGGCTAAGTATTGGTGTCTGTCTGTCAGTAGGGTTGGGACCAAGGATGGGGTGGGGGTACACATGCATACACACATGAACATAAAAGGGGATGTGCCTATACACATATTTTTTACATATACAAAAGCATACACATACAACCCCACAAGTGGTGTGAGGGATAGCATACAACGTCACACTCCACTACATCCTAGTGTGTGCATATATATGAGAGCTGTGTAAAAATCCAATTAAGGAAAGAAGAGTGTACAAATAAAATAGTAGCCAAAAGGAGACTCCTCTGACGTCTGTGTGGAACCTGCCTTCCTTACAGCAACACTACAGATCTAGAGGAGTCCCAGCCACAACGCGTTTCTGCCTTACTCAGCTTCATCAGGTAGCAGGGAGGAGAATATATAAATAAAAGGTGCAAAAAGTAGTAAAAATGTATGCATATATATCTGCATGTACAGTGTAATTTACTTGCCTTGAATGTAGTCCTGGTTGGGTGTGTGGAGCGAAATGCTGCCTGTCCAGTGGTAAAGTTGTCCAACTGTAAAGTTGTGAGGAGTGCTACCTCTCTGGTGTGTGCATGTGTGGGCCAGGTGGCTTAGGTTATTTTGATTGGTCTGTGCTGTTACTAGGTAGGATAGCCGGTAACAGGTTGTGGTGTGGAGGGTTCAGATAAGGGTGAGAGTGGAATGGGGATGCAGTAAAGTGGATGGGCAGTTAGAGTAGAGGTCAAGCACACCTAACAACAATACAATGGAGACCCAATGTGATAAAAGTTAAACCTTGTAGTGACACAAGGTTTTCAAAATGTTATTTGGTATGAATGATGAATGAAGAATGGGACAGACAAGGTTAACAACATGAGGTCAGGTACAGATACATGTACACACATACACAGAGGGGTTAGAACTAGGGTTGCAGTTCAGGTTAGGGGCTAGGGTTAAGGTTAGAGTTAGGAATGGTAGGGGTTAGAATGGTTAAGGTTAGGTTTAGGGTAGAATGGTTAAGGTTTGGGTTGGGGTTGGAATAGTTACGGTTAGGGTTGGAGTTATTCAGGCTAGGGTTAGAGTTAGAATGGTTAAGGTTAGGGTTAAGGACAAAGTAAGGGTGATTGAGGTTAGGTTTAGAGTAAGAATGGTTGCGGTTAGGGTTGGAATGGTTAACGTTAGGTTACCAGTAGGTGAGGAGTTGGTTAAGTCTTGTAAGGTCCAATTAACAAATAGGGATCACAGTACATTATAAGAGACAGACAAGGTTAACAACATAAGGTCAGACACAGATACATATACTAACACACACACTCACAGAGGGGTTTGGGCTAGGATTGCAGTTAAGGTGGGGGGCTAGGGTTAAGGTTAGGAATGGTTAGGGTTAGGGTAAGAATGGTTAAGGCCAGGGTTTGGGTTAGAGTTAAAATGGTTAAGGTTAGGTTTAGGGTAGGAATGTTTCAGGTTAGGGTTGGAATGGTTCCGGTTAGGTTATGGGTTAGGTAAGGGGGTTGGGTAGGTCTTGTGGGGTCCAATTTTAAACGGATGTAAAAAGCATTATATTTTGTAAAATATTTTATTTCATTTATTTATATATATATATATATTTCCCCCCCTTTTTTTAATTTTATTTTATTTTTTTATAAAGCTTACAAAGGGCAAGTTCAGGTGTGTGGTGGTTGAATCCAGGGTCTTTGGTGAAAAAAATCTAGAATTCTTGGTCTTTTGATGAAAAATCTTGGTTGAGAAGGCTTGGAGTAGGTGGGTCTTGAATTATCCGTTGTTCTAGTTGTTTCCCAGGTGGAAGGTGTGTGTTGGTGGAGGTCTCAGAAGTGATGTCCTTCAGAGATTTGGTAGAGCTATTTTAGGTTGTATTTAATCTAATGATTATTTTTGACCTGTTCACCATCGAACCATTTCCCAGAGAAGTATACTGGGCGTAGAATCAACACCCCTAGAAAAAGCCTGATTTTAGATGATCCCAGGTAATTTACAGGGATAAAAATGTCCTTGGCTTGCTGCGTCCAGATCCCTCGGCAGGCAACGTAGCGGTGACTGGCTAGTGTTTGTTTCTAGTTTTGAGTCGGTTGATCCACTTCCATCTCTGACACGTGGAAGCCGAAGGGGGGGTTAAGGGTTAGAGGTTTGGGGTTAGAGGTTTGGGGTTAGAGGTTTGGGGTTAGAGGTTTGGGGTTAGAGGTTTGGGGTTAGTTTCTAGTTTTGAGTCGGTTGATCCACTTCCATCTCTGACACGTGGAAGCCGAAGGGGGGGAGGGAGGGGTGTGCACTCCACATCATATACGCGCGGGCCGGAGGGGTCCGGGCGCGGCCGGCCAAAGTAGTAGGCCCCATGGTTGCCCACTTGTAGATTAACCCGTTGGTTGGGTTTAAAGACTGTCTGTCTGTAGGGTTAGGTATGGTTTTTAGAATGGTTAAGTTTAGCGTTGTTAGGGTAAGGTATAGTTTTTTAGAATAGTTAAGCTTAGGGTTAGGTTTAGGGTAAGGTATAGTTTTTTAGAATGGTTAAGTTAGGTTTAGGGTTAGGTAAGGTTAGGCAGTTACGTATGTAATGACTTGGTACAAGGTGAATTTTCAAATCCTATTGACATAATAGATCTCGTTTGTAAACTGGGAGAAGGGCACTTGCTGCCTAGACAGAGGAAAATACCTCATAACCCTGACTACTTTTCTGTGACACATATAGTGGAAGAGATGTGTTACATGATAAAGGTGCTGAAAGGTGCATGGTGGGGCGCTTCATACGGCAGTTCTGAAAGGTTACCCGAGCACCGTCAAAGTGATACAGCATCTATGAATGAAGGAAAAACTGTACGCCGACCCAGGTGCAGCAATGCATTATATGGATAACGAGAGTTTGGGATACCTGTTCAAGATTGTGACTGCCAAGGGAAAGAGATTCAAGGTGATACATTGGGGTTTACGTTTGGGACAAGTGCACACTTCTCTGAGATCACAAGTGTACTGTCCTACATCAGCATGGTTGAAAAAGTCACCTTTGCAACTCGACCCTGTCCCGCGATGCAAGCGAACCCGAGCGTCGGGGATGAAGACATGGAAGGTCCACCACGTGTCACAGAGTCGCCAAGAAGTCTGTAGATTATTACAGATTGAAGTTGGTAGCATATGTAATCCCTGTTTCACTATGTCATTCCAAAAGTCCTTGTGTTGTAGTCATCAATGCTCGTATCAATATGTGAATAAAGAATAAGTATTTCCGAAACTGAATGATCATTCACATATATTGACAGAGTGCATTCACTTTGTCAATAAATCCATACCCAAACCATAACAGTCCACAACCAGAGAAGCAGGGGCAGCATTCATTTCCAAAGAACATAAACTTTATTGAGCCCAGAAAGGAATAAAACAGGTTCTTCTCCTTAGTCCTCACTACATTGGAACATCGTCATCCCCCTGCTCTTCCTCATCATCGGCTATGTACTTGAGAGAAACACAAATAATCACATTAACAAGAGGCCATACACACAGGCAAAGTGTCATCACCTTATACATTTCTAGATCTACCAGGTCATCTTTTTGTTCAGCTGGGGAATAGGAGGCAATGCTGGATGAGGTGGACGTGGACGCTCTTGTTGTACCACAGGGTTTTCAGGTCCCTCTCCGTCAGAGGATCGTATGTAATCGCTCTCCTGAGATGTGTATTATATGCATGGGATAGAAATATCACATAGACAAGGTATAACAATGCATGAAACGTGATCGAAAGAGTCATTCACAATCTGTGTACCTACAGAATGGCTCAGGGTCATGGTAGATGCCTGTGGAGTGGAGATTAGCATGTTGTATAAACAAGGTGTGTGATATAATCATGTGTATCCTACCGGGCTGAGCTCGCTGTTGTAGGTTTCTATACCACTCTCCTCTGACATCATTACAAGTGCGAAATGAACAATGAGTTGAGTCAAAGAGATACAGGTCTACAAGTGGCTGGTAGAATGTGACACTTTCACTAGGTGTCATGATCAAACTCCTTCCAACGGTTAGTTTGGGTTAGGGTTAGGCACAGAGGGTGCGGGGCATTTTCAAAATGAATAACCAAACACTCATGGGGCACATTGAATTTGCTATTCTCTTCTCTCTCTGTAACTACACTTTATGCCACTGAAACACTCTCGCAATTGTTAGATGTATTGCATTCATCACATATCCCCGGTTCGCAGAGTGAATTGGGAAAGTTGCTTGGCAAGACTGACTATTTAAAGTGTATCTGTCAAGGGAGACATATTCTATATTTCCCTCCCAGTGTAAACACTGACCGGAGGTTAGATACTGTCCCGGCTAGACTGTTCATGTACAGACTATAGACCAACTCCATTTGGCTCTTAGTTGATCATCTAACAATTGCGAGAGTGATTCAGTGGCATAATGTGTAGTTACAGAGAGAGAAGAGAATAGCTTTGACCGAAATGGGGTTGAAACACAAGGCTATCCACGCAATGCTTGCAAACCCTCACCTGGCGCCGTTTGAATTGATCGACAGACCGTGCCAGTGACACGATTGGACTCTGATAGACCATCTCATGGTAATCCACAAAGTCAAGGACAGTGACTACATCGAGGGTGATTCGCAGGCGTCCATAGTAAGCATGGCAAGAACACTGGTGTGTGGTTACATCTCGGAAAATGCAGGCAGCGGGTGCTTGTAAAGGACGGCGCGGGAGCACAGAAGCCGGCCATGAGGGAGATCAGACTAAACCGCCTGTACCATATAGAATACACCATGATGAAGCTGTTGGCCGACATGAAAAACAAGTTGTTTCTAGTGACCGGCGTGAAGGGAGACTCCTCCGAGGATGAGCTCCTAGAGGGAACCTTGGTCGATAACCTGGTGTCGTTCCACCAGAAGTACCTGGAGTGCCAGGATGAAAGCGTATTTGTGAACACGCTCGAAGATCTGAAAACTCCCGAGCGTGAGCTGTCCGACATAGATCCCAGTTACGCCGACGGCTCGATAGACAGGCCTGAGGGACGTCTTTGTGGTGACTTTCGTGGACCCCGAGACTATACAATTTGTCTACATTGAGGGACGTGTGTCTAGGGTGTACGAGCATAGAGGCCGACACGCTGCTCGTAGAGTTGGCAAACGTTCTGAAAGGTAGTGTGACTGTGTGCACCGGAGACTCGGACCTGGTGGCCGTGCTGATGGCTTGTGGCCGCGACAACAAGAGCAACCACGAGGATCACCTTTGGGGAGCTGATGTTTGCCATTCCCGACAACCTCCCACCCAGGCTTCAGTTTAGGGAACTGGCTTCAAGTGAGGATAGGTTCCGAGTGCTCTGTGACATCATTGATGAGGACAAATACCTGCTGCCGATAACTCGAAAGCAACACAGATTGGATGGGTTGGGGCTCATTGTAGTCAAAGACTGTGTCAGTACAAGGACGGCCTGTTACATCTTTGAAACGCTATGCCCCACATCTGACGAGAGTCCGCTATCGGGCTCCAAGTTGGATACCCCCGTCTACCGGTGAGAAGAGGAAGATCTTGTGTCTGCAAGGGCACGAGGTCCCCGAGCTCTACCTAAACGACGGTGCAGAATATAAGGTGGTCCTGAGCAAATCAAATAAAATTGTATTTGTCACATACACATGGTTAGCATGTGTGTGTGAGTGTAGCGAAATGCTTGTGCTTCTAGTTCCGACAATGCAGTAATAACCAAAGTAATCTAGCTAACAATTCCAAAACCTTAGACACAAGTGTAAGGGGATAAATATGTACATAAAGATATATGAATGAGTGATGGTACAGAGCGGCATAGGCAAGATACAGTAGATGGTATTGAGTACAGTATATACATATGAGATGAGTATGTAAACAAAGTGGCATAGTTAGTGGCTAGTGATACATGTATTACATAAAGATGCAGTAGATGATATAGAGTACAGTATATACGTATACATATGAGATGAATAATGTAGGGTATGTAAACATTATATTAGGTAGCATTGTTTAAAGTGGCTAGTGATATATTTTACATAATTTCCCATCAATTCCCATTATTAAAGTGGCTGGAGTTGAGTCAGTGTGTTGGCAGCAGCCACTCAACGTTAGCAAAGTACAGAAAAATGTTGGCTATGTCATGTTTGTAACTCTTCAATAACTGTGAATTCCTTATACAGACTGAGGTTGTGAATAGTGGAATTGTGTTGCTGTGCATTTATATATGGTAGAGTTTGAACATGTTTGGACGCATGACCCATGGTTGGATGGATAAATGGTCCTCGGTTGGTCCTCGGTTGCTATAGACCTAGTTTTTTTCCGCGATTGGACGAATGAGTTGTGGTCGGATTAATGAATAGTCCCTGCAAATAGGCCCTGGTTGGATAATAAATGCTTTGAGGTGTTAAGGACGAGATATGGAATCTTGTTGGGGTGAAACACAAATGGTCACAAACCTCCCAGGGACGGTATGAAAGAGCCCCAGTAAAGCCAGTGACTCAGCCCCTGTAATAGGGTTAGAGGCAGAGAATCCCATTGGAAAGAGGGGAACCAGCCAGGCAGAGACAGCAAGGGCGGTTCGTTGCTCCAGAGCCTTTCCGTTCACCTTCACACTCCTGGGCCAGACTACACTCAATCATATGACCCACTGAAGAGATGAGTCTTCAGTAAAGACTTAAAGGTTGAGACTGAGTTTGCGTCTCTTGCATGGGTAGGCAGACCATTCCATAAAAATGGAGCTCTATAGGAGAAAGCCCTGCCTCCAGCTGTTTGCTTAGATATTCTAGGGACAATTAGGAGGCCTGCGTCTTGTGACCGTAGCGTACGTGTACGTATGTACGGCAGGACCAAATCAGAGGATAGGTAGGAGCAAGCCCATGTAATGCTTTGTAGGTTAGCAGTAAAACCTTGAAATCAGCCCTTGCCTTGACAGGAAGCCAGTGTAGGGAGGCTAGCACTGGAGTAATATGATCAATTTTTTTGGTTCTAGTCAGCAGTCAGCAGCCGTATTTAGCACTAACTGAATTGTCATTTTAATCCATAGAGACGTGAAGGAGAAGCTCGTCGGATGTTGATCTCTTCTCGGCTGCCGGAAAGTAGAGCATTGCAATAGTCTAACCTAGAAGAAGCTGACAAAAGCATGGATTAATTTTTCTGCATCATTTTTGGACAAAGTTTCTGATTTTTGCAATGTTATGTAGATGGAAAAAGCTGTCCTTGAAATGGTCTTGATATGTTCTTCAAAAGAGAGATCAGGGTCCAGAGTAACGCCGAGGTCCTTCACAGTTTTATTTGAGACGACTGTACAACCATTAAGATTAATTGTCAGATTCAACAGAAGATCTCTTTGTTTCTTGGGACCTAGAACAAGCATCTCTGTTTTGTCCGAGTTTAAAAGTAGAAAGTTTGCAGCCATCCACTTCCTTATGTCTGAAACACATGCTTCTAGCGAGGGCAATTTTGGGGCTTCACCATGTTTCATTGAAATGTACAGCTGTGTGTCATCCGCATAGCAGTGAAAGTTAACATTATGTTTTCAAATGACATCCCCAAGAGGTAAAATATATAGTGAAAAGTGAAGGTATGTGGACTATGCATTCAGCCAGGGCACATACTTAAGGAATGCCCGGAATTCACATGCCATAAATGTAGTGAACAAGGGCATTATGCTAGAGAATGTTTGAACATAGTTAATGTGTGCAGAATGTGTGACAGACCCAAAGATAGATGTAGATGTAATAAGAGAAAAGACAACTTATTTTTGCAAACAATGGACCTCACTTCTGAGGAAGATGAGGGAGTGTGCCTACGGAGAGGGGAGAGAGTGACATGGAGAGTGTGTCACAGATACAGGTGATTCCAAAGACAGTAACAGATATGCTTGAAGAGTAATGTCGTCTGGCAATACACAAGATGCAGTTTTAGTCTCTGCTGCTGGCAAGGTGGAACAGCAGCACATGATGGGTGAACTAGATACACAGGTAGAGATGGTGCAAGGTGCTTCTCAGGTGCCTGAGCCAGACTTAAGCCTGTGTAAAAATCACATCAAAGAGAGGACTGGGTCCACTGAAGTCAATGGAAGTCCACTAAATCACACTTTTCAAAAGGCTTGACTGCTGCTCCCCTCACAATTCCAAGTCATGAGTCAGATGATGAAATAGATAGTGAGGATCCTCAGATGTTTGCAAGAAATAAGAGGTCATTGTCGAAAGCTAGGGAGATGGAAAAAAGTCTCTTTTGAAAATACTTGTTTGATTCTTGTTATATTTCTCCACACACATTAATAATAATTAAAGTTGCATCCCTAATTGGTAACAGTTTGAGTAACATGAGCAAATTTGAGCAGGTTTTGGTGTTTTCAGGAGAATAAATTGGACGGACTCCAAAATACAGGAGATTAAGAGTAAATGGTCTGATCTAATTTTTTGTAGTCACATAAGTAATAAAACACATGGAGTGGCTATTTTGATTTTAAAAAATGTGGTTCAAAATGTCAAACAAGTATATCCGGACAATCATGGCAGACTTATTGTGATTGATTTTGAAGTTCAAAATGTCACTTTTCGTTTAATTAATGTTTATGCTTCAAACATTGAATCTGAAAGGAGAGATGTTTCACCTAAAAACACAGTGCTCAGAAAACTGTATCCTGGTAGGAGACTTTAATGTGGAGTGTAGTAGAATGGATTTCTCTCATTGTGATAGTTTCAGATATGATTCTTCTAGAAATGTTTTATGGAAACTTATGAATGAGGAGAATCTAGTAGATATACGGAGGGCTGAAAATCCAAACAGAAGAGTGTTTGAGAAGGCTGGTGCTTCTAAATGAATTAAAACAAATTGATGTATAATCTAACCTGGCCAGATGCCTGAGTATTGTGCATCATGTGGCCTGGAAACAGTCAGCCCCAGCATCATTCAACAACTCTTAACAAGACCTTCACTCCAAGAGTACACAAGAAGAAACCTTCACACCATGTGGCGAGAATACTAAATGGGCTGGTGAGGAACAACAGGTGCTACTACAAGGGATGGAATCATCACCTCAACACAACTCTACCCTACAGAGGTGAAGTACTGGAGTGGTTAGATGGAGCAAACACTTCAAAGAGAACCCAAACATGAAGACACCACCCAGGTATGTATGACGGAGGACAAGACACCCAGCTTCGAGGACATAGTGGGGCCGTGAAACACCTCAGAGGCTGCCCTTAGGTCTGTTGGAACCCGAAACAGGGGTACAACTGCCGCCAACACTCCTGGGCTCTGTCGCAACCTCACAACGTGAGTCGGAACCAAAAGAACACAGCAGGTGAACATTGCCCTCAACCTTTATATACTAGTCAATGGGAAAACGGAGGTCAAGGTGCCTAAAAGACATGGTGAGACCGAAAAACCTCAGGCTTCCACTAGGGCTGATTAGAACCAAACGGAGGGTGATAACTACCTCCCAACACTCCTGGGGTCTGTCACTAATCAACAACGTGAGTCAGACCCAAAAGAACACTAACAGGGCCTGCTCTCCATTTACTAATGGCACACCATAATCACCTGATCTCCAGTTGACATTGGACTCCAGAACAAAGGGGAGCTCACCGGCCATACTCCTTTCTGCCCCACGGTATAGCAACCAAATGGACCAATCGGAACGGTCCCTACCATCTGGGCCATGCCCACTTGCTCTATATAAGCAGAGCATCTCCCCACTCTCCTCAACACTTCGTTGAGGCACAGAGACATTGGACCTCCACAAGCAACGACCCACCAAAGACAACAGATGATGTCGGGAGACCTTCACCATATCAGCACCAGAAGAACACAGAGACAACGGACCTCTGCAAGGTACAAACGACCAACGAAAGAGAAAGACAGACAATGAACCTCCGAAACAACGATCAACCTACAGACAACAGAAGACGTCGGAAGACCTTCACTACACACACCATTTTAGTCTAGAACAGTTAACTCCTATTATCAACTTTTTGCACCTTTTTCTCAATATTTTTCTCCTCCCTGCCACCTGAGGATGCCGAGTAGGCAGAAACACGTCATGGTTGGGGCCTTTCTAGACCCATGGTGTTGCCGTAAGGAAGGGTGGTTCCACCCCGGCGTTGGAAAGGTCTCCTTTTGGCTACTTTTTTCTTAATTTCTCCTTTTCTCTCCCTTTTCATTTGAGTTTTACACAGCACTTCTCACATGGCGAGGGACTCGAAACCACCACCACCATCTTCCATGACGCAGCTCGAGACAAAAGGCTACCACCACTATGGACCCTGCCACATCAAGAGGAAACCTAACTCAGAGCTGCCACTACCATGGGCTCTGCTATCTCGGACCGAGGGACGTCGGGCTGCCGCAACGGCAGGCCCCACTTGGTCTCCGGCCTGGGCAGGGCGGCGTGGGGGCGGTCCCGTGGGGCCGGTTTTGCACAGACCCCCAGGATCCGGTTCACTGGAATAGGGCTACTGCTTTTGACATTTTAAAATACTGTCTAGAACAATTAAATGTGTAATGTTCTTATCAACTCAACATTCTAACATTTACAAACCTCTCTTCCTCCTTCAGGCTCAACCAAGCTTAGAGTGTGGTTCTAGAAAGAGGATTGACTTTTATACCAACTCCTAAATGGGGGGACCGCAGGGAGCTCTGGAGGGACCTACACATCTATCATAGAAGATTGAAATGATTAGACCATTTTGATTCATGAAATAGATTTTCCCCATACACTATTTACAAACCCCTCACATTGGGAACCTAAGTTGGAGTCACTATCAGAACCTATACAGACCCTTATACGTAGGAATGTGGATTCATTTTCACAATTTTAGACTCATACCTGTAAATTAGTTTATTAACCTTACAAAGCAACAAAGTCAAGCTCTAAAAACATTGAGCAACAATCAGAATATTGTAATTACACCAGCAGATAAGCGGTCTCAGATTGTTATAATGGATAAAGTACAATATCTTCTTAATGCTAATAGACTATTAGATAATGTCAAACATTATCTCATTGCTCCACTCAACATTTGCGGAAACACAAAGATTAATCCGGAAGATGGTAAACTGTACAAGGATAAGTATATTACGAATAAACAGATGGAGAATACGTCTCAAAAAGATCTGGGCAGTTTTACTTACTGCCTAAAATCCATAAATCTCTAAGACATGGACGGTTCCCTCCCGCGTACCCTGTGGGGAGATCCCACAGTAAGTGACTGTGGCTCAATCTTATTCTGTTGCTGAATATATAGATTTAATATCAATCCTCTGTCTCAGAAACACCCCAGCTATGTTAAGGATACTTTGTAAGATACTTTTTTTCCTTACACTGTAGGTTTATGTACTTTGACATGCAGCAGTAAAATTTGCCTTTAATCCCAGACAATTCAAATTCAACCTTTAATCCCAGAAAATGTGCATTAACACAAAGAGCGTGTGGCCTCAATGCCATCATGTTGCTAGGCAAAACAAATATTTGGACGCCCCTCAGCTCATCCAGTTTTGTCTTATGAGAAACGGCCATGTCCATTTGGTGATGAAGTGTCCATTTGTCATATCTCTGAAACCGAGTGTCCTGAAAACGTTATTTTGTGTCTTCCTGGAAGACGGCTGTCTGCCTATTTTTAGGGCATAGGCCAAGAAGCCTGGATGTCTGGTGCTTCATGGAGGAATCTAACCTCTTAGGCCCAGTGAGAGGTCAAGGCAGGTGGGTAGGGAGTGTAGGCCAAGAGGCCTGGATGTCTGGTGCTCCATGGAGAAAGCTGGCACTCAAACACGGCAGAGTGCCAAATGTCACATTGTTAAGATATTTTATCAAGGTTTAAGAAAAATTATTAAATAATTCTACCCAGAAACTTAACCATTAGGATTAGAGGTTATGTAGCATGAACAAGGAGTAATTAAAATAATAAACACAGCTCCAACTAGGAGCGGGGGAAGAGAGGAATGCATGTGTGTGCCTAAAGTAAGCAAAGAGAATCCTTAACCTATGTTTGAACAAGCTATAAAATAAGACAGCGAGAGCCCCTCCAGGTTTTCCGTATCTGGGGGGGGACTGGAACTGTCAGCTAAGTGGTAATAAACTGTGGTGAGACTTCAGGATATAATCCAGATATAGTGTGCGTTAGTGGGTAGGAATGGACTTTTGAATCTGCTTTGTCCTCTTCGGAGAGGAGGAGGGACATTTAAAACGCTATGACGTCATATGTGATATATAAAACTGATGTACATGGTATTTTAAGCAGCGCTCTCGAGAATAAACGCTATTGGCTAATTTCAGTCCTCTTTGGATAAGACAAGTCTTGATTTGCCGACAGCAAAATTAGTTTTGTGCTGATATACACACAGCTTTTACCTGTTTCCTTTTGAGGCTATTTCAAGAAATTCTCACTCACTGAAGGGCAGGAGGCCCCCTACGTGATCCATTGAAACGGCCACATAACAGTGCTACAAAATGGATGAAATCTGACCTCAATGCTCCCTGCTCCAGGCAACCTGAAAAGATAGCTCAATAGATATGCTGCTTTTTTAAATCTAAATTCCTACAGCTGGGATGCGTTCAGGATGGAATCCCAGCATTTAATGTGTGTGCCCGCTGTGCGGCCAGCTCCAACCGGAAATCCCGATCCATCTTGGATAGTGCTAGTGTTTTTCTGTCTCTCATCCCACTGGCTCGAAAAGGAGTTATATATATTCTATATTCTAAGAAAAACTTGATAAATTGTCTCACATCGGCACGGTAGCTTTTCAGTGTGTCTTCACGCAACCCCCTGTCCTGCACAGTGCCGAACCACTCGTGGATTAATTTGTAGTTCTCCAAAGATTTTAAACCCACATCCGGGCCTGTCCCTGTCATTTTAGTTATAACTCCCTGAGCCTCGAGACTGTTCGATCAAGTATTGTCTACTTGTAGGATGGCTCCCCAAAAGGTAATCCGTATATTACAAAAGAATGTGCGATCCGGAGTAATCTCTGTCAGCCTCAGTGTCGCCCTCGTCCTTCCCTGGAAGGTCGCTCTCGTCCATCCATGGATGTTCACGGTCGGCCGTACATGAAAGTTCCCCGGGGGAAGGTCGGTTGCGTCCGTCCCTGGAGTTTGCTGTCAGCCATATCTGAAAGTTGGTCTCGTCATCGAAGACAGGGTGGCTGCTGGGGCTGTATTATCTCACACCTCGGTAGACAAAGGCACCCGCATAGCATCTTTGTATTTCTGGTTCATATTAAGTTTGTGAATCGAGCGCAGATGACAATCCAGCCTCGTAAGTTTGCGTTTACCACAGATCATGCAGTCTTGAATCAATGGCAACATGTCGACAGGAACTTAATCAGCCATTTAGACTAACCCTAACTCCAACACCAACCCTATTTCCTCTGAAATGCGCAAAACCTCACGATCTTTCCCTAAATTTTAATGACCCCCTTTTTTTTACCCTCAAACTAAAGTGAGTTCACAGGGACATTTTTCCTACAAAACAAAGAAAGCCAAGCACATGGACCTTTGGGCCTTTGTTTGAATTGGTATGGAAGAGCCTTTGTCCGTATGAAATATCTATTCTCTGGGTGTGGTGAGTATTCCTGTTTTTTCCACCCCAAAATCACTGTGCTTACACATGAAGAATTTGGAGTGCCTTGAAGATGAATCATCATCATGATTGAATTATAAAGAAGTGATCACCTTAGAGTGCAGTGTTTTTTTCACGCTAGCGTAGAGTGCTTTTTCTAAGGCCATTTTTTATGGAGTGTCAACTGAATCTACAGTGAGAATTTCGTATCGATTGCTTGTTTGTGTTCAGTATTTTTGAAGGCTGAATTGCCAGTCCTGGAACAACCACCAGATGGCAACAGACAATTTTGTAGGAGAAAATGAGTTGTGAGTGTTGACCTGGGGGGGGGGGGGGGGGGGGTTTAATTGATATGATTTGATCCTTTAAATAGGAATACCCGGCCAGTTCCAATTGTGCCACTACATAACCGTTTCAAGGATTTATTCAATCCAAATGAGTCTACTGGAGAATCTAGGAATATTCCTTTCCTGCCATGCATCACCCTCACAAAGGGATATTTTAAGGCCCTTCAAGCAATTCATCACTCTGAATATGTAGATTGTTCTGCAGTTAATTATTCTTCCCCAGCAAGCATGGTCAGACAGGTGAACAAATTGATGGCCTTTACCAAACCCTCTTCTCCTATCCCACATACTCTGGCAAAGGTAAAACTTAACACCAGTAAGTGGATGGAGATCAATATTCCCATTTTGAGGGAGCATTATGATGGGGTCATTGCTTTATCCATTCAGAATGCTTTAACCTGCAACCAAAAAGCTTTTCATAAGGCTGTGATGTGAGGGGCAGCTCGGGACTGAGGGGCAGCTCGGGACTGAGGGGCAGCTCGGGACTGAGGGGCAGCTCTGGACTGAAGGGCAGCTCCGGACTGAAGGGCAGCTCCGGACTGGCTGACGACTCTGGCAGATCCTGGCTGACTGACGACTCTGGCTGACTGGCGGCTCTGGCGAATTCTTGCAGACTGGCGGCTCTGGCGAATTCTTGCAGACTGGCGGCTCTGGCGAATTCTTGCAGACTGGCGGCTCTGGCGGATCCTTGCAGACTGGCGGCTCCTTGCAGACTGGCGGCTCTGGCGGCTCTAGCAGCTCTGGACAGGCGGGAGACTCTAGCAGCTCTGGTCAGGCGGGAGACTCTAGCAGCTCTGGTCAGGCGGGAGACTCTAGCAGCTCTGGTCAGGCGGGAGACTCTAGCAGCTCTGGTCAGGCGGGAGACTCTAGCAGCTCTGGTCAGGCGGGAGACTCTAGCAGCTCTGGTCAGGCGGGAGACTCTAGCAGCTCTGGTCAGGCGGGAGACTCTAGCAGCTCTGGTCAGGCGGGAGACTCTAGCAGCTCTGGTCAGGCGGGAGACTCTAGCAGCTCTGGTCAGGCGGGAGACTCTAGCAGCTCTGGTCAGGCGGGAGACTCTAGCAGCTCTGGTCAGGCGGGAGACTCTAGCAGCTCTGGTCAGGCGGGAGACTCTAGCAGCTCTGGTCAGGCGGGAGACTCTAGCAGCTCTGGTCAGGCGGGAGACTCTAGCAGCTCTGGTCAGGCGGGAGACTCTAGCAGCTCTGGTCAGGCGGGAGACTCTAGCAGCTCTGGTCAGGCGGGAGACTCTAGCAGCTCTGGTCAGGCGGGAGACTCTAGCAGCTCTGGTCAGGCGGGAGACTCTAGCAGCTCTGGTCAGGCGGGAGACTCTAGCAGCTCTGGTCAGGCGGGAGACTCTAGCAGCTCTGGTCAGGCGGGAGACTCTAGCAGCTCTGGTCAGGCGGGAGACTAGCAGCTCTGGTCAGGCGGGAGACTAGCAGCTCTGGTCAGGCGGGAGACTCTAGCAGCTCTGGTCAGGCGGGAGACTCTAGCAGCTCTGGACAGACGGGAGACTCTAGCAGCTCTGGACAGACGGGAGACTCTAGCAGCTCTGGACAGACGGGAGACTCTGGCAGCTCTGGACAGACGGGAGACTCTGGCAGCTCTGGACAGACGGGAGACTCTGGCAGCGCTGGAGAGGAGGAAGGCGGCTCTGGCAGCGCTGGACAGGCGGGAACACCTGTAGGGCTGAGACGAAGAGACAGCCTGGTGCGGGGAGCTGCCACCGGAGGGCTGGTGCGTGGAGGTGGTACTGGGTAGACCGGACCGTACAGGCGCACTGGAGCTCATGAGCACCGAGCCTGCCCAACCGTACCTGGTTGAATGCTCCCGGTCGCCCTGCAGGCGAACCAGGGACACCATGCGTAAGGCTGGTGCCATGTACGCCGGCCCGTGGAGACGCACTGGAGACCAGATGCGTAGAGCCGTTTTCATGGCACCTGGCTCGATGCCCACTCTAGCCCGGCCGATACGAGGAGCTGGTATGTACCGCACCGGGCTATGCACCCGCACTGGGGACACCGTGCGCCCCACAGCATAACACGGTGCCTGCCCGGTCTCTCTCGCCCTCCGGTAAGCACAGGAAGTTGGCGCAGGTCTCCTACCTGTCTTCGCCACACTTCCTATGTGCCCCCCCAATACATTTTTGGGACTCTCGGGCTTCCATCTGCGCCGCCGTTCTGCCTCCTCATACCAGCGCCTCTCCGCCTTCGCTGCCTCCAGCTCTTCTTTGTGGCGGCGATATTCTCCTGGCTGTGCCCAGGGTCCTTTCCCGTCTAGGATCTCCTCCCAAGTCCAATAGTCCTGATTGCGCTGCTCCTCCTGCCGCTGCCTGTCACCACGCTGCTTGGTCCTGTTTTGGAGGGTGATTCTGTCACAGCTGATTTCCTCCTCTTCGTCTGAAGATGTTCACTGTCCGAGGAACAGGCCGTGGAAGCTTTATTGCTGGCAAGTGTCCATGACCAGAGGTAATTAAACTGTTCTGTGTTCTTTTTCTCTCTTCCTCTCTGCCTGTCTTGTACATGGAACCTGTCTCACATGTACAGTTTAGAGAAAGAAGGCTACCTTGACCTGTCACTCTATCCACCTCTTCTGTGTGGGATATGTGTTCCTACCTCATCTGTGGGGAGATCTGCAGCACTTCAGAGCGTTGGAATAATCACCCTTTAAGTACAGAGGGTAACCTGACACCTCAGCAGCTGTGCCATATCGGAATGCTCCAAAAACCTGTGCACATTTTTGATTTTCCTTAGCACTACACAGCTGATTCAAATGATCAAGTCATCATCAAACTTCAGGTGATATTAATGTCTAATAATGACATTATCTTATATTGTTTGTCCTCATGTGTCTGTTTTTCAGCATAAAGTACTCTGTAGCCACTTAGTGTACACACCAGGTGAGACCACACATAAGTCTCTCCTTCACTTCATCCCTCTCCCCCTTCTCCCTAAATCCTATAGGTTACTGGCTGACAGAACTGGCTGACAGAGGGCACAGCATGATCATAGGTGAGAGGTCAGGTCAACAGGAAGTATTATTAACGAGATGCTGTCACGTTCGTTGGAATGAATATCGGACCAAGGCCGATGTTGAGTTCCACATTATTTAATAGAAAGTGAAACTAAGCAAAGACAAAAACAAATAAACAATAAACTAACAACGAACCGTGACAACAGAGATGCTACGTGGACTAACTCAAAACAATATCCCATAAACACAGGTGGGAAAAATAGCTAGTTAAATATGATCCCCAATTAGAGACACGCCCTGACCTACTCTACCATAGAAAATAAGGACTCTCTATGGTCAGGACGTGACAGATGCTTTACATTGGAATACAGAGATGTAGTATTTTACCTCCGTGTTGGAATAAAAAAAACAAGGCTTAATCATGCTCTGTCTCTCGTCTGCAGGTATGTTTTGATGTGAGAGAGGAAGACAGTCCCGTCATCGCCACCTCACCCGCTCTTAAGATAACCTTTGGGCCAACTGGGGGCCCAAGGCTGGTTAGGAGACACTGCAATTGTGATGAACTGAGATAATATTAGGGTAGCACTGTAATTCATTAATCATATGCTGTCTGTCTCTGTTCTTACCACTTTCCATTTCTGTCTTCAACACCTCTCTCCCTACCTCGTCTTTCTTCCTCGTTTTATAATGCACACCATATGTGCATTAAAGTACAGATTGAACTTGTATTTACAATTTATCATAATTATAATGCACGTATTATGTATTTATAATACCTAGATAATGAAATTCTTTCAATAAAGCGTTTCACATTCTCCACTGGTTGAAATTAAGTATCTCATTGAAATACTATCCGGTTTCCTCGGATTAATGCAGATGAAGGGAGTTAGATAGGTATAGTTTTTTGAAGTGTATAATTGTAATACATACATGCGGACACATGAATGGAGTTTGATACACCTGGTATTGGATATGACTGAAAAATAATGTTTCCACCCCCATGCTTCACAGTAGGTATGGTGTTCTTTGGATGCAACTCAGCATTCTTTCTCCTCCAAACACGACGAGTTGAGTTTTTACCAAAAAGTTATATTTTGGTTTCATCTGACCATATGACATTCTCCCAATCTTCTTCTGGATCATTCAAATGCTCTCTAGCAAACTTCAGACGTGCCTGGACATGCCTGGACATGTACTGGCTTAAGCAGGGGGGCACTGCAGGATTTGAGTCCCTGGCGGCGTAGTGTGTTACTGATGGTAGGCTTTGTTACTTTGGTCCCAGCTCTCTGCAGGTCATTCACTAGGTCCCCCCAAGTGGTTCTGGAATTTTTGCTCACTGTTCTTGTGATCATTTTGACCCCACGGGGTGAGATCTTGCATGGAGCCCCAGATCAAGGGAGATTATCAGTGGTCTTGTATGTCTTCCATTTCCTAATAATTGCTCCCACAGTTGATTTCTTCAAACCAAGCTGCTTACCTATTGTAGATTCAGTCTTCCCAGCCTGGTGCAGGTCTACAATTTTGTTTCTGGTGTCCTTTTGACAGCTCTTTGGTTTTGGCCATAGTGGAGTTTGGTGTGTGACTGTTTGAGGTTGTGGACAGGTGTCTTTTATACTGATAACAAGTTCAAACAGGTGCCATTAATACAGGTAACGAGTGGAGTACAGAGGAGCCTCTTAAAGAAGAATTTACAGGTCTGTGAGAGCCAGAAATCTTGCTTGTTTGTAGATGACCAAATACTGTCTGTCATAGTTGAAGTGTACCTATGATGAAAATTACATATTTTTAAGTGGGAGAACATGCACAATTGGTGGCTGACTAAATACTTTTTTGCACCACTGTATATCTGACGTGTGTGTGTGTATGTATATATATATATATATAGACACACACCCACACAAATAAACCACACATTTCATTGCAAATTGCAAAATATATATACACTGCTCAAAAAAATAAAGGGAACACTTAAACAACACCATGAAACTCCAAGTCAATCACACTTCTGTGAAATCAAACTGTCCACTTAGGAAGCAACACTGAATGACAATAACTTTTACATGCTGTTGTGCAAATGGAATAGACAACAGGTGGAAATTATAGGCAATTAGCAAGACACCCCCAATAAAGGAGTGGTTCTGCAGGTGGTGACCACAGACCACTTCTCAGTTCCCATGCTTCCTGGCTGATGTTTTGGTCACTTTTGAATGCTGCCGGTGCTTTCACTCTAGTGGTAGCATGAGACGGAGTCTACAACCCACATAAGTGGCTGAGGTAGTGCAGCTCATCCAGGATGGCACATCAGTGCGAGCTGTGGCAAGAAGGTTTGCTGTGTCTGTCAGCGTAGTGTCCAGAGCATGGAGGCGCTACCAGGAGACAGGCCAGTACATCAGGAGACGTGGAGGAGGCCGTAGGTGGGCAACAACCCAGCAGCAGGACCGCTACCTCCGCCTTTGTGCAAGGAGGAGCAGGGAGAGCACTGCCAGAGCCCTGCAAAATGACCTCTAGCACGCCACAAATGTGCAAGTGTCTGCTCAAACGGTCAGAAACAGACTCCATGAGGGTGGTATGAGGGCCCGACGTCCACAGGTGGGGGTTGTGCTTACAGCCCAACACCGTGCAAGATTTGCAAATTCGCCACTGGCATCCTGTGCTCTTCACAGATGAAAGCAGGTTCACAATGAGCACATGTGACAGACGTGACAGAGTCTGTAGAGGCCGTGGAGAACGTTCTGCTGCTTGCAACATCCTCCAGCATGACCGGTTTGGCGATGGGTCAGTCATGGTGTGGGGTGGCATTTCTTTGGGGGGCCGCACAGCCCTCCATGTGCTTGCCAGAGGTAGCCTGACTGCCATTAGGTACCGAGATGAGATCCTCAGACCCCTTGTGAGACCATATGCTGGTGCGGTTGGCCCTGGGTTCCTCCTAATGCAAGACAATGCTAGACCTCATGTGGCTGGAGTGTGTCAGCAGTTCCTGCAAGAGGAAGGCATTGATGCTATGGACTGGCCCGCCCATTCCCCAGACCTGAATCCAATTAAGCACATCTGGGACATCATGTCTCACTCCATCCACCAACGCCACTATGCACCACAGACTGTCCAGGAGTCGGCGGATGCTTTAGTCCAGGTCTGGGAGGAGATCCCTCAGGAGACCTCATCAGGAGCATGCCCAGGCGTTGTAGGGAGGTCATACAGGCACGTGGAGGCCACACAACACTACTGAGCCTCATTTTGACCTGTTTTAAGGACATATCATCAAAGTTGGATCAGCCTGTAATGTGGTTTTCCAATTTGGAGTGTGACTCCAAATCCAGACCTCCATGGGTTAATAAATTTGATTTCCATTGATCATTTTTGTGTAATTTTGTCATCAGCACATTCAACTATGTTAAGAAAAAAGTATTTAATAAGAATATTTCATTCATTCAGATCTAGGATGTGTTATTTTAGTGTTCCCTTTATTTTTTTGAGCAGTGTATATAGATTTATATTTCATAAAACGGCATTAGCACTTACCCGTCCAGAAGTACGTCTTGTCCTTGTAGAAACAGCTCCTCAGTTCCTGTTTGAATCATAACACTCAAACAAAAAATCTGTCTCACTTTCACTTTTTCACTTTAGACTTTGACTTCGCTTTTCCTGATTTATTCGCCATGATATCTTCAATGAAATTATTGAAAATACAACTTTCCGAAATACTGCTGCGCGTAACAAGAGTCCCAGCAAGAGTCCCAGCAAAACAAAAATCTAGAAATTCACATTGTATGATTTTTAGATGAATGCATTTACTTTGATTACCAAATCAAAGTAAATGCATTAATTACTTAAAAATCATACAATGTGAATTTCTGGATTTTTGTTTTAGATTCCGTCTCTCACAGTTGAAGTGTACTTATGATAAAAATTACAGACCTATTCATGCTTTGTAAGTAGGAAAACCTGCAAAATCGGCAGTGTATCAAATACTTGTTCTCCCCACTGTATATTCCAGAAGTAGAGACTCATTTTAAATTGATACTGCTAACCATAACCTTTCTTCCCCAGATCTTATTGCGGATGCTGACGCTGTATAGTTTCGCAATTATTAATCAAGGCTTGCTACAGTTTTGGCCATGTTGGATGGGTTGTTTATAATAGCATTGCCTAGCATGCCGTGGGCTTGCTAAACATCCTCATGGCGATCAGTGTTGGCGATCAATCATTCATTGTTTCTTATGGGAATTATTTCAGACACTCTTATATGCAGGCTTATTCTAGTAATCTCTGGGGTCTATCAGGTAATTTATTCTTCTCTCATGGCTTACTTGCATATGTGACTCACCACCTGATTCGGTCTTATGTAGCAACATTATAATTTCTGTTTTTTACATTGGAGAAAAGTAGAGACTCAGCTACAAAATGGTATATGATAAACTGCATTTGAGGAAACAATGGGAAAATAATTCTGCTTTGAAAGTTGTAAACTCACGTTTGAGAAAACCGTCTTTCAATGTTTTGGTACTACTATTGGAGAGCCCTTTTGTGCTGAACCCATTCAGCATTGTTCACACCCTCTTAAGCTAGGGTGACCAAATGTCCCCATTTTCCGGGGACAGTCCCCGTTTTTGGTGGCCTGTCCCCGGCTGGAGCTGACCCCGGAAATGTCTCCGTAACTACTTGCTCGCGATAGTTTTAGAGAAAACTGCTGTGGAAAACTCGTCCAGAAGCTAGCAAGTGTCAAGTGAATCCACAACATCACCACAAAGTCTATTCAAGCCAGGTAAATTACAATCGTTTGAGATACGAGCTAGATGTTATAATGTCACCATTTATTATATAGATAGATGATCTGCTCTATAAGGTTTTAAATAGGTTATGCGTTAGCTATGTAGACTAAGTTAGCTAAAATATATTTAGAAATGTTAATAGAAATGTTAATGGATAGCATTAGCAGTGGAGAGGAAGGAGAGGAGGAAGACTGGATAGGAAGAAGAGTGAAGGAGACAGAGGAGGAAAGGTAAAGATATGGTTACAGAGCCTGCCAATTTATTATTCCAAACAATGTTTTTGAGATAAAATACAAACATGAGGCAAGCAATGGGAATCTGTTAAAATACTTAGGATATCTAATAGTATGCTTTTTATTAATACAGATTGGAGAGGAAGGAGAAGGAAAAATGAAGGGAGTAAAAAGAGTGAAGCAAGGAGTGTAGAAGAGAGGTGGAAAGGTGAAGAGAAGGAAAGGAAGACGAGTGAAGAAAAGAGGAGGAGAAAGATTGGAGGAGAATAAAAAGTTAAGAGTAATTAAGAGTGGCACAAGGAGAATGAAGAAGAGCAGACAGAGGAGATACAATGACTCTTTGCAAGAAATGGAAATGCCCTTTTTATGATAAACATGATGAGAGAATTTCCATTTCATACGCTCAGGTCAAGACGATAGAATGGTTCACTGCATCCTCTCTTTCAATTGGCAGCCGCTGAAGTACCAATTGTAGATTGTCATTGAAACAGAAAGCCCATAAGGTTACCTTTCAGAATAGCTAAAAAGCATGTTTCAGCTTAGAATAACAGGGGCCAATTCTAAGACTAACACTGTGCAATAGGAGACCCAACATCAGCAGACGAAAAAGCATAAAGCCTCTGATTGGCCGTGTTGGTATGTCCTCTGTCACCACATTCTTCAAGAAGGTAGAGCCTTCCCAAGAAGAATATGGTTTAGCTGTGCAGGAGAGTGTCTTTGCATACCACACGACACAATCATAGTTACAGATCTATGGACTGCACAGCACAACGGACACGGAAGCTTTATGAACCAAAGTTGACAAGTGCTAGGACAAAATGTGATGCCATAGTGAGTAACGTGTTAGTAACATGGGAAACTACTTTGGTAACACAGGACCTAGACCAGGTTGAATTTGTGTCCCTGGCCATTGATGCGTCCAATCATGGACATGTAAAGCTGCTGCCAATAGTAGTCAGTTATTGTAAGATATATGATGGCAGCACATCTGTGGAAACAAAACTGCTAGATTTTGTTGAATTGAATGGAGAAACAGCAGAGGAAATTGCAGCTGAGGTCCTGGTGGTCATTCAAAAATGTAACTCTGCTGACAACAAATACCAACTTCGGAGGACTGAATAGGCTGGGGGAGGTCAATGTCCATACCAAAGTTAAAAATGCTCTGCAGCTGGAGGTGATTGGCTTAGGTTTTCATTCATAACAGGGCCAGAACAGCTTTGGATATTATGTTGAGTATCTGCTCACAAAGATATTTGAATATGTTCATATTTTCACCGTTAGAGTAGAAAGACTGAAGGGCTTTTGTGAGTTTGTTGGCCAGAAGTACCATAATATTTTAGGACACAGCCATGTTCGCTGGATGTCCATGCTCCCTGCTCTAGAAAGAGTGCTGAAAATGTATGTGCCATTGAAATCCTTTTTTATTTCTGAAGACAAATGTCCTGTTGTCCTGTGAACAATGTTCGAAGATCCACTAACGTTCAGTCTGTTTCAATGACAATCTACAATTGGTACTTCACCGGCTGCCAATTGAAAGAGAGGATGCAGTGAACCATTCTATCGTCTTGACCTGAGCGTATGAAATGGAAATTCTCTCATCATGTTTATCATAAAAAGGGCATTTCCATTTCTTGCAAAGAGTCATTGTATCTCCATTGGCTGGCCTTTGTCCATGGAAACTTGACTATATTCAGTAACACGATCAAGATGCTTGGAGGCCAGGACCACTGTGCTGTGGACTCCGCTGCAATTCTGAAAAACGTTGAGGCAAAATTGACTGCAAGACGTGATGAAAACTTCATTCCAGTTTTGGTCAGAGGATTTCTAAGAGAGCTAGAGGAAAATGGAGCCATGTCTAAAGAGAGCTTTCTCAAAACATCCCAATCATTCTTCACTATGGCTGTGAACTACTTGCAAGCATGGGGAAAGCATACAGATAATCTAAAAGATTTACATTGTCTCCTTTTAAAAAGGTAATCTCTGCGTGAAGAGATCCAGAGGGAAGCAGGCACATTGCAGGAAAAATGCCCCAATGTGACCATCAATGAGGATGCATTGTGTGACGAAGTTACTGGCCTGCAAGAGTTCCTAAAGGGGGATCGCTTGAAGAATGGAAAACATCTGAGACACGGCTTAGTCAGAGATGGAGCACGGTGGTTACCCACTTAAAATAGAATGACATCCCACACACTAACCTGGCTAGATTAGCGTCTGTTGTCATGTGTTTACCTGGAAGTAATGCACCAGTCGAGAGAGTGTTCTCCCAAATGAATGATCTATGGAAAGCAGCAAGAAATAGGTTCACTGTTCCTACCATCAAGGCCATGCTTATTGTGAAGACAAACTTTAACCTCCCCTGCCAGGAGTTCATGGAGAAGTTGGCCAAAGACAGAGCAATTCTGAAGAAAATACATTCTTCTGAGAAATATACAGATGGGTGTCACGTTCTGACCTTTATTTCCTTTGTTTTGTCATTATTTAGTATGGTCAGGGCGTGAGTTGGGGTGGGCAGTCTGTTTGTTTTTCTATGATTTTGGGATTTCTATGTTTCGGCCTAGTATGGTTCTCAATCAGAGGCAGGTGTCATTAGTTGTCTCTGATTGCGAATCATACTTCGGTAGCCTGGGTTTCACTGTTTGTTTGTGGGTGTTTGTTTCCGTGTCTGTGCTGTGGCAAACCTCTTCAAGGTTAGGAGTGTTTGTCACAAATTAAGTGGTAAACTGTCACCCAAGAATGAGAGTTCTTTCGAACAGGACAGTACCTGTGTGTTTGTTTCTCCGTCCTGGTCCACGCAGGACGTAGGCGAGGTCAAGGATAGCAGAGTTCGGTACACGAATCAGGTTCTCGGTAGGTCCAGGTCCAAACGCCAACAGGTAAGTCCAAAACAATCCAGCTCATACACGGTAAATCCAGCCAATCTATATTGTCTCGTTCTCTATTGTTCATAGATCCTTCCAGCACTCTCTCTCCCTCTTCCAGGTTTTTCTTGACCCTTTATCTGTGTGTTGGCTCCACCTTCTGAGGGTTCCCCTTGCTTCTCGGACTTGTAGTTTTGGCAGTCGGCCATTTTGTGATCTGTAGTTCTGACAGGGGTGGCCATTTTAGTGATCGGGCAGAGCCCGTTTATTAGTTCTGCTCTCACATATCTGCCATTTATCACTCGACCCCCTTCTTTGCCACAGTGCTTTTCACCACACGGTACTGTTTTCGGTTTTCGTTCGTTCGTTCGTTCCACGTTTATTGTTTTTGTATTCAGTTGTGTTCATGTTAAGTATTTCTTATTAAAAAGAACCATGGACACTTACCACGCCGCATATTGGTCCTCCGATCCTTCTCGCCTCTCCTCTTCAGATGAAGAGTAGGAAAACCATTACATTAGGTTGGTATAAGTATATTATGTAGTTACCAATCTCATCAGCATCTTACTACTTTATTATGTTAAGTATTTCACATATCCTATTGTATGTTTTTTCAATTTTGCTCATGTTCTCTTCTGCTCTTTTTCTACCCAGACTACCAGGACCACTGAATGGCTGTTCATATCGGACAGTTCTCTCTTGTCTGTAGTGTTTCTGTAATATAGTTATTTTCTCTAAATACATGAAACCGGAATTGTCCCCCTTTTTTATTTCATAGATAATAACATTGGATATTTTAATTATATATTGACCGCCGAACTGACCGCTGGTTTTCATTTCAGAAATCTGGTCACCTTATCTTAAGCCTTAGTCCCACCCATCTCCTTAAGGGTTGATCTGTGCATTCTGTACTAACTTGTCAGCTACTTCCAGACATCTAAAAGAGAGAACAGCTCACTGAACATTACTCGCCCTAGCAGAGTTGGTTAGGCTGTTACAGTATGTTATCCAGAGCATTGGTGACTGCAACTGTGCTGTCAGATCGTCATTCAGAGCGTTTCGTGTTCAGAACACAAGCTGGACGCTCTGGTCAATAAGTTGGGTTGTCTGGCTACTTCCAGACACGTAATGAGAGAACACCCCTCTCTGACCATTTTACTTCCCTAGCAGAGCTGATAAGGCAGTTTATGTTATCCAGAGTGTTGGTGACTGTAACAGTGCTGCTGGCAACAATTGAATTACACTTTGTTGCCAACGTTTACTGACACCAGACATATTCAACAGGTGGTGAGCATTCAAAAATTAATCAGTTATTCTGCGCTCTGGCACACTAAGATGAGGGTCTTTTAAGAAATCTAGCTAACTAGCTAAACAATGGACCATAATCACAACTCATGACGTTACTACCTTGCATGAATCTGCAGGGAGCTAACCAACCAGGTCTCATTGTTATAACTAGTCAAGCAAATGTGTCTGAGATACTATAGAATAAGATCATACACACAGCGTTAGCTAGTGACCCAGCCAGCTAACGTTAGCTCACTAACAGTACACTTGAAATTAAACCACTGTCAAAATTAGAAACATGTAATATCTGGAGATGTAGCTAGCTAGATCATCTTACCAGTATACATCATTGCTGGACACGTCTCCTGACTGTCTGATGCCATGCACAATGTAATCCAGACTGGGGTTTTCCCCATCTCCTTAGGCTAGCTATCATACTCTCATTCCACTGATTTCAAAACTCGGTCCTCCAGAAAGTGGAGAGCATACGCATAACATTAGCTAGTGAGCCAGCCAGCTAATGTTAGCTAGCTAACAGTACACTTTACCTTGACATTAGGTTTATGCAGTTTTACTACACAATACATTTTTTTTAAAGTCGCGTTTGACACAATTACCTAGATATACTGACCAGCTCTATATGGCAGACCAATCCAAACTCATCTCTCGGCATGTCCAGCCCACTCATTATCTCAGTCAATCATGGCTAGCGGGAAGGTTGCTCTCTTTCTGTGGCTAAACCAAATAGGCTCGTAATTTAACTATTTTATTCCTATTTACAGATGGCATACAAGTTTGATTTTAAGGCACATGAAAGTTCATATGTTCGAGAAGACATTTCTGCCAAAAAACGCACTTTGATTAAAAAAAACATTTTATGTTCCAACAGCTCTCCTGTGAAGACGTGACTTGCGACACATAGTTTCCTGAATCGGGTACAGCGTTAGACATGAGCTTCAGCTCAGATAGACTATATTGTAGATCTAAATTTGATTATAATGTCACTCTCGCTGTGCATGCTGCATATGCATAAGATACTGCTGAGCATTTTAGTAGGACATTAGGCTATTTAAATAGTAATGATGGTTGCGTAGTTGCTGTATGTTTTATGCTATGTGATGGCATGTCATGGCTAAGCTGTGCTGCTCTGTAGCAGTCTACTGTATGATCTTGTCTCTATACATGTCTTCTGTTTATATAACCATGTATGTCTTTTCTATTCCAAATTCAGTCAGGCAAATGCAGCCTCAGGACACTTCAGCATGCAGTCTGCTCAGGAATCCATCTTCCTACTGTTCATGACCTACGGAGAAGCAACGAACATGCATATCAAAGAGTATCTCAAAGAGTATCTCTCCTCTCTCAGTTGGGTTGGGATTACATTAGGCTTTTCCAGAAGCACAATATGCTATTTTTCTTTAATTTTGCATGATCTCTTAAGTTCTGTTTGCATTATAGACTGTTCTCTCTGCTACCGCATGTCAAGCCGTACCGGAGCGCGGTGTCTAGGTCCAAGAGGCTTCTAAATAGCTTCTACCCCCAAGCCATAAGACTCCTGAACATCTAATCAAATGGCTACCCAGACTATTTGCATTCCCCCCGCTTTTTTTTACACTGCTGCTACTTTGTTATTATCTATGCATAGTCAATTAATAACTCTACCTATGTGTACATATTACCTCAATTACTCGACTAACCGGTGCCGCCGCACATTGACTCTGTACCGGTACCCTCTTCATGTACAGTGCCTTGCGAAAGTATTCGGCCCCCTTGAACTTTGCGACCTTTTGCCACATTTCAGGCTTCAAACATAAAGATATAAAACTGTATTTTTTTGTGAAGAATCAACAACAAGTGGGACACAATCATGAAGTGGAACGACATTTATTGGATATTTCAAACTTTTTTAACAAATCAAAAACGGAAAAATTGGGCGTGCAAAATTATTCAGCCCCCTTAAGTTAATACTTTGTAGCGCCACCTTTTGCTGCGATTACAGCTGTAAGTCGCTTGGGGTATGTCTCTATCAGTTTTGCACATCGAGAGACTGACATTTTTTCCCATTCCTCCTTGCAAAACAGCTCGAGCTCAGTGAGGTTGGATGGAGAGCATTTGTGAACAGCAGTTTTCAGTTCTTTCCACAGATTCTCGATTGGATTCAGGTCTGGACTTTGACTTGGCCATTCTAACACCTGGATATGTTTATTTTTGAACCATTCCATTGTAGATTTTGCTTTATGTTTTGGATCATTGTCTTTTGGATCATTGTCTTGTTGGAAGACAAATCTCCGTCCCAGTCTCAGGTCTTTTGCAGACTCCATCAGGTTTTCTTCCAGAATGGTCCTGTATTTGGCTCCATCCATCTTCCCATCAATTTTAACCATCTTCACTGTCCCTGCTGAAGAAAAGCAGGCCCAAACCATGATGCTGCCACCACCATGTTTGACAGTGGGGATGGTGTGTTCAAGGTGATGAGCTGTGTTGCTTTTATGCCAAACATAACGTTTTGCATTGTTGCCAAAAAGTTCAATTTTGGTTTCATCTGACCAGAGCACCTTCTTCCACATGTTTGGTGTGTCTCCCAGGTGGCTTGTGGCAAACTTTAAACGACACTTTTTATGGATATCTTTGGGGAAATGGCTTTCTTCTTGCCACTCTTCCATAAAGGGCAGATTTGTGCAATATACGACTGATTGTTGTCCTATGGACAGAGTCTCCCACCTCAGCTGTAGATCTCTGCAGTTCATCCAGAGTGATCATGGGCCTCTTGGCTGCATCTCTGATCAGTCTTCTCCTTGTATGAGCTGAAAGTTTAGAGGGACGGCCAGGTCTTGGTAGATTTGCAGTGGTCTGATACACCTTCCATTTCAATATTATCGCTTGCAGTGCTCCTTGGGATGTTTAAAGCTTGGGAAATCTTTTTGTATCCAAATCCGGCTTTAAACTTCTTCACAACAGTATCTCGGACCTGCCTGGTGTGTTCCTTGTTCTTCATGATGCTCTCTGCGCTTTTAACGGACCTCTGAGACTATCACAGTGCAGGTGCATTTATACGGAGACTTGATTACACACAGGTGGATTGTATTTATCATCATTAGTCATTTAGGTCAACATTGGATGATTCAAAGATCCTCACTGAACTTCTGGAGAGAGTTTGCTGCACTGAAAGTAAAGGGGCTGAATAATTTTGCACGCCCAATTTTTCAGTTTTTGATTTGTTAAAAAAGTTTGAAATATCCAATAAATGTTGTTCCACTTCATGATTGTGTCCCACTTGTTGTTGATTCTTCACAAAAAAATACAGTTTTACATCTTTATGTTTGAAGCCTGAAATGTGTCAAAAGGTCGCAAAGTCCAAGGGGGCCGAATACTTTCGCAAGGCACTGTAGCCTCCATATTGACTCTGTACCAGTACCCCCTGTACATAGCCTCCACATTGACTATGTACCAGTACCCCCTTTATATAGCCTCCACATTGACTCTGTAGCGGTACCCCCTGTACATAGCCTCCACATTGACTATGTACCAGTACCCCCTGTATATAGCCTCCACATTGACTCTGTAGCGGTACCCCCTGTATATAGCCTCCACATTGACTCTGTACCGGTAACCCCGGTACCTGAGGTGGGAGACTCTGTCCATAGGACAACAATCAGTCGTATATTGCACAAATCTGGCCTTTATGGAAGAGTGGCAAGAAGAAAGCCATTTCTTAAAGATATCCAAAGAAAGTGTTGTTTAAAGTTTGCCACAAGCCACCTGGGAGACACACCAAACATGTGGAAGAAGGTGCTCTGGTCAGATGAAACCAAAATTTAACTTTTTGTTAACAATGCAAAACGTTATGTTTGGCATAAAAGCAACACAGCTCATCACCTTGAACACACCATCCCCACTGTCAAACATGGTGGTGGCAGCATCATGGTTTGGGCCTGCTTTTCTTCAGCAGGGACAGTGAAGATGGTTAAAATTGATGGGAAGATGGATGGAGCCAAATACAGGACCATTCTGGAAGAAAACCTGATGGAGTCTGCAAAAGACCTGAGACTGGGACGGAGATTTGTCTTCCAACAAGACAATGATCCAAAAGACAATGATCCAAAACATAAAGCAAAATCTACAATGGAATGGTTCAAAAATAAACATATCCAGGTGTTAGAATGGCCAAGTCAAAGTCCAAACCTGAATCCAATCGAGAATCTGTGGAAAGAACTGAAAACTGCTGTTCACAAATGCTCTCCATCCAACCTCACTGAGCTCGAGCTGTTTTGCAAGAAGGAATGGGAAAAAAAATTCAGTCTCTCGATGTGCAAAACTGATAGAGACATACCCCAAGCGACTTACAGCTGTAATCGCAGCAAAAGGTGGCGCTACAAAGTATTAACTTAAGGGGGCTGAATAATTTTGCACGCCCAATTTTTCAGTTTTTGATTTGTTAAAAAAGTTTGAAATATCCAATAAATGTCGTTCCACTTCATGATTGTGTCCCACTTGTTGTTGATTCTTCACAAAAAAATACAGTTTTTTATCTTTATGTTTGAAGCCTGAAATGTGGCAAAAGGTCGTTCAAGGGGGCCGAATACTTTCGCAAGGCACTGTAGCCTCCACATTGACTCTGTACAAGTACCCCCTGTATATAGCCTCCACATTGACTCTGTACCGGTACCCTCTTCATGTAGCCTCCACATTGACTCTGTACCAGTACCCCCTGTATATAGCCTCCACATTGACTCTGTACCGGTACCCCCTGTATATAGCCTCCACATTGACTCTGTACAAGTACCCCCTGTCTATAGCTTCCACATTGACTATGTACCGGTACCCCCTGTTTATAGCCTCCACATTGACTCTGTAGCAGTACCCCCTGTATATAGCCTCCACATTGACTCTGTACCGGTAACCCCTGTATATAGCCTCCACATTGACTCTGTACTGGTACCCCCTGTCTCGCTATTGTTATTTTACTGCTGCTTTTTAATTATTTGTTATTTTTATTTATTATTTCTTTCTTCTAATTATTATTTTTTGAACTGCATTGTTGGTTAAGGGCTTGTAAGTAAGAATTTCACTAAGGTCTACCTGTTGTATTCAGCGCACGTGACAAATAGAATTTGATTGTGAAGGCTTTCAACACTGTTGACCATTCACTACTAATTCGTAGACTGTCTGAAATTGGCCTGGTCAGGCCTGCAATTGGCTTGAAAACTATCTGACAGAGTACATAATGTGTTTCTTCTGATGGCGTTGTCAAGTTTCCTTAATATTACTAAAGATGCCACCCAAGGGTCGATTTTTTTTCTATATAAACAATATTGGTTTGTCTGTACGAAATAATAACCTCCACTTGTATGCAGACGATACTGTTGTGTACTCTTTCAGAACTAATCTGCCTTTTTTTGCTTTCCTTTGTTGAGCTGAAATTGGCAGGTAAAAGTAAGCATATGTTATTTTCCAAAAAGGTTAAAAATTTAACTGAATATTTATGCATTGGATGGTGCCCACATTGATCGTGTCTGGTATCTGGATTGATACAAAGCTATCTTTCAAAAAGCATATTGATGAGGTAGTTAAGAATTTCAAAATGGGCTGCTTCCTTTATAGGAATAGGGCATGCCTTTCATTAAAATCTTGAGGCTAGGGGGCAGTATTTTGATGTTTGGATGAAAAACGTGCCCAAAGTAAACTGCCTATTTCTCAGGCCCAGGCCCATATAATTGGCAGATTGGGATAGAAAACACTCTAAAGTTTCCAAAACTGTCAAAGTATCGTCTGTGAGTATAACATAACTGATATTGCAGGTGAAAACCTGAGGAAAATCCATCCAGGAAGTGCTGTTTTTCTGAAACCTCTCTTTTCCATTGCAAGCCTGTTCTCCATTTAAAGGGATATCAACCAGGATAATTTCCCTATGGCTTCCACAAGGTGTGAACAGTCTATAGACATGGTTTCAGGCTTTTATTCTGAAAAAATGAGCGGGAATGATCACATCGCGTCAGTGGATAGCCAGATGTCCTCAGATTTGTGCATGCGTGCGCCACTGGAACGAGACCTTTTCTTTCTCTCTTCTATTGAAAAGGGTCCTGTCCGGTTGAAATATTATCAATTTATTGTAAAAACATTATTTATTATAAAAAACGTTTGACAAGTTTCTACGAACTTTACGGATACTAATTGGAATTTTCATCTACCCCTGACCACACGAGACTGTGGATTACTAAACAAAACGCGCCAACCAAATGGAAGTTTTTGGATATAAAGAGAATCTTTATCGAAGAAAATGAACATTTATTGTGTAACTGGGAGTCTCGTGAGTGCAAACATACGGAGATCATCAAAGGTAAGTGATTAATTTTGATTGGTCACGAAAGTCAGAAAAGCAATCTACTTTGCTGCTAGCTGTTTGTAATGTTTGTAATGTTTTGTCTGCTGAGAGCTGTCCTCACATAATCGCATGGTTTGCTTTCACCATAAAGCCTTTTTGAAATCTGACATGCCAGGTGGATTAACAACAAGCTAAACTGTGTTTTGGTATGTCGCACTTGTGATTTCATGAACATTAAATATTATTTGTAATTTAATTTGAATTTGGCGCTCTGCAATTCACAGGATGTTGACGAAAATGATCCCGCTAAAGGGATCTGTGCGCCAAGAGGTTTTAATAGCAGAAAACAAAACATTCAGTTGACATTCATACCGATTATGGTGATATCGTCTATATGAATGCGGCTCCCACTGTATTGAAACCATTGGACGCAGTTACTCATAGCGCACTGCGCTTTATTTACAGATGACAGGTTTCCTACATATCACTGCTTTCTGTATCAGAAAGTAAGCTGGCCCTCTTTGAATACTCAGATCAACGCATTGCAATATTTTTGTTTATAAAGCTCTCTTACACAAACATCCGCCATACCTTACTTCAACGTAACCTAAAGATGTACGAGCTACCAGACCCGGTCTCAGATATGGCTAACTCTGGAGAGCCCTTCAGTGTCCACTAAGTTAGGTAGATCTGCATTTAGTTTATTTGCACCTTACTTGTGGAATGATCTCCAGAACTCTCTAAGGTTGGATGTTTTGGTGCCACTAGAGCAGTTCAGACGACTGGTTGATTTACCTTTTTACTGAGGAATGTGTTTGTTTTTCCATGATCGTGTTTTGTAAGTTACTTGTAAATTTGGTATGTTTTTATTGCGTTGCAATTGTAAATATTGGGAATTTATATGATTGTGTGCAGTGCTCCCTTATAAAGAGGCCATGGTCTCAATGGGATGTCCCTGTTTATATAAAAAAAATGTCTGCAACTCAACTTGCACCAATTGTAATGGTTTTGAATGCCCTACTAACGGATGGAATCCTACATTCTCCCAAAATGCTAGTCAGATTATTCTTGACGTTGCTAAATGAACTGCTAACAAATTCATAAACAGTTTGGAGGAAAGAACACCCTAGGGAAGTCATTAAAAAAATCACTATCCCTTCAAGCTTACATATTTGTGATAGTAGTACTAATCGTAAAGTTAAGAATCAAGAAACAACAACAAAAGAATGCACTAATAAATACAATTTGTAGCCTGGGACCAGACAGTACCAAGTGAAGAGCAGTAAGAATACTGCAAACATAATAATGCAAAAAAAAAAATATATATATATATAAAATGTGTGTGTAATATATTACCAGAACATCAGCAGAAATAAGCTAAACATCAACAGTTCACAGTAATTAATCCCAAATGAAAGTTATTTAAATCGTGACAATGCAGCAGATAAAGTCTGACAAACAAGTCTATAAAGCAATACTACATCTCACTGTACAATCCATTTTCAATTACATTACACAATACCTCATTCTTAAAATAGTTTGCCACTGTTGTTCCAAGGGAATGGCAAGCTCCCACACAACGTTACCAGTGGCAGATGCAAAAAAAATAATCAGAATGTTACTGGAATGCTCCCTAAATGTGCTGCACACAGTCTGCTTTTGACATATTCAATATTTTGGGTAATAAAGCATAACATTTGCAGCTACATCGTCGCTATGCACTCTTCAAAGCACACTTCATATTTTAGCCACTTAAGTTCTCCCATACTATTTTATAATAAAAGATGAAATTGCACTTTGAGCAGAGGTGCGTTCAACAAGGGTTCTGTTTGTGATGAACATGTTACTTAGTAACAATTTCAGTTGAATGATTTTGAATGAAAGTTATGGTGAAACATTAAAAAGCTAAATGTTTGCAAGGATTACCATGACAGTTTAGCAATGAGAATCAAACTGAAAATGACTTTCCTATTCCTACTACATGTAATAGAAAGCCTAGGTGGTGGCAGTTTACACCCGAAACAGATATTTTACGTTCGCAGCACACTGTTAGCGAATTTTCGCAGCTAACAGAAGACAAATGGAATACGTTAGCAAACTATTTCCTCTGTTGAACGCACATGAGGTGTTGTTCATTTTGTTTAAACAATTTGAAGGGTTATCAAGTTGCTATACAACTTGGTGTTGTGGCATCGTAATGCAATCAACCGAAAGACAGTTCTTCAGTTCCCTTTTGCTAAGATCCTTGTTGGGAAAACAGTTCCCACAATCAAAGGGCAAGGAGTTATGGTGGTCAGTTACTTTATAATAATATTCATAAGCAAATGATCCCAATCAAAATAATACCTATTTTCCCAAAACACAAAGAAATTCACCAACATTGTGAAACCTGAAACCATGACAAGGCTTCCAGATCAGATAGTGCAACTCAATCCTCAGTACAATGGTGCAGACATTGATAGTGATAGTAACATTCGGGACAGATTCTGGTATGAAGTATCACTTCAAGGTTGTAAATTCTGATGCACATATCATACGATACAAGTCCACACTTGTCCTGCTATTCATTCATCGCTCTCTTAATCTACGTGTTCACTGCAAGTTAATTTATTGTCGCTCCTGCCAAATAGGAGCTTAGAGCCTAATGGTCAGTTACCTCCGGCCATCCCAAAACCCCAGCCTCTGTATCCCTACAAACTACGCAACTGAATCCCAACATATATTTATTTACTCATGTACTAATGCCCTATGAACATTCTCATTATAAACCTTTCAATGGTACAATGGCTAAACCAGACTTAATGGTTTGAACTGTGGTACCTGGTATACAGAAACATACATTTATACCTTTTTCTTGTTAATTGATTTAAAAAATAATTGACAAAAATCTAAAAGTCTTTGGGCTTTTGGGGATGGTAGGGGTTAAGCAGGCTGAAGGGGTATACAACCAACACCCACCCCACCCTCGTGGCACACCATGGGTGCCATGAATGTCCAGCGGTTGGTCTCAGCGTCGTACATCTCTACAGAGCTCAGGTTGGATTGTCCGTCATAGCCACCCACGGAGTAAAGCCTGCCACAGTTTGCCACCAGTGAGACTCTGCTGCGCCGTGTGTTCATGGCCACCAGGTGGCTCCATTGGTCTGCCACTGAGCTGTACACCTCGGCCCCGCTGAGGAACCCGGAACCATCATAACCCCCCGCCACATAGAGCTGGCTGCCAAGGGCTGCAGCGCCGTGACGACAGCGCTTGTTCATCATGCCAGCAACGGGGTGCCAAAGAGCTGTGTGCTGGTTGTAGTACTCCACCTACAGGATGGGAGGGGTCATTAGTCATTCTCTTTCAGAGTCTAATGCATTTTAAAGGGTATGTTCACGATTTAAGAGATTATGGACTTTTTAACATTCACCCGTGATATTGATTGAGCCAAACTGTTTATGAAATGTAAGCTATTAATTGGTTAAACAACCAATTAATTGGTCATTGATTATTGTTACAAGAGCAGCCTCCAGTAGATTAGCCTGATTAGAATGGAAGTGGAAGGGCATAGCTTGTTTAAACAGCACTAAAATGTCAATTTTGTAAATGCTAAATTGCCTATGCAGCCAAATAATTTCATCAGAGATTATACATGGGTATAGTACCAGATACGCTTAAAAAAACTATTTGGATCAATCAACACCATCACAGACGAGTGGTAAAAAGGACATTTGAAGAAAACACTTTTTTGTCAGAGTCTTAGAATCCTGCTCGCTAAGAGTTTGGAGCGGGGAGTGGGGATTGAAGGGTTTGGAGCGGGGAAGAGAAGGGTTTGGAGCGGGGAGCGGCGAGAGAAGGGTTTGGAGCGGGGAGCGGAGAGTTTGGAGCGGGGAGAGTAAGGGCTTGAAGCGGGGAGGAAAAGGGTTTGGAGCGGGAGTGAAGGGTTTGGAGCTGGAAGGAGAAGGGTTTGGAGCGGGAAGGAGAAGGGTTTGGAGCGGGGAGGAGAAGGGTTTGGAGCGGGGAGGAGAAGGGTTTGGAGAGGGGAGCGGAGAGAGAAGCGTTTGGAGCGAAGAGAGTAAGGGCTTGGAGCGGAGAGAGAAAGGGCTTGGAGCGGAGAGAGAAAGGGCTTGGGGCGGGGAGAGAAAGGGCTTGGGGCGGGAAGAGAAAGGGCTTGGGGCGGGGAGAGAAAGGGCTTGGGGCGGGGAGAGAAAGGGCTTGGGGCGGGGAGAGAAAGGGTTTGGAGCGGGGAAGAGAAGGGTTTGGAGCGGGGAAGAGAAGGGTTTGGAGCGGGGAAGAGAAGGGTTTGGAGCGGGGAAGAGAAGGGTTTGGAGCGGGGAAGAGAAGGGTTTGGAGCGGGGAGCGGCGAGAGAAGGGTTTGGAGCGGGGAGCGGAGAGTTTGGAGCGGGGAGAGTAAGGGCTTGAAGCGGGGAGGAAAAGGGTTTGGAGCGGGAGTGAAGGGTTTGGAGCTGGAAGGAGAAGGGTTTGGAGCGGGAAGGAGAAGGGTTTGGAGCGGGAAGGAGAAGGGTTTGGAGCGGGAAGGAGAAGGGTTTGGAGAGGGGAGCGGGGAGCGGAGAGTTTGGAGCGGGGAGAGTAAGGGCTTGAAGCGGGGAGGAAAAGGGTTTGGAGCGGGAGTGAAGGGTTTGGAGCTGGAAGGAGAAGGGTTTGGAGCGGGAAGGAGAAGGGTTTGGAGCGGGGAGGAGAAGGGTTTGGAGCAGGGAGGAGAAGGGTTTGGAGAGGGGAGCGGAGAGAGAAGCGTTTGGAGCGAAGAGAGTAAGGGCTTGGAGCGGAGAGAGAAAGGGCTTGGAGCGGAGAGAGAAAGGGCTTGGGGCGGGGAGAGAAAGGGCTTGGGGCGGGAAGAGAAAGGGCTTGGGGCGGGGAGAGAAAGGGCTTGGGGCGGGGAGAGAAAGGGCTTGGGGCGGGGAGAGAAAGGGCTTGGGGCGGGGAGAGAAAGGGTTTGGAGCGGGGAAGAGAAGGGTTTGGAGCGGGGAAGAGAAGGGTTTGGAGCGGGGAAGAGAAGGGTTTGGAGCGGGGAAGAGAAGGGTTTGGAGCGGGGAGCGGCGAGAGAAGCGTTTGGAGCGAAGAGAGTAAGGGCTTGGAGCGGAGAGAGAAAGGGCTTGGAGCGGAGAGAGAAAGGGCTTGGAGCGGAGAGAGAAAGGGCTTGGGGCGGGGAGAGAAAGGGCTCGGGGCGGGGAGAGAAAGGGCTTGGGGCGGGGAGAGAAGGGGCTCGGGGCGGGGAGAGAAGGGGCTCGGGGCGGGAGAGAAGGGGCTCGGGGCAAGGAGAGAAGGGGCTCGGGGCAAGGAGAGAAAGGGCTCGGGGCGGGGAGAGAAAGGGCTTGGGGCGGGCAGTAGGCAGTCAAGGTTTTGGAGCGGGGAGTGAAGGGTTAGAAGTGGGGAGTAAAGGGTAAGAAGTGGGGATGAGAAGGGTTCGGAGCGGGGGGCGAAGGGTTTGGAACGGGGAGCGAAGGGTTCGGAGCGGGGAGCGAAGGGTTCGGAGCGGGGAGCGAAGGGTTCGGAGCGGGGAGCGAAGGGTTCGGAGCGGGGAGCGAAGGGTTCGGAGCGGGGAGCGAAGGGTTCGGGGCGGGGAGCGAAGGTTTCGGAGCGAGGGGGGGGGGGATTGAATCCCCGTCTGATGGGGAGAGGCATATATACAGTGGGGCAAAAAAGTATTTAGTCAGCCACCAATTGTGCAAGTTCTCCCACTTAAAAAGATGAGAGGCCTGTAATTTTCATCATAGGTACACAACTATGACAGGCAATTTTTTTTCTAATTTTCAGAAAATCACATTGTGGGATTGTTTATGAATGTATTTGCAAATTATGGTGAACAAATAGGTATTTGGTCACCTACAAACAAGCAAGATTTCTGGCTCTCACAGACCTGTAACCTCTTCTTTAAGAGGCTCCTCTGTCCTCCACTCGTTACCTGTATTAATGGCACCTGTTTGAACTTGTTATCAGTATAAAAGACACTTTTCCACAACCTCAAACAGTGACACTACAAACTCCACTATGGCCAAGACCAAAGAGCTGTCAAAGGACACCGGAAACAAAATTGTAGACCTTCACCAGGCTGGGAAGACTGAATCTGCAATAGGTAAGCAGCTTGGTTTGAAGCACTCAACTGTGGGAGCAATTATTAGGAAATGGAAGACATACAAGACCACTGATAATCTCCCTCGATCTGGGGCTCCACGCAAGATCTCACCCCGTGGGGTCAAAATGATCACAAGAACTTTGAGCAAAAATCCCAGAACCACACGGGGGAACCTAGTGAATGACTTGCAGAAGGCTGGGACCAAAGTAACAAAGCCTACCATCAGTAACACACTACGCCGCCAGGGACTCAAATCCTGCAGTGCCAGACGTGTCCCCCTGCTTAAGCCAGTACATGTCCAGGCCCGTCTGAAGTTTGCTAGAGAGCATTTGGTTAGATCAAACCAAAATATAACTTTTTGGTAAAAACTCAACTCGTCGTGCATCCAAAGAACACCATACCTACTGTGAAGCATGGAGATGGAAACATCATGCTTTGGGGCTGTTTTTCTGCAAAGGGACCAGGACGACTGATCCGTGTAAAGGAAAGAATGAATGGATCGTGAGATTTTGAGTGAAAACCTCCTTCCATCAGCAAGGGCATTGAAGATGAAACGTGGCTGGGTCTTTCAGCATGACAATGATCCCAAACACACTGCACTGCACGGGCAACGAAGGAGTGGCTTTGCAAGAAGCATTTCAAGGTTTTGTAGTGGCCTAGCCAGTCTCCAGATCTCAACCCCATAGAAAATCTTTGGAGGGAGTTGAAAGTCCGTGTTGCCCAACAACAGCCCCAAAACATCACTGCTCTAGAGGAGATCTGCATGGAGGAATGGGCAAAAATACCAGCAACAGTGTGTGAAAACCTTGTGAAGACTTACAGAAAACGTTTGACTTCTGTCATTGCCAACAAAGGGTATTGAGATAAACTTTTGTTATTGACCAAATACTTATTTTCCACCATAATTTGCAAATAAATTAATTAAAAATCCTACAATGTGATTTTCTGGATTTTTTTTTCTAATTTTATCTGTCATAGTTGAAGTGTACCTATGATGAAAATTACAGGCCTCATCTTTTTAAGTGGGAGAACTTGCACAATTGGTGGCTGACTAAATACACTGCTCAAAAAAATAAAGGCAACACTAAAATAACACATCCTAGATGTGAATGAATGAAATATTCTTAATAAATACTTTTTTCTTTACATAGTTGAATGTGCTGACAACAAAATCACACAAAAATGATCAATGGAAATCAAATTTATCAACCCATGGAGGTCTGGATTTGGAGTCACACTCAAAATTAAAGTGGAAAACCACACTACAGGCTGATCCAACTTTGATGTAATACCCTTAAAACAAGTCAAAATGAGGCTCAGTAGTGTGTATAGCCTCCACGTGCCTGTATGACCTCCCTACAACGCCTGGGCATGCTCCTGATGAGGTGGCGGATGGTCTCCTGAGGGATCTCCTCCCAGACCTGGACTAAAGCATCCGCCGACTCCTGGACAGTCTGTGGTGCAACGCCACGTTGGTGGATGGAGTGAGACATGATGTCCCAGATGTGCTCAATTGGATTCAGGTCTGGGGAACGGGCGGTCCATAGCATCAATGCCTTCCTCTTGCAGGAACTGCTGACAGGGCCAACCGCACCAGCATATGGTCTCACAAGGGGTCTGAGGATCTCATCTCGGTACCTAATGGCAGTCAGGCTACCTCTGGCGAGCACACGGAGGGCTGTGCGGCCCCCCAAAGAAATGCCACCCCACACCATGACTGACCCACCGCCAAACCGGTCATGCTGGAGGATGTTGCAGGCAGCAGAACGTTCTCCACGGCGTCTCCAGACTCTGTCACGTCTGTCACATGTGCCCAGTGTGAACCTGCTTTCATCTGTGAAGAGCACAGGGCGCCAGTGGCAAATTTGCCACTCTTGGTGTTCTCTGGCAAATGCCAAACGTCCTGCACGGTGTTGGGCTGTAAGCACAACCCCCACCTGTGGACGTCGGGCCCTCATACCACCCTCATAGTCTGTTTCTGTTTCTGACCGTTTGAGCAGACACATGCACATTTGTGGCCTGCTGGAGGTCATTTTGCAGTGCTCTGGCAGTGCTCCTCCTGCTCCTAATTGCACAAAGGTAGCAGTCCTGCTGCTGGGTTGTTGCCCTCCTACGGCCTCCTCCACGTCTCCTGATGTACTGGCCTGTCTCCTGGTAGCGCCTCCATGCTCTGGACACTACGCCGTCAGACACAGCAAACCTTCTTGCCACAGCTCGCATTGATGTCCCATCCTGGATGAGCTGCACTACCTGAGCCACTTGTGTGGGTTGTAGACTCCGTCTCATGCTACCACTAGAGTGAAAGCACCGCCAGCATTCAAAAGTGACCAAAACAACAGCCAGGAAGCATAGGAACTGAGAAGTGGTCTGTGGTCACCACCTGCAGAACCACTCCTTTATTGGGGGTGTCTTGCTAATTGCCTATAATTTCCACCTGTTGTCTATTCCATTTGCACAACAGCATGTAAAAGTTATTGTCATTCAGTGTTGCTTCCTAAGTGGACAGTTTGATTTCACAGAAGTGTGATTGACTTGGAGTTACATTGTGTTGTTTAAGTGCTCCCTTTATTTTTTTGAGCAGTGTACTTTTTTGCCCCACTGTATACAGTACCTACTGAAAGTCTTCACATCTTTTGCACAGTTTTCACATGATGCTCCCTTCCTTTAATATCTAGAAATGCATAAATTGTGATTTTTCCCCACTGATCAACGCAACCTACTGCACACTTTAAAAGTTCCACAAAAAAAGGTATAATTGTGTATTATATTGATGGTGTAGCATCTTCACACCCTATAGTTGATACTTAGTGGAAGCACCTTCGGCAGCAAATACAGCTGTGAATAATTGTTATTCATTTCCACCAATATTGCACAACTTTTGGGGCAACATCTATCCATCATTCTCAGCAAAATTGCTCAATCTCAGTCAAATTGGTCGGGAATCATTGATGGACTGCAATATGTTAGTATTATCTTTGATTTTCAACCAGTTTTAAAGTTATTTATTTATTTTTACCTTTATTTAACTAGTCAAGTCAGTTAAGAACAAATTGTTATTTTCAATGACAGGATTTGAGGAGTTGAACTTTGAGGAGTTGAACCACTAGGCTACCCTGCCGCTCTCAGGGCTGAGACTAGACATATTTTGTGAACATTTTTGTTCCTGATCTTAAGATGTACCACAGCAAGGAGTATGAAAATGTTTGTTCCTGATCTTAAGATGTACCACAGTAAGGAGTGCGAAGGCCTACATTATGTAATCAAAAATTCTAATTTCATTTTCAAGTAGGTTGTGTTGATCTGAAGAAAAATATCTAATCCTTTTTTAGATTTAAAGGGGCCATACATGTCACATTTCCCACCTGCAAATAGTGCCTAATAGACCTAATCCTCTCCTGTTCATCTACAGTGCCTTGCGCAAGTATTCGGCCCCCTTGAACTTTGCGACCTTTTGCCACATTTCAGGCTTCAAACATAAAGATATAAAACTGTATTTTTTTGTGAAGAATCAACAGCAAGTGGGACACAATCATGAAGTGGAACGACATTCATTGGATATTTCAAACTTTTTTAACAAATCAAAAACTGAAAAATTGGGCGTGCAAAATTATTCAGCCCCTTTACTTTCAGTGCAACAAACTCTCTCCAGAAGTTCAGTGAGGATCTCTGAATGATCCAATGTTGACCTAAATGACTAATGATGATAAATACAATCCACCTGTGTGTAATCAAGTCTCCGTAGAAATGCACCTGCACTGTGATAGTCTCAGAGGTCCGTTAAAAGCGCAGAGAGCATCATGAAGAACAAGGAACACACCAGGCAGGTCCGAGATACTGTTGTGAAGAAGTTTAAAGCCGGATTTGGATACAAAAAGCTTTAAATATCCCAAGGAGCACTGTGCAAGCGATAATATTGAAATGGAAGGAGTATCAGATCACTGCAAATCTACCAAGACCTGGCCGTCCCTCTAAACGTTCAGCTCATACAAGGAGAAGACTGATCAGAGATGCAGCCAAGAGGCCCATGATCACTCTGGATGAACTGCAGAGATCTACAGCTGAGGTGGGAGACTCTGTCCATAGGACAACAATCAGTCGTATATTGCACAAATCTGGCCTTTATGGAAGAGTGGCAAGAAGAAAGCCATTTCTTAAAGATATCCATAAAAAGTGTTGTTTAAAATTTGCCACAAGCCACCTGGGAGACACACCAAACATGTGGAAGAAGGTGCTCTGGTCAGATGAAACCAAAATGTAACTTTTTGCCAACAATGCAAAACGTTATGTTTGGCGTAAAAGCAACACAGCTGAACACACCATCCCCACTGTCAAACATGGTGGTGGCAGCATCATGGTTTGGGCCTGCTTTTCTTCAGCAGGGACAGGGAATATGGTTCAAATTGATGGGAAGATGGATGGAGCCAAATACAGGACCATTCTGGAAGAAAACCTGATGGAGTCTGCAAAAGACCTGAGACTGGGACGGAGATTTGTCTTCCAACAAGACAATGATCCAAAACATAAAGCAAAATCTACAATGGAATGGTTCAAAAATAAACATATCCAGGTGTTAGAATGGCCAAGTCAAAGTCCAGACCTGAATCCAATCGAGAATCTGTGGAAAGAACTGAAAACTGCTGTTCACAAATGCTCTCCATCCAACCTCACTGAGCTCAAGCTGTTTTGCAAGGAGGAATGGGAAAAAATGTCAGTCTCTCGATGTGCAAAACTGATAGAGACATACCCCAAGCGACTTACAGCTGTAATCGCAGCAAAAGGTGGCGCTACAAAGCATTAACTTAAGGGGGCTGAATAATTTTGCACGCCCAATTTTTCCGTTTTTGATTTGTTAAAAAAGTTTGAAATATCCAATAAATGTCGTTCCACTTCATGATTGTGTCCCACTTGTTGTTGATTCTTCACAAAAAAATACAGTTTTATATCTTTATGTTTGAAGCCTGAAATGTGGCAAAAGGTCGCAAAGTTCAAGGGGGCCGAATACTTTTGCAAGGCACTGTACCTTAGTCCTGTCAGCAATTTGCAGGTTGTATGTCAAATGGCATCCTTACCGTATTGAAGATCTGTAAACCGTCATGACCACCAGATACAAAAATCCTTCCATCAAAAACAGTCACCCCAGCTGCACTGCGACTTGCACTCATCTCTGTCATTACTGTCCACCTGCACGAGTGTATAAGGAAAAGCAGGTGCACTTTAATGTTGATACAGATGGGCTACACCTTTTCACTTAATATAAAAGTCACACTAACAACATGATACATTTGAAAATAGTTTTACATACTTGATATGTGTGATGTGATATGATCTAAAGTAATGGTTTTGGATAGAACTGGATAAGTGTAAGGAAGTAAAACACAGCAGAAATACTCAAAATGAATGTTACAAAATATGACATTAGCAATAAAAATATATATATAAAAAAACTTTTACATTCCTCCACAACCAAGCTCAGAATTAAAAGGTAGAGTCGGCAGGGCTCCCGAGTGGCGCAAGGCACTGCATCTCAGTGCAAGAGGTGTCACTACAGAGCCTGGTTCGAATCCGGCCGTGATTGTGCGCCTCCCTATGGGACTCCCAATTGGCGTCCGGGGTAGGCCGTCATTGTAAATAAGACTTGCCTAGTTAAATAAAGGTTTAAATAATAATAAAATGTGTTTTAAATGCATTAAGTCAACAGCAGTATCAGGCCAACTTCCACAACAGTTCATGTGGAGGTAGGAGCATGTATATACACTGAGTGTACAAAACATTAAGACCACCTGCTCTTTCCATGACAGACTGACCAGGTGAATCCAGGTCAAAGCTATGATCCCTTATTAATGGCAGTTGTTAAATCCACTTCAATCTGTGTAGATGAAGGGGAGGAGACAGGTTCAAGAAGGATTCTTAAACCTTCAGATAATTGAGACATGGATTGTGTATGTGTGCCATTCAAAGGGTGAATGGGCAAAACAAATGGGATATGTTAGTAGATGCCAGGCGCGCCGGTTTGTGTCAAGAACTGCAACGCTGCTGGGTTTTTCACGCTCAACAGTTTCCCATGTGCATGAAGAATGGTCCACCACCCAAAGGACATCCAGCCAACATGACACCAACTGTGGGAAGCATTGGAGTCAACATGATCCAGCATCCCTGTGGAGCGCTTTCAACACCTTGTAGAGTCCATGCCCTGACGAATTGAGGCTGTACTGAGGACAAAAGGGTATTCCTAATGTTTTGTAAATACATCAATGTCAATTAAGGGTCAAATGTGGAAGTAGCTCCATCTTCTCCTTCAAGGGGGAATTGTTGCTGTACGGCAGACACCTATCCCGAGTGGCGCAGTAGTCCAAGACACCGCATCTCAGTGCGAATCCAGGCTGCATCACATCCAGTCGTGATTAGGAGTCCCCATAGGGCGGCGCACAATTGGCCCAGCGTCGTCCGGATTTAGCCGGTGTAGGCCGTAATTGTAAATAAGAATCTGACTTGCCAAGTTAAGTAAAGGTTACATTTAAAAATCCAATCCTCACAGATCTCCACAAGTACAATGGGTGTAGGGGCTAGGTCAGTGATACGTAAATGGCAGCCTATTAAAATAATTTTAGAATGTCATACAAAAGTATTACTGTGTGTGAACTTTCAAATCCATTCTGTCATTACTAAATATGCAAGGTATTTTAATTACACATTTTTTTAACACAAAAAACATTGAATTAATAAAATAAAATATTTGAATTGATCGTCTTCCTCAAATGAAGGGGATGATGACGCAATGTTTGTGAGAGAGAGGGAATCTGATTTAATTGGTCCTCAACTCACGGCTCAAAAATCATCCAGGATAAACTGAGTTAGCCTGCCCCGGAGCAGGTTAGTTCTGAAGCATTTGTTGCCATAGAAATATACCTGGCTAAAAGGTGAGCCACTTTCATGGTACCGGTTATCCCGAGTGGAACTCAGAGTTGACCAAAGTTACCTCACTAACTCCTCAAACCAGGTACGTAGTATACCCTCTGGTCTAGCTTGACTGGGAATTCAGGGAGTCAAAGTAAAGTAAATCACATAGGAAATGTACAGAACCTGTTGGCTTCTGGAGAGTAGCACTCTACTGAGTTGAGTGAGGATTTGCCATCATAGCCCCCGCACACATAGATATGTCCGTCAACCACCACTGTTCCCATTGCACTGCATTCGGAGAGATGGAGAAAGGGGAACGAGGATAAACACACAATAACGTGTTTTTGCAGACCCATCAGCTGGATCAAGAAGCTCCTGTCCATTTAACTAGGGTTTTCGCCAATGGTGTATAAAAACCATAGAATCTACAGTAACAGTCAAAAGTTTGGACACACCTACTCATTCAAGGCTTTTTCTTTATTTTTACTATTTTCTCCATTATAGAATAAAAGTGAAGACATCAAAACTATGAAATAACACATGGAATCATGTAGTAACCAAAATAGTGTTAAGCAAATCAAAATATATTCTTCAAACAGCCACCCTTTGCCTTGATGACAGCTTTAGACACTCTTGGCATTCTCTCAACCAGCTTCACCAGGAATGCTTTTCCAACAGTCTTGGAGGAGTTCCCACACATGATGAGCACTTGTTTGTTGGCTGCTTTTCCATCACTCTGAGGTGAAATTCATCCCAAAACATCTCAATTGGGTTGAGGTCAGGTGATTGTGGAGGCCAGGTCATCTGACGCAGCACTCCATCACTCTCCTCCTTGGTCAAAATAGCACTTACACAGCCTTGGCCATTGTCCTGTTGAAAAACAAATCATAGCCCTCTAAGCGCAGATGGGATGGCGTATCGCTGCAGAATGCTGTGGTAGCCATGCTGGGTAAGTATGCCTTGAAATCTAAATAAATCACTTACAGTATCGCCAGCAAAGCACCATCACACCTCCTCCTCCATGCTTCACGCTGGGAACCACAGATACAGAGATCATCCGTTCACCTACTCTGCGTCTCACAAAGACATGGCAGTTGGAACCAAAAATCTCAAATTTGGACTGCAGACCAAAGGACAGATTTTCACCGGTCTAATTTACATTGCTCATTTTTCTTGGCCCTTCTTATTGGTGTCCTTTAATACTGGTTTCTTTGCAGCAATTCGACAACGAAAGCCTGATTCACGCAGTCTCCCCTGAACAGTTGATATTGAGATCTCTGTTACTTCAACTCTGTGAAGCATTTATTTTGGCTGCAATTTCTGAGGCTGGTAACGCCAATGAACTTATCCTCTGCAGCATAGGTAACTCTGTCTTCCTTTCCTGTGGCGGTCCTCATGAGAGCCAGTTTCTTCATAGCGAATGAACTTTCAAAGTTCTTGACAATTTCCGGATTGACTGACCATCATGTCTCAAACTAATGATGTGCTGTCATTTCTCTTTGCTTATTTGAGCTGTTCTTGTATTGACCTTGTCAAAACACAACTGATTGGCTCAAAAGCATTAAAAAGGAAAGAAATTCCACAAATAAACTTTTAACAAGGCACACCTGTTAATTGAAAAGCATTCCAGGCGACTACATCATGAAGCTGGTTGAGCGAATACCAAGAGTGTGCAAAGGGTGGCTACTTTGGCAAAGGGTAGCTACTTTGAAGAATCTCAAATATAACATATATTTTGATTTGTTTAACTCTTTTTTTGATTCCTACATGACTCCAGGTGTTATTTCATAGTTTTCATGTCTTCACTATTATTCTACAATGTAGAAAATAGTAAAAATAAATAAAAACCCTGGAATGAGTATATGTGTAGCAAACTTTTGACTGGTACTGTATGTCTATGCTTTCCCCAGGGCTTATTTGATTCATGTATGAGATGACGTTCAAGTACACCAAGTTGAGTTGTAGGTTACATGACTTAAATAGGGTGGGTACTCGTAGAACTTGTCACAATAGTAGCTGTTCCACAACTATCATTGTTTGGTTTGGGGGATAATTAATTTACTTGTTTGAATGCAGTCTATGGACAAAGAGTGACAGCAATTTGGTTTTGATAAACTAGCCAATGCCAACATATACTAATAAATTGCATTCAGGGACCAAAATCCCAGTCAATTACTATTTATCATGTTTTAAATTGCATGCCTGATTCCTCTCCAAATAATTTTAAACCTATTAATTTACAAGGACCACAGCACTTTAGTGCAAAGTAAAACATGTGAACAATCCTCCGTTAAGCATTTTAGAATGTCTCGATCAGCTACTAGGTAGATAAAATAGGGTAAATTTGTAGCCTACTAAACAACTTATCAAAATCTACAGGTAATCAGTACATCTACAAGTAATCAGTATACTGTATCTACTTAAAAATGGGTCGTTCTATAGGAATTTAATCACTTTTCGACCACACCCATTTTGCTTTGAATGAAACCTTCCATACATGGTTGCCGATGGTAGAAATTTTGGACCTGAATGCAAAAACATTCATGAGATAGAGGTGCTTAAATGCGACCAATTTTGCATACCCCACCCTACCATGAGACATCCATGGCAGCATCAATGAAAAATATGAATAGTTCAGATGTTATATGAAAGCTTATAAACAGGGTTTCAAATCTGTTTTATAATATCTAGAAAAAATATAAACGCAACATGCAACAATTTCAATGATTTTACTGAGTTACAGTTCTTATGAGGAAATTAGTCAATTGAAATAAATGTATTAAGCCCTAATCTATCGATTTCACTTGAATAGGCCGGAGCATAGCCATGGATGGGCCTTGGAGGGCATAGGCCCACCCACTGGGGAGCAAGGCCCAGCCAATCAGAATTAGTTTTTCCCAACAAAATGGCTTTATTACAGACAGAAATTCTCCTCAGTTGTCTGGGTGGCTGGTCTCAGACAATCCTGCAGGTGAAGAAGCCCGGCTGTGGAGGTCCTGAGCTGGCGTGGTTACATGTGGTCTGCGGTTGTGAGGCTCTAAAACGACATTGGAGGTAGCTTATGGCAGAGAAATGAACAATCAATTCTCTTGCAACAGCTCTGGTGTACATCCCTGCAGTCAGAATGCCAGCCGTCCAAGAGAAATACGCCTTTTGTGTGTATGGAACATTTCTGGGATCTTTTATTTCTGCCCTTGAAAAATCAATTATCTAAAAGATTTTTGTTATTTTCACATACAGTTGCGGACAAATATATCTGAAACCTTGCACTTTTCTTAAATAAATTGAAATTTATAAAAACTTGCCCCCCACACAGTATTAGATCTTCAACATTACAGAATTATTTAAAAATAAATTGTACTTAAGTTACCAAATGTTTTATTTGGAAAATAAACAAAATGGCATGCTCATAATTATTAACATGAACGTTAAAGGTACATTTTTTTGTAATGTTTTTCAAAATGAACGAGAAACTATCAAATAGTTTGACAACCCTATGCAATCGCGCGACATTACATGAAGGCCAATCATGGCTCAGCCTCTACCTTGAAATTCTGGGAAATTGAGAAAGTTTCTTTCCTCCAGAGGTGGCAATATGGTGAGGAAATTGTTAAGAGAGGCACTTTGGATCGAATGCTTAGATTACATGGAGCCAAAACGTCTGATTGAACAGCTCTCTCCTTTTTTGTAAACACATTTTTCTTTGTTTGTTTATTTCTCTGTCTTTTGTTATTCAAGTTGAATGTATGTGTAGGAATTTTGAATCTTGAATAACCTTTGAGCACCTATCTCCTGAATGTTTTGGTATTCAGGTTCAAAATGTCCATTACTGACTACTTCTACCATGGAGAAACATTTATGGAAAGTTTAATTTATATCAAAAGGGGTGCAGTCAAAGTGATTGAATTAATATAAAACAACCCTAAAGTACATAATTAGAAAGATATTCTCACCTTCGTTGACTGTTCATGCTAGCAACACATGTCCAAGTATCCGTTTCTGGGTTATAGACCTCCACTGTGCTTAGCCGTGATTGTCCATCATATCCACCGATTGCGTAAAGTAACCCATTGACAACTGCCACACCCACTCGACTTCGAGCTGTACTCATTGGCTGACAGCGTTCCCAGCAATTTCCAATTGGGTCAAATACTTCAACTACAGTCAATGAGTCACCTGGATAAAAAAAAACATGCACAACATTTAAACAAAAATAAACAAGTTAGGGTGTAACGAATAACTTAGTCCATGATTTGATTTGAGTCCATGATTTGTTTTTGGGTCACGGTTTCAAATAACTTCCAATGGCTTGTGTACTGATATTTGGGTCATTCCACAAAGAGTGCATTTTGAGTCCCTTTGATATTTTAAGTAGAAATTGTGCACCAACATTACATTTTAAAAGACTTTCAAAGTTTACCAGTAAACTATCTGAGTTTTTGTAACTTAAGGATTTTATGTTATTTATAACAAGACATCTAGTAGCCCTTTTGAATACCTAAGATTATCACAGATTGTCTGTAATTATCTCTGGCCCTCTGTGTGGCCTTAACACATGTAAAATATATATTTATAAATAAAAAATAGAATGACAGTTGTAAAACATGATCCTAAATATAAACCAACTTAGCGAATACCACAGATGTTTAATATGAGGGTTTCAGCTAGAAATATATTTTATATAATTTTTTATACACACATGTTTTTACTATATCTATGTATTTCTTGTACATTTTTTGGAACCAAACTGGTGGTAGTTGTGAAAAAAGTCAATAGTCGGAAGAGTTTATTGAAAAAGAATGCCAATGTTGATTTTCTCTCTCCATTAAATTAGTCTATTTTCTCTTTAACCATACACTAGAAAGTCATGGACAATATAACACACATAGAGTTGAAGTCGGAAGTTTACATACACTTAGGTTGGAGTCATTAAACCTCATTTTTCAACCACTCCACAAATGTATTGTTAAACTATAGTTTTGGCAAGTCGGTTATGACATCTACTTTGTGCATGACAAGTCATTTTTCAAACAATTGTATCACAATTCCAGTGGGTCAGAAGTTTACATACACTAAGTTGACTGTGACTTTAAACAGCTTGGAAAATCCAGAAAAGTATGTCACGGCTTTAGAAGCTAATGATAGGCTAATTGACAACATTTGAGTCAATTGGAGGTGTACCTGTGGATGCATTTCAAGGCATACCTTCAAACTCAGTGCCTCTGCTTGGCATCATGGGAAAATCAAAAGAAAATCAGCCAAGACATCAAAAAAAAATTGGAGACCTCCACAAGTCTGGTTCATCCTTGGGGGCAATTTCCAAACGCCTGAAGGTACCACGTTCATCTGTACAAACAACGCAGCCGTCATACCGCTCAGGAAGGAGACGCGTTCTGTCTCCTAGAGATGAACGCACTTTGGTGCGAAAACTGCTAATTATTCCCAGAACAACAGCAAAGGACCTTGGAGGAAACAGGTACAAAAGTATCTATATCTACAGTAAAACAAGTCCTATATCGACATAACCTGAAAGGCCGCTCAGCAAGGAAGAAGCCACTGCTCCAAAACCGCCATAAAAAGCCAGACTACATTTTGCAATTGCACATGGGGACAAAGATTGTACTGTTTGGAGAAATGTCCTCTGATGAAACAAAAATAGAACTGTTTGGCCATAATGAACATCGTTATGTTTGGAAGAAAAATGGGGAGGCTTGCAAGCTGAAGAACACCATCCGAACCGTGAATCACAGGGGTGGCAGCATCATGTTGTGGGGGTGCTTTTCTGCAGGAGGGACTGGTGCACTTCACAAAATAGATGGCATCATGAGGCAGGAAAATGATGTGGATATATTGAAGCAACATCTCAAGACATCAGTCAGAAAGTTAAAGTTTGGTTGCAAATGGGTCTTCCAAATGGACAATGACCCCAAGCATACTTCCAAAGTTGTGGCAAATCGGCTTAAGGACAACAAAGTCAAGGTATTAGAGTGGCCATCACAAAGCCCTGACCACAATCCTTTAGAAAATGTGTGGGCAGAACTGAAAAAGCGTGTGCGAGCAAGAAGGCCTAGAATATATATTTATTATAGAAGGTCTTATATATATTTATTATATACATACATACAATTGAAGTCGGAAGTTTACATACACCTTAGCCAACTACATTTAAACTCAGTTTTTCACAATTCCTGACATTTAATCCTAAACGTCTGTACCTCATTTTAAGGTCAACCCCGTTACGTGAACTGAACTTTTAATTATGGTGAAACTATTCCTTTTTTCTCTCTCCCCCCCCCCCCCCCAAACATTGAATATATAATAGTCAAATCATTGTGTAAAAGCAGTTGAGCTGGTGGAAAACTGAGCCCGTTGAGCATAACAAGTGAACCAACATAAAATGTTATCCTTTTTAGATAAAACTATACTAAATATATTCACATCACCAAATATGTGGTTAAAACACACTGTTTTGCAATGGTCTAAGGTAATCTCAACAGCACCTTCTAGGGTAGCACCAACCTGTAGCTGGAGGTAAGCTATTATCCATCCTCCTCTGGGTACTTTGAGTTCAATACAAAACATCTGTCTCATCCTACAGCCCCTTGTCTTGGCTAAGTTGGGAATATGTGTGAAAAAAACAGGTAAAAAGGCACTAAATACATTCCGGGAGGTGAAATATAAAAATTTGGACAAATGAGCAGTGTAAAATACAAACATTTAGGAAAAGTCAGCAAAGAGCAGGACGTCTCCACTACCAGTGTCAACACTTTCCTGACATGAACTGAAGCTGAAGCCATGTCTCATGTGCCCTCTCATCCACTGGCAGACAATGTTTGCTTTCCAAGCACTGAGTAACCCTGTCAATTTTCTCTCATTACTGTATGTAGACTCAATCAATCACACAGTGCTAACTAAATAAAATACATTTTTATATTAATATCACATTTCTGGGTAACAATTAAAGGAGAAGTTTACACAAAATTCACAAGTGATTTCATACATTGAGACTAGTTCAGTGGAGTTTGCCCGCACTCCCTGTAGTGTTGTACTGAAACAGCTGCAAAAATGGTCAGGTGACTCATGACGTTGCTGGATGCAGGCATTAATCTGCTCAGTTCCCAGTGAATTCAAGATTCAGAAATCCGCGAAGTCTGGACATGTGTTGTTTTGTTGAAAGCGTCTGACCGAATGAGTCACCTGACCCATTTTTGCAACTGTTTCAGTATAGCACTAACAGGGAGAGTGAGGGCAAATTCCACTTAACTGGTTTCAATATATGCAATCATTTGGGAGTTTCCGGGTTTTGGATAAACTTCTCCTTTAAGTACCTTACTGTAATAGTTTTCCATTAAAATGGTCAAAAAGAAAGCAATAATTTTTCTAAGACTGTCTGGGAGTGGTCTGAGTGAGGAGGGGAAAACTGGAAACTAGCTGTTATTGGTCTATTAAACTTCACCCATGCAAAATCTGCTGATTAGAAGTATAGATTCAGATTGTATTTTCAACCAGCAACTATCATATTTTTTCACACTTCTACAGTGTTAGTTTCATCAGCTGTTGTACAATATGATACAAAACACAGTAAAAACATACATTGAGTGTGCACTGTGCACTGGGCCTTTAAGTAAAACTGTTAAAGTGAGAATCCTTAATTGGTGAAACTGCAATGTCCATTTGGGATATTACAACAACAAAGAATTACTGCAAACAACTAACATCGTTTGCTTTCCTCAGACATTGCACAGGCGATAGAACAGCAGAATATGTACTGCAAAAAATATTTTTTTTCATCAACACCACAAGAATTGCAAAGGTGTTGGGGGGGGCAAACAGTGGCAGTGTTTCCGCAAATGCGGATTAGATCTTTACATCTCACAGACCCTCTGGCAATTTCATTGTAAAATAGTAAATTCACCACTTTTTAACCTCATTCATTATCTCCAGCACCACACCATAAAAGGCATGTTTATACTTTCGGGAGTTAAATAGATTAAAAGAAAAAGGTCCTTTGAAAGTGCCAGCTGATGTCATCAAAAAACACAGTCACCTCCAAAACCTGTAATGAGTTTCCGGCAAAACTGCAAATTTCGTTGTCGGAGAAAATCACTGTTGAAAAAAAAAATGTGGCACTTCCTTAGGACCTTTTTAAGTACCGAATGGAGAAACGATTGTTTTCGCATATGTTGACACTGATATTGTGCTGGAGATACTGGATATGAGGTGGAAAAAGTTGTGGATGTGTACCAACATTTTTTAACTATTGGGACAAATAGAGGCGATGTTAAAAGGGTACCTGCACTATTTAGTCCACCGACTGCATATATTAGCCCTGCGATTGAAGTACAGCATCTTTGTCGAGTCTTAAAAGCGGGCAGGTGAGGACGGCGCTCTGGCATGAGGTGGAAATCCTTCGCTTCATCAACAAGATCCCTGTTGGAAGGAACACACAACTCAAAAGGTTGGCAATGTATGACAGTAATATTACATGATAGCTACTTGGCCTCCAAAAGTAGCAGATATATACACATTTATCCAAACTTAGATGAACTATTTCACAATAACCATTTTAGATACAGATGCCAGATATACAGTTGTGGCCAAATATATTGGAACCCTTGCACTTACCTTAAACATTTCACAATTTCTTCTAAAAACGGTCTCCACTGGATGTTCACCAATGGATGTTCAAAAGTTTATAATTTAGTATATGGTTGCACAGCTTTTAGCCAAGATAACTGCTTCTTGTAGCCAATTACGATGTGGGCGATACTGGCGATAAGGGGGCCCATGTCGTTTGACCTTCTCAAGTTGGTTGTGTTGGTGGGCTGTGAGACCTGGGTGCCAGACCAGAGCGCTGTACTCGAGCACTGGTTGGAGAAAGAGCCTTCGGTAATGTCAGAAATGTGCAAGTCCCATTTTAGGTTGGCTTGGAATGTCACGCCAAGCACTTTGGAGCTGGACACCACCTGAAGTGTGTGGCCGGAGATGGAAACAATCAAAAGGAAGAGGGGTCATGCTGCGGCAGTACATACAGTAGGCCTATGCTATGCTTATTGGAAAAATGACTTAAAAGACATACCATGACCTCTCTGCTTTTGAGTATCCTTTTTGCTTTTGGTAATGTTCTGTCGCATGCAGTGGGCTTCTCAGGTTTAGAATCGGGGGTTCAGTCTAATGAGCTGTCTGTCGAGCATGAATTGTTGCAGAAAGTAACATTTAAAAACAGGCTAGAGTCTACTTTCATTTAATTACCTTTTTTGTATCGGGTGCATTTATAGACGGCCTGCATGAGTCCGGAAAAATACATCCGTTAATTTTGTATTTTTACTCCGCCTATAAATTGCACATGGCACAGTCGTCTACAGTTTGCAGTTGGTACTAACATTCTCTATTTACTTCAAACTTTGGAAGTCACTTTTACTGGAGCTTTACTGGACTTTCTAACTTTAAGAAAGGCTAGCCTGCCTTGTTTTTAGCCAAATGGTTAATGGCAATTACAAAATGGCTACCAACAGCCAACCATTGAATCTCCACTGCAGCCACTGTGAAATTTTACCTGAACTATAGGACGAGGTGAAAAACCGAAATCACCTGGGGCAGGGATTTGTCTGTAAAAAGTGCTTTGTGTGACCGAATGATGGATGACATCGGGGAGCTAAAGCAAAAGGAGAGCCTCGTCACCAAGTTCACTGATGTTGCCACAGCCCACCAAGTTCACAGACGTTGCCACAGCACATCTTGGTGCTAAATCTCTCTATCGGCCATAGGAGAGGCGAGCTGGGAGATACCGACCGGTTCCACTCCTTGGTGCTTTCCTGGAGCAAAAATCCATGACATTCTAGTGATGCTTCCACAATCAAGCAGCAGCTACCTAAGGCTGACTCTCTGGTAATACATGTGGGTTCGATTGACATTAACCTCTTGGCACACAGATCTCTTTAGCGGGATCATTTTCGTCAACATCCGGTGCTGCACTTTATATTGATCAGTTGAAAGCATTTGATATGGTTGATCATGCACTCCTGCTGTGGAGGTTATCTGAAATTGGTCTAAACCAGGCAGCCTGCGGCTGGTTGAAAAACTACCTGCACAACAGAAGTCAAAGTATGGCTGCTGATGGAGTTCAGTCTAATTTTATTAACATAACAAAAAGGAGCCTGCCTTGCACTGCTTGTATAAACTGCTAAAACAAAGCCAACCTATTCTGTTGGCTTTCACTACACAGCAGCAGAAATTGGTTTGGCCTGACGAGGCAGCTTGTACACAACCCAAAGCCTGTTTGGTCTCACGTGGTATGAGACTAATCTATCACCAGAAAGACAAAAGGCTAGGGGAGAGGACTAACAAATCAACTCCAAAATCTCCAGAAACATAAAATGGTGGATGGTTGGCCATGGGAGTAGCAACCCCATCCCGTAAAACCTTTGTGCTACAAAAACAGCAACAAATGTCAATTCTACAGGTGGATACGAGGATCTCCCAGAGTCCCAGACTTGTATGACCACCATCAGTGAAAGCCTACGGGAATCTGGTGACATGACGACAGGAGCACTTTACACCAAAAACAAACTGCATGTTGGCTTATTGAATGTTCAAACAATGTTTGAGTCTAAAATCTGGCACAGGTTACCAACAAAATGAGGAGATCCCAAGCTACAGATCCTGGGGGTGAGGGAAGCCAGTTGGGACTAGCTCTGGATCCATGAGAACCAGCACTGGAGAAACAGTACTACACTCTGGACGGTAGGACAGACAACATCGTGAAGGTTTCACCATCATCCAACAGAATGGTGTAGAGAAAACCCTGATGGAATGGAAACCAATCAGCAGCAGAATGATAAAAGCCAGCCGCGACGGACAACATACGAAACAAACAATAATCCAATGTTATGCTCTCACAAATGATGCCAAAGATGAAGAAAAATACCTGTTCTATAACACCCTCCAATCTGACAGAGACCTGAATTGTCATCGGAGACCTGAATGGAAAAGCATGGATGTGGAGACCTGAATGACAACAGTGAGAGACTGGCAACATTCTCCATTGCAAATAACCTGGTGATAGGTGGCACCCTGTTTCCCTACAGGAATATCCCCAAATTTACATGGTACTCTCCTAATGGAAGAGGCAAGAACCAGATTGACCACCTGATGATCAACAGCAAGTGGAGAAGCTCGCTGAGGGAAGTCAAAGTGCGAAGGTAAGCGGATGTCGCCAGTGACCACCATCATCAAACTAAAGCGGAAACGCTCAGGACGACCAACAAAAGAAACACCAAGGTTTGATGTTGGCACTCTTCACTGACATCTGGATGAAGGGAAATATACCTTCAGATTGGGCCAAGGGGGGTCATCATACAGGTACCTAAGAATGGCACACTTTCTGACTGCAACACCTGGAGGGGCATCACATTTATATCTGTTCCCAGCAAGATATTTTGCAAGATTATCATACAACATATCTTCAGCTGTAAACAAAGTACTTAGGAACAAATAAATTGATTTAAGGGGAGGAAGGAGCTGTACAGACCAGATAGTCACCCTCTGGAACATCATTGAGCAATGTAAACTGGCAACAAAAACTCTACATCAACTGTATTGACTGCCAGAAGACTTTTGACAGCATCCACCACGAAAGCCTATGGAAGATCTTAAGAATTTATCATAAAACAGTTCTATAGCAACTTTTCATGCACTGTGGGAACGAGCAACTTGAGCTTTGCTGTGAAGTCTGGAGTTTGTCAAGGTTGTGTGATGTCAGCCATACTCTTCAACCTGGCAATAGACTGGGTCATGCAGCGAACAACAGAAGACCAGGTAAGAGTGACTACTGTGATTTCAATTTTTTTATTTTTTATCTAGGCAAGTCAGTTAAGAACAAATTCTTATTTACATTTTGGATTCCAATTATGTTGGCCAGAAAGTCGGCCTGGTTACCAACTGTAGCAAGACAGAGGTCATGCTCATCAACATACAGTGGATAACAATACAAGGTTATAACATTTACAGAAATGTTCATTTCAGAAATGTGTAATTTTATAATTTGATTTGTAATGTGTACATGTATAGTCTTGTGTTGAGACTGATCATGTTAATTTATTGTTCCCATGCCACCCTTGTAAATGAGACCCTGTTCTCAATGGGTTTCCCCTGGTTAAATAGTTTTTATTCTGGTTGGAACGAAGAGTAGTCTCCTGTGCATTTACAAGGTTCAACAGTGGCATAGCTGGCAAGAATGCAGGTAGGTCTGATAGGTTTAGTGGTGGTCATTTTCATCTGTGGTGACAGATGAAAAAACGTGTAATTATATGATTGGCAATGGAAGAATGGTTGTCTGGATCGAGCCTGTCAACTTTGATGGAGATTGTCTTTTTACTGCTGGTCAGAGACCTCATTTAATGGTACCATGTGGCTGGGTTCTCACTCTTGTTTTTCTGGATTTTGTTGTGGTAGAATGTTCATCTTGCTGCCTTGATCTCTCTCTGGGCTTTGTTCCTCAAAGCGTGCCATGAAGGCCAGTCTTTTTCACTGAAGGCTTTTAGTCTGCTTTATATCAGCTCTTTGATTCTAGGTGAAATCGACTCCTTATCCTGTGCATGCATCCTAACCACCTGTATTGGGAAACTTGTTGATAGTGTTGTTAAGAAGGCAGAGCAGCGCTTTATTATAGACACACTTCTCCCCATTTCAGCTACTGGATCAACATGTTTTGACCATGACAGTTTACAATCTAGGGTTACTCCAAGCAGTTTAGTCACCTCAACTTGCTCAATTTCCACATGATTCATTACGAGATATAGTCTAGGTTTAGGGTTTAGTGAGTGTTTTGTTCCAAATACAATGCTTTTAGTTTGAGAAATATTTAGGGCTAACTTATTCCTTGCCACCCACTCTGAAACTAACTGCAGCTCTTTGTTGAGTGTTGCAGTCATTTCAGTCGCTGTACTAGCTGATGTGTATAGTGTTGAATCATCCACATACATAGAAACTCTGGCTTTACTCAGTCAGTGGCATGTCGTTAGTAAAAACTGAAAAAAGCAAGGGGCCTAAACAGCTACCCCGGGGAATTCTTGATTCTAACTGGATTAAATTTGAGAGGCTTCCATTAAATAACTCCCTCTGTGTTCTGTTAGACAAGTAACTCGTTATCCACATTATAGCATTATACGAGTTCCCATCCTGACAGACACCTCGTTAAGTTCGCTGATGACACTGCCTTGATCAGCATGTGCATGATGATGAGGAACATCATGGCTCGGTCCTAGATTACTTTGTAGAGTGGTGTGAGGAATCATACTTGGTCCTCAACACCAACAAGACCAAAGAGATGTGCATAGACTTTAGGAAGTGTACAACACCTGCCTCTGCAACATCTATCAGAGGTAAGAATATAGAGATTGTAGAGGAATACAAATACCTGGGTGTCCTCTTGGACAATACGCTTCAGTGGTGTAAATGTACAGACCTGATCTACAAAAAGAGCAAACAGAGACTGTACTTTCTCAAAAAGCTGGGATATTTTAATGTAGACTGTACTATACTGACTCTGTTTTTGAGAGTATTTTAACTTTTTGTATTGCTTGTTGGTTTGGCAATGCCACTGTCAGCCAGAGAAATATGTTGAGAAGGATTATCACCACAGCAAGCAAGGTACTGGGAGTTAACCAGACAGGCCCGGATGAGATCTTTAAGGCCAGGGCCCTCGGCAAGGCTCACAATTTTTTTTTAGACGCAAGCCACCCCCTGTACCCAGACTTTGAACTTACTCCCCTCTTGGTGCAGGTATAGGGCACCCCTCAGCAGGAAAAACAGAACTAGACAATCATTTGTGCCTGGTGTGATATCTCTCCTAAATAGTTCGGGCTAATGTTCCTATCGACTCAGTAAGGCCAGCAGGCTTGTCTTTAAACAATAAAAAGTTTTATTGGTATGTAACTTATGAAAGTTGTAATGTCAATTTTGTATTTAAACGCCACTTTAAACATGTACATGACACTGCAACAAAATGTCCCCATTGGGACAATAGTCAGTAAGTAAGCAGGGGATGTAAAGCCATAACACAAGTTTTTTTGTGCAGCAGACTATGGTCAATAATGTCAAAAGCTGCACTGAAGTCTAACAAGACAGCTCCCACAATCATTTTATCATCAATTTCTCTCAGCCAAGCATCAGTATTTTGTGTAAGTGCTGTGCTTGTTGAGTGTCCTTCCCTATAAGCATCCTGAAATTCTGTTGTCAATTTGTTTACTGTGAAATAGCATTGTATCTGGTCAAAAAAATAAAAATAATAATAATTTTTTCACCTCTTCCACACTTCAAAAGTACAAATCTTTCATCATTTGGTCAGATATACTTTGATGTGTAGTGTCAGTGTTTGTTGCTGGCATGTCATCCCTAAGTTTGCTTATCTTGCCAATGAAAAAGTAATTAAAAGTAGTTTGCAATATCAGTGGGCTTTGTGATGAATGAGCCATCTTATTCAATGAATGAAGGAGCCAAGTTGGCTTTTTTTCCCCAAAATTTCATTTAAGGTGCCCCAAAGATTTTTACTATCATTCTTTAAATAATTTATCATCTTTGTTTCATAGTGTAGTTTCTTTTCCTTTAGTTCAGTCACGTGATTTCTTAATTTGCAGTACTATTGCCAATCAGTTGGGCTGCCAGACTTATTTGCCATACCTTTTGCCTCATCCCTCTCAACCATCCAATTTTTCAATTCCACATCAATCCAACGGGATTTAACAGTTTTTACAGTCATTTTCATATTGGGTGCATGCTTATTAGTAACTGGAATAAGTCGTTTCATAAATGCATCAAGTGCAGCGTCTGGTTGCTCCTCATTACACACCACAGACCAGCAAATATTCTTTACATCAACAACATATGAATCACTACAAAACTTATTGTAGACCTCATACACTATATTAGGCCCAGCCTTTGGAACTTTGGTTTTCCTAGATATGGCCATTATATTCTGATCACTACATCCTATAGATTTGGATACTGTTTTAAAGCAAATTTCTGCAGTGTTAGTAAATATGTGATCGATACATGTAGAGGATTTAATTCCTGTGCTGTTTGTAACTACCCTGATAGGTTGACTGACAACCTGATCCAGGTTGCAGGCACTGGTTACAGCTTGAAGTGTTTTCCTGTTTCCTGTTTTCCTGTCCTGGCAGCTTGATGATAGCCAGTCAATATTTAAAATCAGCCAGAAAATATACTTCTCTGTTGATATCACATACATTATCAAGCATTTCACACACATATTATCCAGATACTGACTGTTAGCACTTGGTGGTCTATAGCAGCTTCCCACAAGAATGGGCTTTAGGTGACGCAGATGAACCTGTAGCCACATTACTTCAACAGTATTTAACATGAGATCTTCTCCAAGCTTTACGTGCTTTACGTTTATGTGGTTCTTTATATAGACCGCAACACCACCCCCGTTGGCATTTCTGTCTTTTCGGTAGATGTTATAACCATGTATTGCTACCACTATCATCAAAGGTATTATCTAAGTGGGTTTCTGCGATAGTCAGAATATGAATGCCATCTGTTACAAGCAAGTTATTGACTTCATGGACAATGTTTCTTAGGCTACATATGTTAATATGGGCTGTTTCTAGCACTTTTCTGGTTTGCTTGATTGTTTTTCATGCTTTACTGGGAAGCTTAGAGGTAGACTTGATAGTGCAGGGTGAGCTGCATAAAGTGGTCTTTCTACTATTGCACACCGCCTCAGTGCTAACAGTGTAACTCTGGTTTATAGGCTCATGATTACTGCTTACAATAGCTGTAGGATAAACAGATGTATTCGGTGCAATTAGGGGTACATAAATTAAATTACTTCCATTGTGTTTGCCAATGCCCCTAAGATCATGTACATTTGATGCAGCATTATGACGACTCATTGTCACAATAGTAGGGACTAACTGAGCTGGTCTTGGATCATATACCAGTCATTGTTTCAACGCAGCCTTAAAATGCGTGGAGAGAGTCCAGGAGCCAAGATGATTTGGATAGACTCCATCATTCCTGTAGAGTATCTTCTGTTTCCAGAAGGTGTCAAAGTTATCAATAAAAGTGACTCCAGCAGAGCAAGTCTTTTAGCCAGGCAGCCTCACAGTCTGGTGAGGTTGGGAGCTCCGAGGATCTGAACCAGAGGTAGAAGCCACCGGAGAGGGAGACAGAACCAAGGACGAAGACGCAGGTACCTCTGGATCCGATCTTGATTGGGAAGCAATCAAGGACGAAGGCGCCAGAACCTCTGAAGCCATTTTGGTCTGTGTGCATACATTTTCATATTTATTCTTACTGGTCCCCCATGGGTATCGAACCCACAAACCTGGTGTTGCAAGTGCCATGCTCTACCAACTGTGCCACATACTCATATCGTTGCGGCCACTCCAAAATATATGATAAAAATTAAAAAGCTAATGTAGAAAAGATAATGGATCTACATTTTTTAAATATGATTATTTGAGAACTAACAAATCACAAAAATAAAAACTTGACAGTCGGGGAGAATCTAAAATTCAAGAAATGTCATGGAATGGGGCACTCATTGATTTTTTAAATAATGTTTGAGCCACTCAGATAACATAAGAATACAGCATAAGTCATGGCAAAATGTGTAGAACTGCAGAAAATGTATTTTAAAGCTGCACATTTTCTCTCAGCCCCATGGCAAAAGGTGTGGAAAAGCTTTAAAACTTTTTTTTTTTCAGCCCCATGCCAGAATGTCTAGAAATGCAAGGAACTAGCTTTAAAACTGAAATATTCTCTCTCCCATGGCAAAATGTGTAGAATATAAGGAAAAATGTTGTCTCTGCGGCCAAGAGGAGAAATTAACATATTCGGTCGGTGAATGCGTTTTCTACCAATCCGTCGCATCTATGGTTTTTCTATGTCTTCAAGCTGCTTACTCAGGGTAGTCTTGACCTGCTGATGACCATTAAAACCTCTTGAATCTAGGGGGCAGTATTTTCATTTTTGGGAAAAAAAGCAAGGCAATTCATTACTTTCCCAAACAACTATCGTTTTGACCACTAAACAAACAGTTACACAAACATAGTTTGGCATAAAATCTTCCTCTACTTCCCTGCTTCTCAAGGGCGGAAACACTTTTAAAATTGGGTTCTCGAGGGAGAGTGATTTAAGGAATCCTCTTGAATAGTGGATGCAGGTTGTCATTGTTTAGCGAACTCGAATCAAAACATTAAATTAATAGGACTGTATTAGGACTGTATTATCCTCAAATCTACCATGTCCAACATTTATAAATTAATGTATAATTTTCTTAATCAGCTTCCTAAATCTAATACTTGTTTTTTTATCATAAAAAAACAAGAGTGAATAATGAATAAATATATAAAAGTAAATCATCCAAACAAAATAACACCCTCCCTACAATCAAACATGGGGGAGGTTCGATAATGCTGTGGGATTACTTTGCTGCATCAGGTACTGGGGGCCTTGAACGTGAGCAAGACATCATGAAATCAACAGATTATCAAAGGTGTTTTGAAGTGCAATGTTCAACCCAGTGTCCAACTGTGCATCTGTTGTAGGTTGGAAGTCTTCCAGCAGGACAACGACCCCAAACATCAAAAGCAACCTGGAATGGTTCGAGAAGAAAACTCTGGAATGGCCAGTGAAGAGTCGAGATCTGAATCACATCCATAACTAGGGCAAGAGCTGGAAACAGCCGTTGGTGGAGGGCACCCCGCAAACATTGAAGTATTAGAGCATTGTGCTACTAAAGAGTGGGTAAAAATTGCCAGTAAGAAAGTGTAGCAAATTATTTTGTCTGCAGTTATCTTAGCCAAAGGCTGTGCAAACAAGTACTAGCTCCGGGGTGCCAATCATTTTGTCCATGCCATTTGTTTTTATTAAAGTAGACAAAAATAAAATTGGTTCTGCTAGTACAGTGCCTTCAGAAGGTATTCATACCCCTCGACTTATTTCACATTTTGTGCTACAGCCTGAATAAAAAGTTTGAAATATATTTGTCTCACCCATCTACACACAATACCCCATAACGACAAAGTGAAAACATGTTTTTAGAAATTGTTGCAAATTTATTGAAAATGAAACACAGAAATATCTAATTTCAATAAGTATTTGAACCCCTGAGTCAATACACCCGGTGTTACGGATACAGGTATCCTGTGTCTGTGTGTATGTATCCTGTGTTGTTTTCTCTCCTTCTCCCCTCACAGGTGAAAATCATCACTCCCCAATCAGTCACCAATCCAATCATCAATCAGAAGACACACCTCCTCCTGTTTCCTACCCAATCACAGTTCCTTTCCTTTCCAACCCCATCAGTTGTTTGCTCTAGAGCTCAATCTCTCTGTAAATGCCATGTCTGTAGGTCTCTGTGTTTCACTCTCTCTTTGTGTATTAACCTCTCTTTTGTTTGAGCACCTCCATAGCACTTTGTCATCTCCTGTGAGTATTGTTTTTGGTTATGGTGTTTGTTTGTTGCTGGTGGGAAAAGGGGAAACCAAGACAAGTCGCCCATGGGCATACACTACCCGTAGGTAGACTTTGTTAAATACACTAGTTAGAACTGGGCGGACCACCCACTGTATTTTTGGTTGGTTAGTTAGCTGTTGTTAAAATAGGCTAGTCTAGCTTAGGGGTGTTTTTGGATGCTTATTGTTTCTTTCCTTCCTCAGCCCCTTTTCCTGCTCCCCCCCATTACCGTGTGTTTACAAATAAACCTTGAGTTTGACGGTAGATTTCAGTTGTCGTGGTTATTTCGTTCTCACTTTTACTTTGTCACAATTATAATTTGCATGAGTTATGTTACGGGTCTCATTACCATCCCCCCCTAGACTGTCGGGCCAAAAGGGATTCGTAACACCCGGCACAGCCAGAAGAGGACTGGCCACCCCACAGCCTGGTTCCTCACTTGGTTTCTTCCTAGGTTTTGGCCTTTCTAGGGAGTTTTTCCTAGCCACCGTGCTTCTACACCTGCATTGCTTGCTGTTTGGGGTTTTAAGCTGGGTTTCTGTACAGCACTTTGAGATATAAGCTGATGTACAAAGGGCTATATAAATACATTTGATTTGATTTGAATTACCTGTGAGTTTAAGAGCTTGGCACACCTGGATTGTACTATCTGTCTATTATACATGTTGTTTTAATTCTTCAAGCACTGTCAAGGTGGTTGTTGATCATTGCGAGACAACCCTTTTCAAGTCTTGCCATACATTTTCAAGTAAATTAAGTCAAAACTGTAACTTGGCCACTCAGGAACATTCACTGTCTTCTTGGTAAGCAACTCCAGTGAAGATTTGGCCTTGTGTCTTAGGTTATTGTCCTGCTAAAAGGTGCATTTATCTCCTAGTGTCTGGTGGAAAGCAGACAACCAGGTTTCCTCTAGGATTTTGCCTTTGCTTAGCTCCATTCCATTTCTTTTTTAGTCTTACTCCCCAGTCCTTAACGATTACAAGCATACCCATAACATGAGATATGCCACTATGCTTGAAAATATGGAGTGGTACTCAGTTGTGTTGTATCAGATTTGCTCCAGACACAAGAATTTGGACAAAAAGTGAATTGCTTTGCCACATTTTTTTGGATTATTACTTTAGTGCCTTGTTGCAAACAAGCATGTTTTCGAATATTTGTATTCTGTACAGGCTTCCTTCTTTTCACACTGTCATTTAGGTTAGTATTGTGGAGTAACTACAATGTTGATCCATCTTCAGTTTTCTCCTATCACAGCCATTAAACTAACTGTTTGAAAGTCACCTTTGGCCTCGTGGTGAAATCCCTGAGCGGTTTCCTTCCTCTCCGGCAACTGAGTTAGGAAGGACGCCTGTATCTTTGTAGTGACTGGGTGTATTGATACTCCATCCAAAGTATAATTAATAACTTTACCATCCCCAAAGGAATGTTCAATGTCTGCTTTTTTTTTAAAAAATTTTTTTACATTTACCCATCTACTTATAGATGGCCCTTTTTCGAGGCACTGGAAAACCTCCCTTGTCTTTGTGGTTGAATCTGTGTCTGAAATTCACTACTCGACTGATGGACATTACAGATAATTGTGTGTGGGGTACAGAGATGAGGTAGTCATTCAGAAAGTATATTAAACACTTATTGCACACAGAGTAAGTCCATGCAACATATTACGTGACTTGTTAAGCAAATGTCTACTCCTGAACTTATTTAGGCTTACCATAAGAAAGGGTTTGAATACTTAATGACTCAAGACATTTCAGCTTTTCATTTCATAATAATTTCTAAACATTTCGAAAAACAATTCCACTTTTACATTATGGGGTATTGTTTATAGGCCAGGACATTTTTTCTCTCCGATTTAATCCATTTCAAAATGTGGAAATGTCAAGAGGTGTGAATACTTTCTGAAGCAACCATACATGAAAGATAATGAAAATAGATGCAACAAGAGTCTGTCACCTGCATTTGTGGCAAAAGCGCACCAGTTCATCCTGTTGAACGCGGTCTGCCAAGAACTGGGGTCGACAAAGGGGCAGACGGGTCTTGGAGAGTAACTCAGGGAGCGAAGGTTCCCGCTCCTCACGTTCATGCCGCACCCACGCAAGGACTGCTTCAAACACCTAGAATGAGGGGACACAATGTCAGAGGGATTAGGAAAAAGCTTAGGAATTCAAATCCAGTCATGTTAGACGTTGTTTACCACAGCACAGTTTTATCACAGGCGAACGATTTTGAATTCATCACTGCATTCTCTATCAGAAAGTGGGCTGGCCCTCATTGATATTGCGTAGGTCAAAACATTGGTCTGATTTATAAAGCTCTTGCGCAAAAACTCCTGCATTACCTTAAATCATTACTAACCTATAGAAGTATGAGATACCATACCCGCTCACAGGGGTGGCTTTTTGTTTCTTTGCATATCACTTTTGGAACAATCTTCAGAATACCCTACAGTTCGATGCATTGGTGACTTTCGGGCAGTTCAGAGACTTAGTCAAAATCCTCTTTAGAGAGGAATGTGCATGTTTTTACAATGTTTTTGAATTTGAGTTTCCTGTGCTCCCGCCTTGTAGTATCTAACTTTAAATTAGTCATTGTTGCTGGTCTTGTGATGCAGGGCTCCATTCTAAAAGAGACCTTTGTCTCAATGGGACTCCCTTAAATAAAAGGTTACAGTGGGGCAAAAAAGTATTTTGCCACTGCCGAGAAGCAGTGGCAAAACACCGAGAAGCAGTGGCAAAACACCGAGAAGCAGTGGCAAAACACCGAGAAGCAGTGGCAAAACACAGAGAAGCAGTGGCAAAACACAGAGAAGCAGTGGCAAAACACAGAGAAGCAGTGGCAAAACACAGAGAAGCAGTGGAAAAAAGCTGTTGCGCTCTCCACGGTGAGTAGAGTGACATCAGGAGGGCAGTGCTCTGCTTCCTGAGCCCGGGTGTAGGTTAGGACTAGAGCTACAGTGTCTTCAGCACACTTCCTGAATGTCTGTGGGGCCAGGGACAGACGGAATGGGAAAGTGAGAAATTCCTAAGCTATGCTCTCAAAGGTGAACATCATATCACCTGTGTGCAGAACAAACTGATGTGGAATTAAGCATTCTTGAGGTCAACAGTAGTGAAATACTCGTTCGGCCGAATAGAATCTAACAGCATGCGATGCGTTACCATTCAAAATCCGTAGTCCCCCAGACCATAAATCTAGAACGGGGCGTACCCCTCCCCCTGAAGAAGCCTTGGTGAGCTTCCTCCTTAGGTACCATTCCTATTGGCCAACCTCTCATCTTTGAGGGCACGGCCCCTTCACCCTGTGCAGTGGATTGCACTACTCCCATGAAACGCAGGACCCAGGGGGAGACTTCTGTGAAGAGCAGGGGAACCCAGAGCAGGGGAGTAGGTGGGTGGATAGAGCCCGCTGGTGGTCACCCCAATGGGGCAACTGCGCATTTGGGCAACCTGCATCATGGAAGGGACAGGGGACCTGTCAGGCCTGTGGCCAGACAAGGTTGGCCTTGAGAGGTTGATGGTTAAAAAGGCTAAATGTGGAACCATCACCCTCTGCCCCTGGGCATGGATATGATGGGAACTCTTTAAAGTACTAAACTGGGGTAACAGTGGTTTTGACCCACCCCAAAGAGGGCTATAGGTCTTGAGGTGGGGGACTCTGAACTATCCCAACAACTCCATGCCATTCATATCCAAGTGGGCGTAGCCTGGCATTGGTGATGGGAGTGGCTCATCCCAAACAATTTCAATTGGGTTGAGGTTGGTTGATTGTGAAGGCCAGGTCATCTGACGCAGCACTCCATCACTCTCCTTCTTGGTCAAATAGCCCTTACACAGCCTGGAGGTGTGTTGGGTCATTGCCCTGTTGAAAAACAAATGATCATCCCACTAAACCCAAACCAGATGGGATGGCGTATCACTGCAGAATGCTGTGGTAGCCATGCTGGTTAAGTGTGTCTTGAATTCTAAATAAATCACTGACCGTGTCACCAGCAAAGCACCCCCACACCACTTCCTCCATGCTTTACGTTGGGAACCACACATTCGGAGATCATCCGTCCACCTACTCTGCGGCTCACAAAGACACGGCAGTTGGAACAAAACATTTCAAATTTTAACTGGTTCTGAAGACCAAAGGACAGATTTCCATGAAGGCCTGAGTCACACAGTCTCCTCTGAACAGTTGATGTTGAGATGTGTCTGTCACGAACTCTGAAGCATTTATTTGGGCTACAATTTCTGAGGCTGGTAACTCGAATGAACTTACCCTCTGCAGCAAAGGTAACTCTGGGTCTTCCTTTCCTGTGGCGGTCCTCATGAGACATCATAGCGCTTGATCAAAACGCTTGATCGTTTTTGCAACTGCACTTGAAACTTTCAAAGACCTTGACATTTTACGGATTGACTGACCTTCATGTCTTAAAATAATGGACTTATTTCGCTTTGCTTATTTGAGCTGGCCTTCTACCAAAAGGGGCTATCTTCTGTACCTTGTCACAACACAACTTATTGGCTCAAACACATTAAACAGTAAAGAAATTCCACAAATTAACTTTTAACAAGGCACACATGTTAATTGAAATGCATTCCAGGTGACTACCTTATGAAGCTGCTTGAGAGAATGCCAAGAGTGTGCAAAGCTGTCAAAGGCAAAGGGTGGCTACTTTGAAGAACCTCAAATATAAAATATATTGATATTTAACACTTTTTGGTTACTACATGATTATTTCCTAGTTTTGATGTCTTCACTATTATTCTACAATGTAGAAAATAGTCCAAACAAAGAAAAATCCTTGAATGAGTAGGTGTGTCAACTTTTGACTGGTACTGTAGGTGTGGGAGACGTAGAATACTCGGGATCGAGTTTGGAGGCAGCGCGTCTGATCGGTTTGAAGGGGAGATCAGCCATTGACTCCTGCCCTCCCTTCTCAGTTTGGCTGGGCAGCATAAGCTGAGCAGAGGAGATTAACTCTTCCTCAGAGGCATAATACCTCCCATGGTCAGAGAGGGCGCTGCCTGATGCAGCAAGAGACATGCCGTCATCCTCACTTCGTGATTCATCTTTAAGGTCCGCCCCCCGGGACAGATAGGCGTCCTCCGAATATGCTGGGAGCTTGAGGTGAAGAAGGCTGTCCCTCTTCTGAGATTTTGTTTGCAACGTCTTCCTCGAGCAAGAACGAGGCCTACCATGCTCTACGTTTAAGGACACCGGGTCCCAGCTGAAGGCAATGTGAATCAGACTGGGACACGAAATGGCCACAACTGCAGGGGAAAGCCTTGCTAGGCTTCCGCTGCTTTCCCTCCCCCTGCCATGATGGCTAGCTACTCCACACTGCTACTCAACGGGGAAGCAGGGCAAGATACGGGGTTAGCTGGAAGCCAGGTAATCAGACACAGGTCAGGTAAGCAGAAATAGCTTAAGCTACATTATTTCTCGCATTACCGCGTCCCCTATTTGAAGAATGGTCGAATAACCACAGCAGCAGGGTTTGTGACGTTATGGGAATATTTTGGGAAAAGTGAGAGAGAACCCCTCTGACTTTGTTTGAATGGATTTGTGCATCGAAATAGAAACTGCATTAAAAAAAATGCAGAAAAGCCAACAGACAAGGTAGACACTGACTCCATTAATGTGCCAATCCAAAAATGTGACAGATCCTCTCCGATCTGGCATTTCATAATTTGTTGATTCATATTTAAGTAATAACCTGAATAATAATAATGAAATGCCATGATAAAGAAGTGTAACGGCTAGTTTCAAATAGGTTTTTATTAAGAAGCATATCCATGTAAACACGTGTACAAACAGAATTGTGATCTCCCCTGGTTATATATATCAAGTTATCGCATTGGAACAAGTAGACCACAGGATATCCTAGGTTTCCTTTCCTCTCCCCTGGTTATATATGAAGTTATCGCATTGGGACAAGTAGACCACAGGATATCCTAGGTTTCCTTTCCTCTCCCCTGGTTATATATCAAGTTATCGCATTGGGACAAGTAGACCACAGGATATCCTAGGTTTCCTTTCCTAGGATGTCGGGGCTTGCCAGACAGTGATGATAAATTGAGTGACTTGTCTTGTCAGTCAGTGCAGCCTGCCGAATCGCATCGCTGAGAAAGCCATTCATTTGGCTCCCTAATTTACAGAGGCTGCTGGTAGGCCTAGGCTTATTGATGCTTATCTGCAGATAAACTATTTTAAAAAATCTATGAAGATGGCGAATCATCACTGCAAGAACAATAGGTAATGAGAGCCTCATTCTGGTCCAAAAATTATAATTAGGGCCATCACAGAATCCAGGCATTAACATCGCATTCAACAATATTCAAAAATGTATTGATCTTAGCAGGGAATCAACTAAATGTGTGTATGCCTCCTCCACTTTTGGGGTAATGCTGTAATGAATTGGTTGTACTCTTGGATTGAGCAGACCTTCCCGTACAATTCTGATAACTCCATGAAGGACATAACTCCACCATTCTAATTTACAATATAATTTAGGAATAAAATACAATTTTCAAACACCTTTCCCATTAATACAGGTATTTTATCAACCAGCACATTTGAGTTCAGTCATAATAATTTGTTCCATCTTTTCAGGGGGATGAAATTGAAATTGTAGCCAGCTCTGCAATGCTTGTTTGAAAAAGTATCATTTTCAATTAATCCAAAAATGAGACATGGCAATCTGCACAAAGGCAAAAGGGCAGTTTTTAAACAATGGATGAGCTTGTTTTAGTAATCTACTTGAGAACCATTTAGGGTTCAAGTAAGATGTTTGAATAAGTAAAGGTTTTAGAGGTTTAGTGCTTATACAGTGCCTTGCGAAAGTATTCGGCCCCCTTGAACTTTGCGACCTTTTGCCACATTTCAGGCTTCAAACAAAGATATAAAACTGTCTTTTTTTGTGAAGAATCAACAACAAGTGGGACACAATCATGAAGTGGAACGACATTTATTGGATATTTCAAACTTTTTTAACAAATCAAAAACTGGGCGTGCAAAATTATTCAGCCCCCTTAAGTTAATACTTTGTAGCGCCACCTTTTGCTGCGATTACAGCTGTAAGTCGCTTGGGGTATGTCTATCAGTTTTGCACATCGAGAGACTGAAATTTTTTCCCATTCCTCCTTGCAAAACAGCTCGAGCTCAGTGAGGTTGGATGGAGAGCATTTGTGAACAGCAGTTTTCAGTTCTTTCCACAGATTCTCGATTGGATTCAGGTCTGGACTTTGACTTGGCCATTCTAACACCTGGATATGTTTATTTTTGAACCATTCCATTGTAGATTTTGCTTTATGTTTTGGATCATTGTCTTGTTGGAAGACAAATCTCCGTCCCAGTCTCAGGTCTTTTGCAGACTCCATCAGGTTTTCTTCCAGAATGGTCCTGTATTTGGCTCCATCCACCTTCCCATCAATTTTAACCATCTTCCCTGTCCCTGCTGAAGAAAAGCAGGCCCAAACCACGATGCTGCCACCACCATGTTTGACAGTGGGGATGGTGTGTTCAGTGTGATGAGCTGTGTTGCTTTTACGCCAAACATAACATTTTACATTGTTGCCAAAAAGTTCAATTTTGGTTTCATCTGACCAGAGCACCTTCTTCCACATGTTTGGTGTGTCTCCCAGGTGGCTTGTGGCAAACTTTAAACGACACTTTTTATGGATATCTTTAAGAAATGGCTTTCTTCTTGCCACTCTTCCATAAAAGGCCAGATTTGTGCAATATACGACTGATTGTTGTCCTATGGACAGAGTCTCCCACCTCAGCTGTAGATCTCTGCAGTTCATCCAGAGTGATCATGGGCCTCTTGGCTGCATCTTTGATCAGTCTTCTCCTTGTATGAGCTGAAAGTTTAGAGGGACGGCCAGGTCTTGGTAGATTTGCAGTGGTCTGATACTCCTTCCATTTCAATATTATCGCTTGCACAGTGCTCCTTGGGATGTTTAAAGCTTGGGAAATCTTTTTGTATCCAAATCCGGCTTTAAACTTCTTCACAACAGTATCTCGGACCTGCCTGGTGTGTTCCTTGTTCTTCATGATGCTCTCTGCGCTTTTAACGAACCATCACAGTGCAGGTGCATTTATACGGAGACTTGATTACACACAGGTGGATTGTATTTATCATCATTAGTCATTTAGGTCAACATTGGATCATTCAGAGATCCTCACTGAACTTCTGGAGAGAGTTTGCTGCACTGAAAGTAAAGGGGCTGAATAATTTTGCACGCCCAATTTTTCAGTTTTTGATTTGTTAAAAAAGTTTGAAATATCCAATAAATGTCGTTCCACATCACGATTGTGTCCCACTTGTTGTTGATTCTTCACAAAAAAATACAGTTTTATATCTTTATGTTTGAAGCCTGAAATGTGGCAAAAGGTCACAAAGTTCAAGGGGGCCGAATACTTTCGCAAGGCACTGTATATTTTATAATCTCAACCCACCGAATTAATATTCATTATATATCTCTGAAGCCCACTTACATTTTTTACATCAATCTTCAACTGTATCACTAGCCACTTAATATGGTTTACATACCCTACATTACTCATCTCATATGTATGTGTATATACTGTACTCTATCATCTGCTGCATCTTTATGTAATACATGTATCACTAGCTACTTTAAACTATGCCACTTTGTTAACATACCCTACATTACTCATCTCATATGTATATACTATACTCTACTGCATCTTGCCTATGCTGTTCTGTACCATCACTCATTCATATCTTTATGTACATCTTCTTTATCCCTTTACACTTGTGTGTATAAGGTAGTAGTTGTGGAATTGTTAGGTTAGATTACTCGTTGGTTATTACTGCATTGTCGGAACTAGAAGCACAAACATTTCATTACACTCGCATTAACATTTGCTAACCATGTGTATGTGACAAATAAAATTTGATTTGAGATGGCTGTTTACATAAACCTTCGCCAAATACATTTAAACTCAGTTATTCACAAATCCTGACATTTAATCCTAGTAAAAATTCCCTGTCTTAGGTCAGTTAGGATCACCACTTTATTTTAAGAATGTGAAATGTCAGAATGATATATTTCAGCTTTTATTTATTTTCCTGATGACATCTATTTTGTGAAGGGCACTAGTCCCTTCTGCAGCAAAGCACCCCCACAACATGATGCTGCCACCCCCGTGCATCACGGTTGGGATGGTGTTCTTCGGCTTGCAAGCTTCCCCCTTTCTCCTCCAAACATAACGATGGTCATTATAACCAAACAGTTCTGTTTTTGTTTCATCAGACCAGAGGAGATTTCTCTAAAAAGTATGATCTTTGTCCCCATGTGCAGTTGCCGGTTTTGGAGCAGTGGCTTCTTCCTTGCTGAGCGGCCTTTCAGGTTATGTCAATATAGGACTCGTTTTACTGTGGATATAGATACTTTTGTACCTGTTTCCTTCAGCATCTTCACATGGTCCTTTTGCTGTTGTTCTGGGATTGATTTGCACTTTTCGCACCAAAGTACGTTCATCTCTAGGAGACAGAACGCGTCTCCTTCCTGAGCGGTACGGCGGCTGGGTGGTCTCATGGTGTTTATACTTGCTTCTGAAGCTAAGCAGGGTTGGTCCTGGTTGGTCCCTGGATGAGAGACCAGATGCTACTGGTGTTGGAGGGCCAGTAGGAGGCACTCTTTCCTCTGGTCTAAAAAATATTCCAATGCCCCAGGGCAGGGCAGTGTTTGGGGACACTGCTCTGTGTAGGGTGCCGTCTTTCGGAAATTTGCTTCTAAGCAGTATACAAATCAATAGGATGCAGTGACCACAATATAATGGCCATATCTAGGTAACCAAAGCTCCAAAAGCTGGGCCTAATATAGTGTATAAGAGGTCATACAATAAGTTTTGCAGTGATTCATAGGTTGATGTGTATAATATTTTCTGGTCTGTGGTGTGTCATGATGAGCAACTAGACGCTGCACTTGACACAATTATGAAATTGCTTATTCCAGTTACTACTAAGAATGCACCCATTAAGAAAATTACTGTAAAAACTGTTGAATCACCTTGGATTGATGAGGAATTGATCAATTGAAGGGTTGAGAGGTTTGAGGCAAAGGGTTTGGCAAATAAGTCTGGCAGCCCAACTGATTGGCAAACATACTGCAAATTAAGAAATCATGTGACTAAACTAAATAAAAAATTAACTATACTATGAAACAAATACATTTTATTAAAAAAATGACAGTAAAAAGCTTTGAGGTCAAAAAATGATTTGTCTATCAACAATGACAAGCCACCGGGGTCTGACAATCTGGATGGAAAATTACTGAGGATAATAGCAGACAATATTGCCACACCTATTTGCCACATCTTCAATTTAAGACTACTAGAAAGTGTGTGCCCTCAGGCCTGGAGGGAAGCTAAAGTAATTCCAATACCAAGGACAGTAAAGCCCACTTTACTGGCTCAAATAGCTGGCCAAGTAAAAAAGTAAACTTTTGGCAAAAAATGTGTTTGACCAGATAGAATGCTATTTTACAGTAAACAAATTGACAAGACGTTCAGCAACATTTACAGGGAAGCACAGCACTTACACAAATGACATATTGGCTGAGAGAAATTGATGATAAAATTATTGTGGGGCTGTCTTGTTAGACTTCAGTGCAGCTTTTGACATTATTGATCATAGTCTGCTGCGGGAAAAAATTGTTTTATGGCTTTTACACCCCCTGTTATACTGTGGATAAAGAGTTCCTTGTCTAACAGAACACAGAGGGTGTTCTTTAATGGAAGCCTCTCAAACAATCCAGGTAGAAGCAGGAATTCCCCAGGGTAGCTGTTTAGGCCTCTTGCTTTTTTCAGTTTTTACTAACGACATGCCACTGACTGAGTAAAGCCAGAGTGTCTATGTATGCGGATAACTCAACACTATACACGTCACGACTGAAATGACTGCAACACTCTACAAAGAGCTGCAGTTAGTTTCAGAGTGGGTGGCAAAGAATATGTTAGTCATAAATATTTCTAAAACTAAAAGCATTGTATTTGGGACAAATCATTCACTAAACCCTAAACCTCAACTAAATGTTGGAATACATAATGTGGAGATGACTAAACTGCTTGGAGTAACCCTAGATTGTAAACTGTCATGGCCAAAACATATTGATACTTCTCCCCATCAAAGCTACTATTGTATGTCCATACTAAAGCGGAGGAATTGATCAATTGAAGGGTTGAGAGGGATGAGGCAAAGGGTTTGGCAAATAAGTCTGGCAGTCCAAATCATGTGACTAAACTAAATAAAAAATTAACTACACTATGAAACAAATACATTTTATTTAAAAAATGACAGTAAAAAGCTTTGAGGTCAAAAAATGATTGTTGTCTATCAACAATGACAAGCCACCGGGGTCTGACAATCTGGATGGAAAATTACTGAGGATAATAGCAGACAATATTGCCACACCTATTCTTAACAACACTATCAACAAGGCAGGTCCTACAGGCCTTAGTTTTGTCCAACCTTGACTTCTGTTCAGTCGTGTGGTCAGGTGCCATAAAAATGGGCTTAGGAAAATTGCAATTGGCTCAGAACAGGGCAGCACGGCGGACCCTTGGATGTACACAGAAAGATAATATTAAAAATATACATGCCAATCTATCCTGGCTCAAAGTTGAGGAGAGATTTACTTCACTACTTTTATTCAGTTTTTGATTTGTTAAAAACGTTTGAAATATCCAATAAATGTCGTTCCACTTCATGATTGTGTCCCACTTGTTGTTAATTCTTCACAAAAAAATAGTTTTATATCTTTATGTTTGAAGCCTGAAATGTGGCAAAAGGTCGCAAAGTTCAAGGGGGCCGAATACTTTCGCAAGGCACTGTATATTTTGGTTTGTTTAACACTTTTTCAGTTACTACATGATTCCATATGTTATTTCATCGTTTTGCTGTCTTTACTATTATTCTACAATGTTGAAAATAGTAAAAATAAAGAAACTGTTGAATGAGTAGGTGTTTACAAAGATTTTGCTGATACTGTATGTGTATAAATAAAAAAATATATAATGAGCACAAAACAAATTTAGGCAGCAGGGATCTTGATTCAGGAGGGGATTGGTTGTCTCTGCTGTAACCAAGAAGCTTGAGACGTATGTGTGTGTGTATGCATGTGTCTGTGCCTATGTTTGTTGCTTCACAGTTTGCTCTGTTCTGTAATGCGTTTTTTTCCCTGTGTTTTAAATCAAATGTTATGCTTGCATCAGTTACGTGTAATGTGTAATAGAGTTCCATGTATTCAGAAAACATTAATGTCCTCACTATCTTTGCCCAACCAATTTTTCTGTGCAGCCTTGATATTCCCAAACCAGCAGGTCAAGCAGTAGGACAGAATGCTTTCAATTAATGATTTATAAGAGTGCAGTATCCGTAGGCCAACAGACTGTATTTCCTTTCTTAAAAATAACGTCAGTACACTGATCCCAGGACAGCTTGTTGTCAATGACTAGCCCAAGGTATTTGTACTCCTCCACTATTTCAACGGGCTCACCTTTTATCAGTGATGGTGTGTGCATGGTAGTGTTCCTTCGAAAGTCAATCTCCATGTCCTTTGTTTTTATGTATTTAATATTAGATGGGATGACAACACCAGACAGCAAAATCATTCAGAGCCTGTCTGTGCTCCGTCTTGTCCGCTTTGAGAAGACTGACCAAAGCAGTATTTTCAGCATATTTGATCAGGTGGCGCCTTGGGAACCACTCCGGCAGCTGTCTGTATACAGTATGTATAGTATTGGTGAAAGAACACTGCCTTGTGGGGTTCCAACTGAAGTAGTGTGCACCTCAGTGTGTTGCCAACTCGTACCTGCTGAGACCTATCAGTTAGGAAGTTGGTGATCCGTGTGATAAGCATAGCATCAAGTCTGAAATCTCCTGTCTGTCTGCGAGGACCAACGTAATAATTGTGTTAAATGCCGAGGAGAAATCTGCAAACATGATACGCATAAGAGTGAAAGGATGGCATCATCTGTCCCTCTCTCTGACCGGTATGCAGATTGGAGGGGGTCAAGAAGGTGTCTGGTGGTGTTGATGATGTATGCCTTGATGATTTTTTTTCAAGAGATTTATTCAAGAGAGAGGTAAGAGCGACAGGTCTGTAATCATTTGATGCAGATGGATGAGAGGTTTTTGGGACTGGTAAAACAATAGATTGTTTCCAATGTATTCAGGGACCGCTGAAAGAGAGAGCAGAAGACACCGCTCAGCCGAGTGGAACAGTGTTTCAAGACACGACCACTTATGTTATCAGGACCCGGGTTCTTTCATGCTTCAGTGCTTTTGAACAATCGTTGTACGACCTCCTAATTGATGACATCCTTCTCCAGAGAGGCCAGGGGAGCGGGGGTGACCCCTGTTTCAAAATGGGTGAAGAATTTGTTTAGTTCATTAACTGAAGAGAGGCACACCCTCTTATCCAGGCAGGGATCAATACGTTTCCTCCCTTAGAATGGTGAGTTTGCCATATTCTTAATTCCCAACCAGGCAGACCGAGAGTCTCCCTGTGACATTATCTGTCGCACCTTATCCTTGTACTGACATGCCTTTTTTTTTAATCTCTTTGTTCACCTCTCTCTGTACCTCTTTTCTTTCCAGTGGACTCCCGGAGGCGAACACACTTGTTTCTTCTTATTTAGCACCACTTTCAATTCTTTGGTCACCCATGGTTTGTTGTTAGGAAATACCAAATCAAATGTTACTGCTCACATACACATGGTTAGCAGATGTTAATGCAAGTGTAGCGAAATGCTTGTGCTTCTAGTTTCGACTATGAAGTAATATCTAACAAATTCACAACAACTACCTTATACACACAAATGTAAAGGGATGACTAGAATATGTACATATATATATATATGGATGAGCGATGGCGTGTGCATGGGCAAGATGCAGTAGATAGTATAAAATACACTGCTCAAAAAAATAAAGGGAACACTAAAATAACACATCCTAGATCTGAATGAATGAAATATTCTTATTAAATACTTTTTTCTTTACATAGTTGAATGTGCTGACAACAAAATCACACAAAAATGATCAATGGAAATCAAATTTATCAACCCATGGAGGTCTGGATTTGGAGTCGCACTCAAAATTAAAGTGGAAAACCACACTACAGGCTGATCCAAATTTGATGTAATGTCCTTAAAACAAGCCAAAATGAGGCTCCGTAGTCTGTGTGGCCTCCACGTGCCTGTATGACCTCCCTACAACGCCTGGGCATGCTCCTGATGAGGTGGCAGATGGTCTCCTGAGGGATCTCCTCCCAGACCTGGACTAAAGCATCCGCCGACTCCTGGACAGTCTGTGGTGCAACGTCTGTCACGTGCTCAGTGTGAACCTGCTTTCATCTGTGAAGAGCACAGGGCGCCAGTGGCGAATTTGCCAATCTTGGTGTTCTCTGGCAAATGCCAAACGTCTTGCACGGTGTTGGGCTGTAAGCACAACCCCCACCTGTGGACGTCGGGCCCTCATACCACCCTCATGGAGTCTGTTTCTGACCGTTTGAGCAGACACTTGCACATTTGTGGCCTGCTGGAGGTCATTTTGCAGGGCTCTGGCAGTCCCCCTCCTGCTCCTCCTTGCACAAAGGCGGAGGTAGCGGTCCTGCTGCTGGGTTGTTGCCCTCCTACGGCCTCCTCCACGTCTCCTGATGTACTGGCCTGTCTCCTGGTAGCGCCTCCATGCTCTGGACACTACGCTGACAGACACAGCAAACCTTCTTGCCACAGCTCGCATTGATGTTCCATCCTGGATGAGCTGCACTACCTGAGCCACTTGTGTGGGTTGTAGACTCATGCTACCACTAGAGTGAAAGCACCGCCAGCATTCAAAAGTGACCAAAACATCAGCCAGGAAGCGTAGGAACTGAGAAGTGGTCTGTGGTCACAACCTGCAGAACCACTCCTTTATTGGAGGTGTCTTGCTAATTTCCACCTGTTGTCTATTCCATTTGCACAACAGCATGTGAAATGTATTGTCAATCAGTGTTGCTTCCTAAGTGAACAGTTTGATTTCACAGAAGTGTGATTGACTTGGAGTTACATTGTGTTGTTTAAGTGTTCCCTTTATTTTTTTGAGCAGTATATATATATATATATATATATATATATATATATATATATATATCAAAATTTGCAAAAAAAATCTAGACGTGTTTTTGCTTAGTCATTATGGGGTATAGTGTTTAGATTGCTGAGAAAAAAGTATAATTAATCAGTTTTAGAATAAGGCTGTAAAGTAACAAAATGTGGAAAAAGTCAAGGGGTCTGAAGACTTTCCGAAGGCACTGTATACAGATTTCGAGTGATAAAAATGTTCAAGTGTTGCTCACAAAAGTCAAAATGAAGGAAAATTCATCATGGAAAATGTTCTTGAGAAGTTGGAGAAATTATTATGGTCACAAATGTGTGACCATCTCAAACAGGGTGCGGTGTTTGACCTTTCCAAATGTGCATACTAAGACCCTTGGTATAGCTTAACCATGTTTCACTGCTTGAACCCCTAACGACAATAAAAGCCACAGACCTGCTCCTCCGCTTTGATGTTGAGTTCGTCACAACCCACCAGCTCCAGTACTTCCTCTGGCCTGAGACTGAGGAACTCCTCAGACACGGACACCTCCACAAAGTGCTGGTGGACAAAACTGTTGGCCGCGTCGTACAGTGCTGTGCACATCATGGTCTCTGCAAACTGTCGCACACCCAGACAGTTCTTAGGGTGAAGTCTGGGGTGAAATAGAGGTGGGGTGGGGGGGAGAGAAAAAATAAAAGAGAGAGAGTGAGCAAAAGTTCAAATTAGTTATTCACAACTTCCAGTTACTTTTAAATTACATGGTTATTTTGCTCATGCAAGATGTCACCCTACGTGTGCAATGTTGAAAAATAATTTGGCTTTAGTTCCAAGGACTTTAGGGAGTTTTATAAATGCTCCAGTGTTGAGAATATTATTGGCATATAAAGAGACAAAAGATTAACAGAAAAACACATTTTTGATTTGCAGAAATGAGGAATCAAATTATTAAATTGTCAATGATTGACCACCCACAAGGGTTTGTGCTGCTAGTAACAGGGTTCTCCCCAGGAATTTTAAACAAGGTGGTGCTGCAGAGTACAGCACTGCCCCTCTTTGGGCATAATTATTTTTACATTTGAAAATGTTTATTACAAAAATGATCTCAAAGTACATCAAAATTAGAAATAAAGTAATAATGAAAATATAACAGCAAATAATATATATTTTATACAGTCAAAAAAGACTGTATAAGAAATTATACAAACACTTTGCTATATTATATGCTCAAACAAATGGGAAAATATTATTTTATAGCAATACAATTGCTCTGAGAAATATATTTTTTTATTTTTTTATTTTATTCATCCTAATTCGGTCATTTTTTCCCTTCTCTTATATGAACTCAGCTAAAAAAAGAAGCACTGTCAACTGCGTTTCATTTCAGCAAAATTAACATGTGTAAATATTTGTATGAACATAACAAGATTCAACAACTGAGACAAACTGAACACGTTCCACAGACATTTGACTAACAGAAATGGAATGTGTCCCTGAACAAAGGGGGGGGGGGGTCAAAATCAAAAGTAACAGTTAGTGTCTGGTGTGGCCACCAGCTGCATTAAGTACTGCAGTGCATCTCCTCCTCATGGACTTGCACCAGATTTGCCAGTTCTTGCAGTGAGATGTTACCCCCCCTCTTCCACCAAAGCACCTGCAAGGTCCCGGACATTTCTGGGGGGGGGGGGCACAGCCCCGATCAAACAGGCCCAGATGTGCTCAATGAGATTGAGATCCGGGCTCTTCGCTGGCCATGGAAGAACACTGACATTCCTGTCTTGCAGGAAATCGTGCACGGAACGAGCAGTGTGGCTGGTGGCATTGTCATGCTGGAGGGTCATGTCAGGATGAGCCTGCAGGAAGGGTACCACATGAGGAAGCAGGATGTCTTCCCTGTAACGCACAGAGTTGAGATTGCCTGCAGTGACAACAAGCTCAGTCCGATGATGCTGTGACACCGCTGTGACACCGCCCCAGACAACGACGGACCCTCCACCTCCAAATCGATCCCGCTCCAGAGTACAGGCCTCGGTGTAACGCTCATTCCTTCAACGATAAACACAAATCCGACAATCACCCCTGGTGAGACAAAACCGCGACTCGTCCGTGAACATCACTTTCTGCCAGTCCTGTCTGGTCCAGCGAAGGTGAGATTGTGCCCATAGGCGACGTTGTTGCCGGTGATGTCTGGTGAGGACCTGCCTTACAACAGGCCTACAAGCCCTCAGTCCAGCCTCTCTCAGCCTATTGCGGACAGTCTGAGCACTGATGGAAGGAGTGTGCGTTCCTGGTGTAACTAGGCAGTTGTTGTTGCCATCCTGTACCTGTCCCGTAGGTGTGATGTTCGGTTGGACCGGTCCTGTGCAGGTGTTGTTATACGTGGTCTGCCATGGTGAGGACGATCAGCTGTCCGTCCCGTCTCCCTGTAGCGCTGTCTTAGGCGACTCACAGTACGGACATTGAAATGTATTGCCCTGGCCACATCTGCAGTCCTCATGCCTCCTTGCAGCATGTTGCAGTTCACGCAGATGAGCAGGGACCCTTGCATCTTTCTTTTGGTGTTTTTCAGTCAGTAGAAAGGCCTTTTTAATGTCCTAAGTTTTCATAACTGTGACCTTAATTGTATACCGTTTGTAAGCTGTTTTATATCTTAACGACTGTTCCACAGGTGCATGTTCATTAATTGTTTATGGTTCATTGAACAAGCATGGGAAACAGTGTTTAACCTGTTAGATCTCTAGGGGCGCTATTTCATTTTTGGATAAAAAACGTTCCCGTTTTAAGCGCGATATTTTGTCACGAAAAGATGCTCGACTATGCATATTCTTGACAGTTTTGGAAAGAAAACACTCTGAAGTTTCAGAATCTGCAAAGATTTTGTCTGTAAGTGCCCCAGAACTCATTCTACAGGCGAAACCAAGATGATGCATCAACCAGGAATTAGCAGAATTTCCGAAGCTCTGTTTTCCATTGTCTCCTTATATGGCTGTGATTGCGCAAGGAATGAGCCTACACTTTCTGTCGTTCGCCCAAGGTCTTAGCAGCATTGTGACGTATTTGTAGGCATATCATTGGAAGATTGACCATAAGAGACTACATTTTCCAAGTGTCCGCCTGGTGTCCTGCGTGGAATTCGGTGCGCAATTGCCAGCTGCTCATACCTATCCATTTGATATAGGGGAGAAACCATGTGTCCAAGAACGATGTATCAATGAAGAGATATGTGAAAAACACCTTGATGATTGATTCTAAACAACGTTTGCCATGTTTTCAGTCGATATTATGGAGTTAATTTGGAAAAAAGTTCGCGTTTTGAGGACTGAATTTTCTGATTTTTTTTGGTAGCCAAATGTGATGTATAAAACGGAGCTATTTCTAATACACAAGGAATCTTTTTGGAAAAACTGAGCATCTGCTATCTAACTGAGAGTATCCTCATTGAAAACATCAGAAGTTCTTCAAAGGTAAATTATTTTATTTGAAGGCTTTTATGTTTTTGTTAATGTTGCGTGCTGGATGCTAACGCTAAATGCTAACGCTAAATGCTAACGCTAGCTAGCTACTTTTACACAAATGATTGTTTTCCTATGGTTGAGAAGCATATTTTGAAAATCTGAGATGACAGTGTTGTTTACAAAAGGCTAAGCTTGAGAGATGGCATATTTATTTCATTTCATTTGCGATTTTCATAAATAGTTAACGTTGTGTTATGCTAATGAGCTTGCTGATAGATTTACACAATCCTGGATACAGGGGTTTTTTCATAGCTAAACGTGACGCAGAAAACGGAGCGATTTGTCCTAAACAAATAATCTTTCAGGAAAAACTGAACATTTGCTATCTGAGAGTCTCCTCATTGAAAACATCTGAAGTTCTTCAAAGGTAAATGATTTTATTTGAATGCTTTTCTGTTTTTTTGTGTAAATGTTGCCAGCTGAATGCTAATGCTAAATGCTACGTTAGCCATCAATACTGTTACACAAATGCTTGTTTTGCAATGGTTGAGAAGCATATTTTGAAAATCTGAGATGACAGTGTTGTTAACAAAAGGCTAAGCTTGAGAGCTAGCATATTTATTTCATTTCATTTGCGATTTTCATGAATAGTTAACGTTGCGTTATGGTAATGAGCTTGAGTCTGTATTCACGATCCCGGATCCGGGATGGGGAGATCAGAGAGGTTAAACCCTTTTCAATGAAGATCTGTGAAGATCATTCGTAAAAATTACGAAGTATCTTTTAAAGACGGGGTCCTTTTTTTGCTGAGAATATATATATATATATATATATATATATATATATATATATATATATATATATATATATATATATATATATACACACACACACACATGTATACACTGCTAAAAAAAATAAAGGGAACACTTAAACAACACCATGAAACTCCAAGTCAATCACACTTCTGTGAAATCAAACTGTCCACTTAGGAAGCAACACTGAATGACAATAACTTTTACATGCTGTTGTGCAAATGGAATAGACAACAGGTGGAAATTATAGGCAATTAGCAAGACACCCCCAATAAAGGAGTGGTTCTGCAGGTGGTGACCACAGACCACTTCTCAGTTCCCATGCTTCCTGGCTGATGTTTTGGTCACTTTTGAATGCTGGCGGTGCTTTCACTCTAGTGGTAGCATGAGACGGAGTCTACAACCCACATAAGTGGCTGAGGTAGTGCAGCTCATCCAGGATGGCACATCAGTGCGAGCTGTGGCAAGAAGGTTTGCTGTGTCTGTCAGCGTAGTGTCCAGAGCATGGAGGCGCTACCAGGAGACAGGCCAGTACATCAGGAGACGTGGAGGAGGCCGTAGGTGGGCAACAACCCAGCAGCAGGACCGCTACCTCCGCCTTTGTGAAAGGAGGAGCAGGGAGAGCACTGCCAGAGCCCTGCAAAATGACCTCCAGCAGGCCACAAATGTGCATGTGTCTGCTCAAACGGTCAGAAACAGAATCCATGAGGGTGGTATGAGGGCCCGACGTCCACAGGTGGGGGTTGTGCTTACAGCCCAACACCGTGCAGGTCGTTTGGTATTTACCAGAGAACACCAAGATTGGCAAATTCGCCACTGGCGCCCTGTGCTCTTCACAGATGAAAGCAGGTTCACACTGAGCACATGTGACAGACGTGACAGTCTGGAGACGCCGTGGAGAACGTTCTGCTGCCTGCAACATCCTCCAGCATGACCGGTTTGGCAGTGGGTTAGTCATGGTGTGGGGTGGCATTTCTTTATACAGCCCTCCGTGTGCTCGCCAGAGGTAGCCTGACTGCCATTAGGTACCAAGATGAGATCCTCAGACCATATGCTGGTGCGGTTGGCCCTGGGTTCCTCCTAATGCAAGACAATGCTAGACCTCATGTGGCTGGAGTGTGTCAGCAGTTCCTGCAAGAGGAAGGCATTGATGCTATGGACTGGTCCGCCCGTTCCCCAGACCTGAATCCAATTGAGCACATCTGGGACATCATGTCTCGCTCCATCCACCAACGTGGCGTTGCACCACAGACTGTCCAGGAGTCGGCGGATGCTTTAGTCCAGGTCTGGGAGGAGATCCCTCAGGAGACCATCCGCCACCTCATCAGGAGCATGCCCAGGCGTTGTAGGGAGGTCATACAGGCACTTGGAGGCCACACACACTACTGAGCCTCATTTGGACTTGGACATTACATCAAAGTTGGATCAGCCTGTAGTGTGGTTTTCCACTTTAATTTTGAGTGTGACTCCAAATCCAGACCTCCATGGGTTGATAAATTTGATTTCCATTGATCAAATTTTGTGTGATTTTGTTCTCAGCACATTCAACTATGTAAAGAAAAAATAGTTGAAGAATATTTCATTCATTCAGATCTAGGATGTTATTTTAGTGTTCCCTTCATTTTTTTGAGCAGTGTACATACATACACACACATTTATGAGTTGAATTTAGACACAAATACAATATTTTTTGTATTACAATTTGTAATAAGTATTGTAAGAAAATATGCAAATGACATGTGCCTTTACTGCCAATCCACTTTTCTGAACACTGGATGAAGTCAGTGGTGGCCTTTCAATTGGAAAAGACACTTCAGGACTATTCAGAGATTGATGATAAGCACGCTTTCCATCTTTCCATCTAAAAATAAAATACTGTCATGTGTGAGAACTGCATTTCAGCATATTTTTTCCCAAGGGTATCTAAGCTAGAATATAGATGATATCTTGAAAAAGAAATTCTGAAGAATAGCCTACATCCCAGAATAAGCACACAAAATGTGGTGAATGCACAAGCTTCTGAAGCTAAGATACTATGGATGTTATAATGCTGAAAAAGGATACTGACAATGAAAAGAGAGAAACCAATTATATAGTCCATATAAAACCTTGACAAAGGTTAGCTTTCCAGATTCAGTTTCAATGTATGGTGTATGTTTAAATAATACAATATACAGTGCCTTGCGAAAGTATTCGGCCCCCTTGAACTTTGCGACCTTTTGCCACATTTCAGGCTTCAAACATAAAGATATAAAACTGTATTTTTTTGTGAAGAATCAACAACAAGTGGGACACAATCATGAAGTGGAACGACATTTATTGGATATTTCAAACTTTTTTAACAAATCAAAAACTGAAAAATTGGGGTGCAAAATTATTCAGCCCCCTAAGTTAATACTTTGTAGCGCCACCTTTTGCTGCGATTACAGCTGTAAGTCGCTTGGGGTATGTCTCTATCAGTTTTGCACATCGAGAGACTGACATTTTTTCCCATTCCTCCTTGCAAAACAGCTCGAGCTCAGTGAGGTTGGATGGAGAGCATTTGTGAACAGCAGTTTTCAGTTCTTTCCACAGATTCTCGATTGGATTCAGGTCTGGACTTTGACTTGGCCATTCTAACACCTGGATATGTTTATTTTTGAACCATTCCATTGTAGATTTTGCTTTATGTTTTGGATCATTGTCTTGTTGGAAGACAAATCTCCGTCCCAGTCTCAGGTCTTTTGCAGACTCCATCAGGTTTTCTTCCAGAATGGTCCTGTATTTGGCTCCATCCATCTTCCCATCAATTTTAACCATCTTCCCTGTCCCTGCTGAAGAAAAGCAGGCCCAAACCATGATGCTGCCACCACCATGTTTGACAGTGGGGATGGTGTGTTCAGCTGTGTTGCTTTTACGCCAAACATAACGTTTTGCATTGTTGCCAAAAAGTTCAACTTTGGTTTCATCTGACCAGAGCACCTTCTTCCACATGTTTGGTGTGTCTCCCAGGTGGCTTGTGGCAAACTTTAAACAACACTTTTTATGGATATCTTTAAGAAATGGCTTTCTTCTTGCCACTCTTCCATAAAGGCCAGATTTGTGCAATATACGACTGATTGTTGTCCTATGGACAGAGTCTCCCACCTCAGCTGTAGATCTCTGCAGTTCATCCAGCGTGATCATGGGCCTCTTGGCTGCATCTCTGATCAGTCTTCTCCTTGTATGAGCTGAAAGTTTAGAGGGACGGCCAGGTCTTGGTAGATTTGCAGTGGTCTGATACTCCTTCCATTTCAATATTATCGCTTGCACAGTGCTCCTTGGGATGTTTAAAGCTTGGGAAATATTTTTGTATCCAAATCCGGCTTTAAACTTCTGCACAACAGCATCTCGGACCTGCCTGGTGTGTTCCTTGTTCTTCATGATGCTCTCTGCGCTTTTAACGGACCTCTGAGACTATCACAGTGCAGGTACATTTATACGGAGACTTGATTACACACAGGTGGATTGTATTTATCATCATTAGTCATTTAGTTCAACATTGGATCATTCAGAGATCCTCACTGAACTTCTGGAGAGAGTTTGCTGCACTGAAAGTAAAGGTGCTGAATAATTTTGCACGCCCAATTTTTCAGTTTTTGCTTTGTTAAAAAAGTTTGAAATATCCAATAAATGTCGTTCCACTTCATGATTGTGTCCCACTTGTTGTTGATTCTTCACAAAAAAATACAGTTTTATATCTTTATGTTTGAAGCCTGAAATGTGGCAAAAGGTCGCAAAGTTCAAGGGGGCCAAATACTTTCGCAAGGCACTGTATATATATATATATATTGTATTATTATTTTAAAAATGTAAACGTGTGGGAAACTAATCTGGACTGTTATAAGAAATCCCGGTATGCCCTCCGACGAACCATCAAACAAGCAAAGAGTCAATACAGGACTAAGATCAAATCCTACTACACTGGCTCCGACGCTCGTGGCAGAGTTTGCAAACTATCACGGATTACAAAGGTAATCACAGCCGCAACCTGCCCAGTGAAGTGAGCCTACCAGATGAGCTGGCAAGCGTCTTCACTGACATTTTCAAACTCTCTTTGACCCAGTCTGTAATACCTACATGTTTCAAGCAGAACACCAAGGGAACATATACTGCACTTCACAATGCCCTTTCCCACCTGGACAAGAGGAACACCTATGTGAGAATGCTGTTCATTGACTACAGCTCAGCATTCAACACCATAGTGCCCCCAAGCTCATAACTAAGCTAAGGACTTTGGGACTGAACACCTCTCTCTGCAACTGGATCATGGACTTCCTGATGGGCCGCCCCCTGGTGGTGAGTGTAGGTAACACATCCACCACGCTGACCATCAACACATGGGCCCCTCAGGGTTGCATGCGGAGTCCCCTCCTGTACTCCCTGTTCACCCATAAATCATACACTACATATACATAAATCCTACACACATTACATTTGCAGATGACAAAACAGTGGTAGGCCTGATCACCGACGACAATGAGACAGCCTATAGGGAGGATGTCAGAGACCTGGTAGTGTGGTGCCAGGACAACAACCTCTCCCTCAGTGATAAAGACAAAGGAGCTGATCGTGGACTACAGGAATCGGAGGGCCGAGCATGCCTCCATTCCCATCGGCGTGGCTGTAGTGGAACAGGTTGAGAGTTTAAAGTTCCTCGATGTCCACATCACTAAAGATCTATCATGGTTCACACAAACCAACACAGTCGTGAAGAGGGCATGACAACACCTCTTCCCCCTCAAGAGGCTGAAAAGATTAAGGGATTCTTTACATGTTACACAAAAAATTGTTATACATCTGATCAAGTGTATTTGTGGTCTATGCTATGTAGGAAAAACTAAACAAGCTCTGAAAAGAAGGATAGCAGAACACAGGAGTAATATCAGGATTCTTGACCAGAGAAACCCTGTGGCTGCGCATTTCATGGAGGCTCGTCAAAACATCAGCTCTCTAAGATACTACGGTATCGAACATGTTAAGACTCCTAGGAGGGGGTATGATCCAGATAATATTTTATTAAGAGAACTTTATTGGATTCACCGTTTATGCACCATGTCTCCTAAATATCTGAACCAAGAGTTTGATATCAGACCATTTCGTACATGAATGTTATTTTTCCTGCCTTCCAGGTCTCCTACTTGGTCAATTTGTTCATATACACTACCGTTCAAAAGTTTGGGGTCACTTAGAAATGTCATTGTTTTTGAAAGAAAAGCACATTTTTTGTCCATTAAAATAATACCAAATTGATCAGACGGCTCACAAGTCCTCAATTGGCAGCTTCATTAAATAGTACCCGCAAAACACCAGTCTCAACGTCAACAGTAAAAAGGCGACTCCGGGATGCTGGCCTTCTAGGCAGAGTTCCTCTGTCCAGTGTCTGTTCTATCGACCATCCTAATCTTTTATTGACCAGTCTGAGATATGGCTTTTTCTTTGCAACTCTGCCTAGAAGGCCAGCATCCCAGAGGCGCCTTTTCACTGTTGACGTTGAGATTAGGGTTTTGCGGGTACTATTTAATGAAGTTGCCAGTTGAGGACTCTTGTGAGACATCTGTTTCTCAAACTAGACACTCTAATGTACTTGTCCTCTTGCTCAGTTGTGCACCGGGGCCTCCCACTCCTCTTTCTATTCTGGCTAGAGCCAGTCTGCGCTGTTCTGTGAAGGGAGTAGTAGACAGCATTGTACGAGATCTTCAGTTTCTTGGCAATTTCTCGCATGGAATATCCTTCATTTCTCAGAACAAGAATAGACTGACGAGTTTCAGAAGAAAGTACTTTGTTTCTGGCCATTTTGAGCCTGTAATCGAACCCAAATGCTGATGCTCCAGGTACTCAACAAAGTCTAAAGGCAGACAGTTTTATTGCTTCTTTAAATCAGCATAACAGTTTTCAGCTATGCTAACATAGTTGCAAAAGGGTTTTCTAATGATCAATTAGCCTTTTAAAATGATAAACTTGGATTAGCTAACACAAAGTACCACTGGAACACAGGAGTGATGGTTGCTGATAATGGGCCTCTGTACGCCCAGGTAGATATTCCAATAAAAATTATAATTATAATTATTTTTTAAATCAGCCGTTTCCAGCTACAATAGTCATTTACAATATTAATGTCTAGACTGAATTTCTGGCCCTAGAAATTGTCAAAGACTCCAGCCACCGTAGTCATAGACTGTTCTCTCTGCTACCACACGAGAAGCGGTACCGGAGTGCCAAGTCTAGGTCCTAGAGGTTTCTAAACAGGTTTCTATTTAACTGCTGCTCTTTAGTTACTGCGTTGTTGGTTAAGGGGATCGTAAGTAAGCATTTCACTGTAAGGTGAACCTGCACCTGTTGTATTCGACGCATGTAATTAATAAAATTTGAAAAATGTAATGTTATTTTAATGGACAATTTTTTTTGTTGCTTTCTTTAAAAAACAAGGACATTTCTAAGTGACCCCAAACTTTTGAACGGTAGCGTATACAGTTGAAGTCGGAAGTTTACATACACCTTATCCAAATACATTTAAACTCAGATTTTCACAACTCCTGATATTTAATCCTAGTAAAAATTCCCTGTCTTAGGTCAGTTAGGATCACCATTTTATTTTAAGAATGCCAAATGTCAGAATAATAGTTGAGTCAATGATTTATTTCAGCTTTTATTTCTTTCATCACATTCCCAGTGGGTCAGAAGTTAACATACACTTAATTAGTATTTGGTAGCATTGCCTTTAAATAGTTTAACTTGGGTGAAACATTTTGGTTAGCCTTCCACAAGCTTCCCACAATAAGTTGGGTGAATTTTGGCCCATTCCTCCTGACAGAGCTGGTGTAACTGAGTCAGGTTTGTAGGCCTCCTTGCTCGCACACACTTTTTCAGTTCCGCCCACACATTTTCCATGGGATTGAGGTCAGGACTTTGTGATGGCCACTCCAATACCTGGACTTTGTTGTCCTTAAGCCAATTTGCCACAACTTTGGAAGTATGCTTGGGGTCATTGTCCATTTGGAAGACCCAATTGCAACCAAGCTTTAACTTCCTGACTGATGTCTTGAGATGTTGCTTCAATATATCCACATACTTATCCTACCTCATGATGCCATCTATTTTGTGAAGTGCACCAGTCCCTCCTGCAGCAAAGCACCCCCACAACATGACGCTGCCACCCCTGTGCTTCACGGTTGGGATGGTGTTCTTCGTCTTGCAAGCATCCCCCTTTTTCCTCCAAACATAACGATGGTCATTATGGCCAAACAGTTCTATTTTTGTTTCATCAGACCAGAGGACATTTCTCCAAAAAGTATGATCTTTGTCCCAATGTGCAGTTGCAAACCGTAACACAACTTCAAAATTTGCTACATAAGACGGTCGGTCGGTCACATATGTGGGAACTCCTTCAAGACAGTTGGAAAACGCATAAAGCCAAATTATTTTGTCCAGGAACATTGGGTGCAGTAAAAAAGACAAAACACAGCAGATTATGAAGTGGCCAGCCGACGTAAGAGGACGACGCACTTCTTTTGAGCCCAGAAACTGGCGCAAAAATTGTAGGAGGGAGGAAATCCCTCCACAGCTTAGAATGTTTAGTGTTACATAACACAGCAATCAAATATAAGAGGAAGGGCAGGCCAGCTGATAGAGGTGAGTCTTAAGGCCTGCTTTTACCTCTTGGTGACTGGGGGGGCAGTATGAGTAGCTTGGATGAATAAGGTGCCCAGAGTAAACTGCCTGCTATTATGGATAGAAAACACTCTGAAGTTTCAGAAACTGTTTGAATGATGTCTGTGAGTGTAACAGAACTCATATGGCAGGCGAAAACGTGAGAAAAATCCAACCAGGAAGTAGGAAATCTGAAGTTTGTAGTTTTTCAACTCATTGCCATTCCAATTTTCAGTGTCTGTGGAGTCATTTTGCACTTCCTAAGGCTTCCACTAGAATGAGAGGGGATTGAGCCAGGTGTCTGGCAGAGTGCCATGGGCTTGTGTTCATGTGAGAGTTACCTCGTGCTCCATTGCTTTTCTACAGACAAAGGAATTCTCCGGTTGAAACATTACTGAAGATTTATGAAAAAAACATCCTAAAAGATTGATTCTATACTTCGTTTGTTCCTACGGACTGTAACGGAACTTTTTGGACTTTTCGTCCGACCTTTCCGCTGGACGCACGCGTGTCGTGAGTTTGGATATGTTAACCAAACACGCTAACAAAAGGAGGTGTTTGGACATAAATTATGAACTTTATCGAACAAATCAAACATTTATTGTTGAACTGGGATTCCTGGGACTGCATTCTGATGAAGATTATCAACGGCAAGTGAATATTTATAATGCTATTTTTGACTAATGTTGACTACACAACATGGCGGATATCTTTATGGCTTGTTTGGGCTCTGAGCGCTGTACTCAGATTATTGCATGGTATGCTTTTTGCGTAAAGTTGTTTTTAAATCTGACACAGCGGTTGCATTAAGGAGAAGTTTCTCTCTTATCAATGTTTATTTTGAGTATTTCTGAAAATTGATGTGGCTCTCTGAAAAATCAACGCATGTTTTAGAACTACGGAACATAACACGCCAATGTAAAATGAGATTTTTGGATATAAATATGCACTTTATCGAACAAAACATACATGTATTGTGTAAGATGAAGTCCTATGAGTGTCATCTGATGAAGATCAAAGGTTAGTGATTAATTTTATCTATATTTCTGCTTTTTGTGACTCCTCTCTTTGGCTGGGAAAATGGCTGTGTTTTTCTGTGACTTGGTGGTGACCTAACATAATCGTTTGTGTTGCTTTTGCTGTAAAGCATTTTTGAAATCAGATACTGTGGCTGGATTAACGGGAATTTTATCTTTAAAATGGTGTAAAATACTTGTATGCTTGAGAAATGTAAATTATGAGTATGCTTGAGAAATTTTAATTGTGAGATTTTTGTTGTTTTGAATTTGGCGCCCAGCACTTTTGGCGGGGTGGGACGCTACCATCCCACATTTCCCAGAGAGATTAAATGCCTCAGTGGTTTGAACAGCCCAAAAGTGAAGTGAGGGAGACAAAAGTTAAACAAGGTTCTCTCTTGATCAATCAATATAAATCAGCCAACACATGGCACATGCATTTACATTTTTCAAGGACCAATTATATGTGTGTGCGTGTATAATGCGTATGTGAGAACACACCTTTCCTGGAGGAAGGAGCAGCAGGCATCCTTGACATTCTGCAGCTGCAAAAAGCTGGCTCCAATCAGCAGGGACTGGACGTTCTGCTGGTCGATGGCCACATGGCCATTATACGCAAAATTGATCAAAGTTTCAAGTGCACTGCCAAGGGGGAAAAAGAAGGACACCTGATGTAAGGGAGCAGCACTGTGGCCCAGTACAGAACCCCCCCCCCCCCCCCGATTAGTTACTTTGGTAACACTTTACTTGACACCATGTCATAACTGGCATAACCATGTCATAACAGCTGTTACATGGTCATGTAACAGCTGTCATTAGCTGTTACATGGTCATAACATTGTCTTGACATATTTACAATTGTGACATATATTGGGTTAATTTATGGCTGGTTATGATACCTATATTAGAATGCCAAAACCTGCCACACAAGGCAACACATTCCATTACACCATAGCTTGCGTGTCAACAGTATGTTTATATTATACACTGCTCAAAAAAATAAAGGGAACACTAAAACAACACATCCTAGATCTGAATGAAATATTCTTATGAAATACTTTTTTCTTTACATAGTTGAATGTGCTGACAACAAAATCACACAAAAATGATCAATGGAAATCAAATTTATCAACCCATGGAGGTCTGGATTTGGAGTCACACAAAATTAAAGTGGAAAACCACACTACAGGCTGATCCAACTTTGATGTAATGTCCTTAAAACAAGTCAAAATGAGGCTCAGTAGTGTTGTGTGGCCTCCACGTGCCTGTATGACCTCCCTACAACGCCTGGGCATGCTCCTGATGAGGTGGCGGATGGTCTCCTGAGAGATCTCCTCCCAGACCTGGACTAAAGCATCCGCCGACTCCTGGACAGTCTGTGGTGCAGACATGATGTCCCAGATGTGCTCAATTGGATTCAGGTCTGGGGAACGGGCGGGCCAGTCCATAGCATCAATGCCTTCCTCTTGCAGGAACTCTGACACACACCAGCCACATGAGGTCTAGCATTGTCTTGCATTAGGAGGAACCCAGGGCCAACCGCACCAGCATATGGTCTCACAAGGAGTCTGAGGATCTCATCTCGGTACCTAATGGCAGTCAGGCTACCTCTGGCGCCCTGTGCTCTTCACAGATGAAAGCAGAGAACATGTGACAGATGTGACAGTCTGGAGACGCCGTGGAGAACGTTCTGCTGCCTGCAACATCCTCCAGCATGACCGGTTTTGCGGTGGGTCAGTCATGGTGTGGGGTGGCATTTCTCTGTGCTGCCCCCCAAAGAAATGCCACCCCACACCATGACTGACCCACCACCAAACCAGTCATGCTGGAGGATGTTGCAGGCAGCAGAACGTTCTCCACGGCGTTTCCAGACTCTTACGTCTGTCACGTGATCAGTGTGAACCTGCTTTCATCTGTGAAGAGCACAGGGCGCCAGTGGCGAATTTGCCAATCTTGGTGTTCTCTGGCAAATGCCAAACATCCTGCACGGTGTTGGGCTGTAAGCACAACCCCCACCTGTGGACGTCGGGCCCTCATTACCACCCTCATGAAGTCTGTTTCTGACCGTTTGAGCAGACAAATGCACATTTGTGGCGTGCTGGAGGTCATTTCGCAGGGCTCTGGCAGTGCTCCTCCTGCTCCTCCTTGCACAAAGGCGGTGGTAGCGATCTTGCTGCTGGGTTGTTGCCCTCCTACGGCCTCCTCCACGTCTCCTGATGTACTGGCCTGTCTCCTGGTAGCGCCTCCATGCTCTGGACGCTGACAGACACAGCAAACCTTCTTGCTACAGCTCACATTGATGTGCCATCCTGGATGAGCTGCACTACCTGAGCCACTTGTGTGGGTTGTAGACTCTCGTCTCATGCTACCACTAGAGTGAAAGCACCGCCAGCATTCAAAAAAGTGACCAAAACATCAGCCAGGAAGCATGGGAACTGAGAAGTGGTCTGTGGTCACCACCTGTAGAACCACTCCTTTATTGGGGGTGTCTTGCTAATTGCCTATAATTTCCACCTGTTGTCTATTCCATTTGAACAACAGCATGTGAAATTTATTGTCAATCAGTGTTGCTTCCTAAGTGGACAGTTTGATTTCACAGAAGTGTGATTGACTTGGAGTTACATTGTGTTGTTTAAGTGTTCCCTTTATTTTTTTGAGCAGTGTATATAATCTTCATACATCATTATAATTGCACACACGTTGATGTCAAACATGCCCCGACCCCAATGTTCTGTTGCTGATGACTGGGCTGAACGCAGCAGCAGATTTCAGGAGCAGGACAAGACACCCTCTTTTTGATTGATATAAGGGTTGTATCCGATAGGCCTATCTGGCTTACATGGTCATAATACTTCTTGACAGTGTAATAAAGTGTATTTTCTTAGTCCAAGTAAAGTGACAGGATGGTCACAGTGCTTTATGAAAGTGTCAAAGTGTATTTAACAAGTTATTTCAAATATTGATGAAAAAAACATGAAATCATTACAACAATAAAAAAGGATTTAAGAAACAAACTTTCAAAACGAAAGGACATTTCTTGGCAAGGAAAAAACGAATTTGAATAAATGTGGGTTGACACTTATGTAGGTATCACAAGCAGCCATAGAATAATGAAGTGATAATGCCAAAAGCCGGTGTTTGGAGGATATATTGGCAAGGGTGTTAGGCTCGAGACAATGTCGAGGGCCGACAAACCATGCCAAAATATCCTCCAAACACCAGCTTTGAGGGCATTATCACTTTTATACAACAGGTTATTAATACAATTTCTTCCTTCCAGAAGAAACAGTCCCGACGCAAATCAAGGGTTGCTTCCAAAGTCGGCTGGTCGTTCGTTCTATTGGTTTGGTTGCCAAAGATGCAACCAGGTTGTTCAGTCTTTTTGATCTGTATCTATGGACGCAACCAAGTCGTTTGTTCTAAATACTCCATTGCCATACTGGCTGGTAACATTCTTATCCCTCGATTGCTAGCGAGCCAACTACAGCTAACTGACAATTACAAACAGTGCAGTCAGAATAACAACAAAGTAGCTGCATTGGCATTTGTTCTCTAATGATATTTGGATACATCCATAACAATGAGCTAATGAGGCGTGATTTCACCTGGTGTATAAAATGTGCTCTCGTCAGGACACTGTTGTTCGAGAGCTAGCCAACAAAACAACAACTTCAAACTGAAGTTGGAAAGACTGCACACCTAGCTGCACTGTTTTGTTTTACCTGTTTTCTATTGATAATTTTGTATATACAGTTGAAGTCGGAAGTTTACATACACCTTAGCAAAATACATTTAAACACAATTCCGGATATTTAATCATAGTACAAATTCCCTGTTTTAGGTCAGTTTGGATCACCACGTTATTTCAAGAACGTGAAATGTCAGAATAATAGTAGAGAGAATTATTTATTTCAGGTTCACTGGGTCACTTAGTATTTGGTAGCACTGCCTTTAAATTGTTTAACTTGGGTTAAACGTTTTGGGTAGCCTTCCACAAGCTTCCCACAATAAGTTCAGTGAATTTTGGCCCATTCCTCCTGACAGAGCTGGTGTAACTGGTGTAAGTCAGGTTTGTAGGCCTCCTTGTTCACACCAGCTTTTTCAGTTCTGCCAACAAATTTTCCATGGGATTGAGGTCAGGGCTTTGTGATGGCCACTCCAATACCTGGACTTTGTTGTCCTTAAGCCATTTTGCCACAACTTTGGAAGTATCCTTGGGGTCATTGTCCATTTGGAAGACCCATTTGCGACCAAGCTTTAACTTCCTGGAATTGTGATAGATTATTTAACTTAGAATTCACTGTATCTGTAAACAATTGTTGGAAAAATGACTTGTGTCATGCACAAAGTAGATGTCCTAACCGACTTGCCAAAACTATAGTTTGTTAACAAGACATTTGTGGAGTGGTTGAAAAACAAGTTTTAATGACTCCAACCTAAGTGTATGTCAACTTCTGACTTCAACCATGTATAACCATAAAAACTTGACTGATTCATGATTTTGATTGGCTGAGAAAAGCTGCCTTCCTGTCAGTCTCATCCCGACTCCCAGGACACGTTCATTACTATGGAATGGAATTTGAATATTGAAACGATGTTTTAATTGTCGGAGAGACAGACAGCAGGGTTTATACATATCTCCGCTGTTGAAAACTAAATGTTAGTTTAAAAGAAATGTGAGATTATGTCTAGATGCTTTTTATAGTGGAGATCAAGTTTATAAATTGCCTAGCTGGGCTTATTAGACAGTGGATTGAGCAGTCAGATGAAAGAGTAAATAGGCATGTTGTTGTTGTCTTTTACCCCCCTTTTCTCTCTTCGCTGCAACTTCCCAACGGGCTCCGGAGAGGTGAAGTCATGCGTCCTCTGAAACATGACCCGTCAAACCACGCTCCTTAACACCCACCAGCTTAACCAGGAAGCCAGCAGCACCAATGTGTCAGAGGAAACACTTTTCAACTCGTGACAGGGGCTAGCCTCACTCTTTAGAGAGCGATGAGCCAAGTAAAGCCCCACCGGCCAAACCCCTAATTTACAGCTGCACTGCTGTAAATAAAGTAAATACCTTTTCTATAAAATGGTCATTTTTGAAGTTCATTCCCTCTTCGACGCACCTGCAAGCTATCTGGAAGTTACAATTGTGTACTTGTGTGAAACAATGAAATGAGCTGGGCAATATGGCCAAAATATATCACGGCATTTTCCAAATTTGTTTTTTTATTTTTTTTTTTTATTTATTTATTTTTTTACCCCTTTTTCTCCCCAATTTTCATGGTATCCAATTGTTGTAGTAGCTACTATCTTGTCTCATTGCTACAATTCCCATACGGGCTCGGGAGAGACGAAGGCTGAATGTCATGCGTCCTCCGATACACAACCCAACCAGCCATACTGCTTCTTAACACAGCGCGCATCCAACCCGGAAGCCAGCCGCACCAATGTGTCGGAGGCTACACCGTGCCCCTGGCAACCTTGCCTAGCACGCACTGCGCCCGGCCCGCCACAGGAGTCGCTGGTGCGCGATGAGACAAGGAGATCCCTACCGACCAATCCCTCCCTAACCCGGACGACGCTAGGCCAATTGTGCGTCGCCCCACGGACCTCCCGGTCAAAGCCGACAGAGCCTGGGCGCGAACCCAGGGACTCTGATGGCACAGCTGGCGCTGCAGTACAGCGCCCTTAACCACTGCGCCACCCGGGAGGCCCAAATTTGTTATTTGACAATATTTTATGTTTTTGATTTAAAAGTACACAATTACATTTATGAGTAGTGCGTGACCCTAGCGAGGCAACACATATATTGTAAGTGATTTCAATTAGTCTTTCTCCATTCTGATTGTTTTATACTGTTCAATTGAACTTCAAACAAAAATAATTTCCTGCATTTCTGCACTCATTTGAGAATTTCTACACTGCTACATAGGGCTGCACAATATGGGCAAAAAAGGCCTTATTTTTAACCAAATGTTGAACTTGCAATTTGACTTATATCAAAACACTTGGGTGAACTGTTGGAATCATGGAAATGGAATGTTATTCTAATTCTATAGTTAGAATATAAATAATAGTGGGCAAGTGTAGACCTTACCATAAAATGCTTACTTACAAGCACTTAACCAACGCGCAGTTCAAAAAGAGTAGGGTCGGAAACCTCCCGGTAAATTTCCTGAAATGTACGTAAAATTTTCCATGGGAAGTTAAGCCCGGGAATTTTGCTTAAATTCATCAAAAAGTTAGCTTATAACAGTGAACCTTTTTTGTGGGATACGCAAGGCAATTCTAGGTCTTGTGGCATATTTTAGTTAAACAATCCCCAATTCAATGGAATTGCAACCCTCTGCATGCACAGTGCCTTCTTCCATCACACGTACAGCTGATTCTCAAGATCTTGCACACTAATGAGATGCTATTGAGCCCACACTACTACACTGTCTGAGCCAAGGACTACATGCTTTCTGGTAAGTTTTGGTTACAATACAGGGTGGGGTGAATATATTTGATATAACATACATTATTTTTTGTTAACCTCTTGGTGTTAGGGGGCAGTATTTTCATTTTTGGAAGAAAAAAAAACATTCCCGTTTTAAACGGGATATTTTGTCAGGAAAAGATGCTATGCATATAATTGACAGTTTTGGATAGAAAACACTAATGTTTCCAAAACTGTAAAGATATTGTCTGTGAGTATAACAGAACTGATGTTGCAGGCGAAAGCCTGAGAAAAATCCAATCCGGAAGTGCCCCAGGTTCGCTGTTGACTCCCTATGGGTTCCAATGACTCCCTATTCAGCTGTGAATGTACCATCAACGAGCTTACGCTTTCTACGTATTCCCCAAGGTGTCTACAGCATTGTGACGTAGTTTTACGCATTTCTGTTGAAGAATAGCCGTAGGCAGCCACATTGCGCAAGTGGTCACATGGTGGCTCCGAGAGAGATTCTCGCGTAAAATACAGAGGTAGCCATTACTCCAATCAGTCAGAGTGAAAAAAGAATTGTCCCGACAAATATATTATCGAATAGATATTAGAAAAACACCTTGAGGATGGATTCTAAACAACATTTGCCATGTTTCTGTCGATATTATGGAGCGAATTTGGAATATTTTTCGCCGTTGTGGTGACCGCAATTTCCAGGCGATTTCTCAGCCAAACGTGAAGAACAAACGGAGCTATTTTGCCTACAAAAATAATATTTTGGGGGAAAAATGAACTTTGGCTGGGAGTCTCGTGAGTGAAAACATCCGAAGTTCATCAAAGGTAAACTATTTAATTTGATTGCTTTTCTGATTTCCGTGACAAGGTTGCCTGCTGCTAGCAAGGCATAATGCTATGCTAGGCTATCGATAAACTTACAAATGCTTGTCTAGCGTTGGCTGTAAAGCATATTTTCTAGGAAGATTTATGTCTGTTGCGTTATGCTAATTAGTGTCAGATGATGATAACGGTCCCGTTCACGGGCCGGGCATCACTACAGGTTAACTAGTAAATAGTAGCCTACAGTAAAGTGTGTTTAAATCATTTTTAACTTGTTACCAATTTCTGCTAGTTGTTTTTTGCTACCATGTGAGTTTTAGCTTGCTTGAGCCTGCAAACTGAGGAGTGTAAATTCACCTTTTTCCATACGTTTCATTTTTAAAAATGTATTTACATATATTTTTTTCTTCTAATCTTTACAGGAAAATGCCACAGGCACTATCTGATGTGTGCAGACATTTCACTGCAGCTAATGTAGAAGGAAAAGCTGTGTACATTTGCAAATATTGTGCGAAATCATATGTGAAGAATGCAACAAAGATGCAGAATCATCTGGCCAAGTGCATAAAGTTTCCTCAGCGCTCACGTAGTCAGAGAAATGCTGATGAACGTCTTGCTCAAGCTGTGTATGCAACTGGTTCAACTCTGATGCTCACAGACAATGTGTATTGGAAGAGATTTCTGAATGTTCTTCGCCTAGCATACACCCCTCCAACCAGACATGCTTTATTTACTAATTTGCTGGATGAAGAGTTCAACAATCAATCAAATGTATTTATAAAGCCCTTCTTACATCAGCTGATGTCACAAAATGCTGTACAGAAACCCAGCCTAAAACCCCAAACAGCAAGCAATGCAGGTGTAGAAGCACAGTGGCTAGGAAAAACTCCCTAGAAAGGCCAAAACCTAGGAAGAAACCTAGAGAGGAACCAGGCTATGAGGGGTGGCCAGTCCTCTTCTGGCTGTGCAGGGTGGAGATAATAACAGAACATGGCCAAGATGTTCAAATATTCATAGATGACCAGCAGGGTCAAATAATAATGATCACAGTGGTTGTAGAGGGTGCAACAGGTCACCCGTTGGAGTGGTGTTGTCATCATGCTTGACAGTCTCCTGGAGGGGGAGGAGTCTCTCCAAGAAATGGCCATATCACAGTCTGCCGATATGGACAGCCCCATCAAGAGGGATGATGTATTTTGGGAGAGAGTGGTAAGCAGCTTAAAACTCCTGAAATCTATAGCAGTAGCCATTGCACGGATTGAGGGAGACAATGCTATCCTGTATGAAGTTCAGACTCTGCTTGCAGATGTAAGAGAAGAAATCCATACTGCCCTGCCCACTTCACTGTTACTCCAAGCAGAGGAAACAGCAGTTCTGAAATACATCAAAAAGTGTGAAAACTTTTGCCTGAAGCCCATACATGCCACAGCGTACATGTTGGACCCCAAGTACGCTGGCAAGAGCATCATGTCTGGTGCAGAGGCCTATGGTGTCAACAATACCGTGTCTCACCACCTTGGTCTGGATGAGGGCAAGGTTCTTGGCAGTCTGGCGATGTACACTTCCAAGCAAGGGATTTGGAGATGCAATATAGCAGTAATACCAACATATCTCATCAGCGACCTGGTGGAAGGGGACTTTGTGGATCTGAGGTTCTTTCCCCTGTTGCCTCCATCATCCTCCAAATCATACCAACATGAGCCGCCTCAGAGTGCAACCGGTCGTTGTTTGGGAACACACACACCAAAGCACGCAACAGGCTGACCAATACAAAGGTTGAAAGATTGGTGGCCATCCGGGCAAATTTGAGCCTGACAACAAGCCATCCAGGTTGGAAAGTGACAGTGAAGATGAGGCCTCAGAGTCTGATGTTCAAGAAGTGAACATTGAGGAGGTCCAGGGAGAAGACAAGGAAGCCTGAAGACAAACAAAGCTATAGTTTCTCGACTATTATTTTACAGATGTATGTTGAAAATGTTTTTGGGAGATGAGATGGATCAATGGGGATCATTCAATATTCCCTTTCTTTTGTTGTTCAGTGAAATCATCTCATGTGAAAGTCAATTCATGTAATTCAAGTTAAATTCATAACTAAATCTTTTTTTTATTTCTATTGGAAGGATTTAATCATTTGTAATTATGTCTACTCATGATAAGGTAAAAGGTTTATGTTTCTGTCTCCATATGATATTGTAAATCTATCGAATGCAAAAAACATCAACATTTAAATGGTATTAATAGTTTCCACCTCTGAATATTCCCCAAAATGTGCAACCCTAAAGAAGAGTTAAGAAAATATTAACAAAATAAACAAAAGTAAAAAATAATAACAAGGCTATATACAGGGAGTACTGGTACCGAGTCAGTTTGCGGGGGTACAGGTGAGTTGAGGTAATTTGTACATGTAGGTAGGGGTGAAGTGACTATGCATAGATAATAACAGCAAGTAGCAGCAGTGTACAAAACAAATGGGGGGTATGTAAAGTAATTGTCCAGAGGCCATTTGATTAATAAATCAAATAGTTGACATGAAAACGAATTAAAATGCCACGGATGAGGGTAGGTACCAAAGTGACAGGGTAGGTACCAAAGTGTTGCTCATTGTTTCCTAGGGGACCCTACAATGTTTGGCTACATTCATTGTTTTTTCATGTAGCCAATTCAAGCTTCACCTATTCCTCTTTGATTTAGAAGATACTGTTGCACAAACAACATGAGGATTTAGGCCTACACCATCACTGGTATCAGGCTGTACATCTAGCTACATTTGCACTTATCAGCTAGCGGCTATCACTATTTAGCTCAAACTTGCGTGCCCAATTTCATTTTCCTGCTACTCATACCAAGAATATAAGATATGCATATTATTAGTAGATTTGGATAGAAAACACTGAAGTTTCTAAAACTGTTTGAATCATGTCTGTGAGTATAACAGAACTTATGTCGCAGGCAAAACCCCGAGGACTAACCGTTCAGATTTTATTTGGAGGTCTCTGTTCAGTGAGTTCTCATTGGGAAACGATATTTCTTAGGAGTTGTCATTGGGAAACGATGTTTTCAGTTCCTACTGCTTCCACTGGATGTCACCAGTCTTTGGAATTTGGTTGAGGTTATTCCTTTGTGCAATGAAGTAGTACGGCCATCTAGGAACTGCGTAACACTGTTGAGAGTTGCGCAAGACTTGAAAAGTAGCTTGGTTTGTTGTCTTCCTGTATTGAACACAATACATAGACCCGTCTTCAATTTGATCGATTATTAACGTTTAAAAATACCTAAAGTTGCATTACAAAAGTAGTTTGAAATGTTTTGGCAAAGTTTACAGGCAACTTCTGAAATATTTTATAATTACGTTGCGCAATTTGGAAGCTGTTTTTTTCTGGATCAAACGCGCCAAATAAATGAACATTTTGGATATATATGGACGGAATTAATCCAACAAAAGGACCAATTGTGATGTCAATGGGACATATTGGAGTGCCAACAAAAGAAGCTTGTCAAAGGGAAGGCATGTTTTATATTTTATTTCTGCGTTTTGTGTAGCACCTGCAGGGTTGAAATATGCTACCCTCTTTGTTTACTGTTGTGCCATCATCAGATAATAGCTTCTTATGCTTTCGCCGAAAATCCTTTTTAAAATCTGACATGTTGGCTGGATTCACAACGAGTGTAGCTTTAATTTAGTATCTTACATGTGTGATTTAATGAAAGTTTGATTTTTATATCATATTTTTTATTTTATTTGCCACACTGCATTTTCCCTGGCTTTTGGCCAAGTGGGGCGCAAGCGTCCCCTATACCATAAGAAGTTAAGAAGCAACAACGCTGTCATCAACATTGTTGCATGTGCTGCATTGACCATGCAGACTGAACGCAAATGTCTCGTGGTCAAGCAACAACACATTTTATTGGGGTTTATTGGTGGTTCCCACCCAAATAAGAAGAGATGAATCCAGAGACTTAATGAATGGATTGTAATAATTATAATGGCGCCCGAGGGGATGGCTGCTGTTTTACGGGCCCTTGACCAACTCTGCCATTTTGTTTGTTTTTTCGCAATTTTTTAAACTAATTTTGTACCTAATGTTGCTGCTACCGTCTCTTATGACCGAAAAGAGCTTCTGGACATCAAAGCAGCGACTACTCACATCGAACTGGTAAAGATATTTTATTTAAATTAGTCCGAAAAATATACTGCTTCCTGGAGACAAGGCCCAAATCACCGTCATTCGCGTGAAGAAAAGATGGAAATACAGGGGGCGGGGGTGCCTTGTGAGAATTAGTCAGCGAGTGAGTAAACCATGTACGATTAAGTCTATCCTACCAACGTGACATTAAAAAACGGTAATATCTTATGTTCCACTGAGACTTGGCTGAATAACGACACGGATAATATAGAGCTGGCTGGCTTCTCGTTTTTTGGCACGATAGAGCAGCTACGTCTGGTAAGACGAGGGGTGGGGGTGTGTGTCTATTTGTCAATAACTGCTGGTGCGCGAGGTCTAATATTAAAGAAGTCTCGAGGTATTGTCCGCCTGAGATAGAATACCTCATGATAAGCTGTAGACCAATCTACCATGAGAGTTCACATAGACAGCTACGAATAATATCTATTTACCACCACAGTTCACAATAATTTTCAAGCCCAGTCACATACGACGAGCGTCAGAGCTGGTGTCGTAGGATTCAAGACCGCACTCAACGAGCTGTATACGGGCATAAGCAAACAAGAACATATTGATCCAGATGCGGCTCTCCTAGTAGCCGGGGACTTTAATGCAGGCAACCAAAGAGAGAGAAAAAAATAACTCTAGACCACCTTTACTCCACACAGAGAAACATACAAAGCTATCCCTCGCCCTCCATTTTGAAAATCTGACCATAATTATATCCTTCTGATTCCTGCTTACAAGCAAAAACTAAAGCAGGAAGTACCAGTGACTCACTCAATACAGAAGTGGTCAGATGACGTGAACGCGAAGCTACAGGACTGTTTTGCTAGCACAGACTGGAATATGTTCCAGGATTCATCCCCCTCAGTCACCGGCTTCATCAATAAATGCATCGACGACAACTTCGTCCCCACAGTGACTGTACGTACATACCCCAACCAGAAGCCATGGATTACAGACAAGATCCGCACCGAGCTAAAGGCTAGAGTTTTGGCTTTCAAGGAGCGGGACACTAATGCACGCCTATAAGAAATCCCGCTATGCCCTCAGACGAACCCTCACAGGCAAAGCGTCAATACAGGACTAAGGTTGAATCCTACTACATGCTCGTCGGATGTGGCTGGGCTTGAAAACTTTTACAGACTACAAAGGGAAACCCAGTCATGAGCTGCCCAGTGACGCGAGCCTACCCGACAAGCCAATTCCCTTGTATTCTCGCTTTGAGGCAAGCAACACTGAAGCATGCATGAGAGCACAAGCTTTTCCGGACGACTGGCTGATCTCGGTCTCCATAGCCAATGTGAGCAAGACCTTTAAACAGGTCAACATTCACAAAGCTGCAGGGCCAGACAGATTACCAGGACGTGTACCCAAAGCATGCACAGACCAACTGGCATGTGTCGTCACTGACATTTTCAACCTCTCCCTGGCCGAGTCTGTAATACCTACATGTTTCAAGCAGACCACGATAGTCCCTGTTCCCAAGATAGTGAAGGTAACCTGCATTAATGATTAATTCCCCGTAGCACTCACGTCGGTAGCCATGAAGTGCTTTGATGGCTCACAACACCATCATGACAGAAACCCTAGACCCACTCCAATTCGCATACCGCCTCAACAGATCCACAGATGACGCAGTCACACTCCACACTGCCCTTTCCAACCTGGACAAAAGGAACACCTATGTGAGAATGGTATTCATTGACTAGAACAACATAGTGGACCACAAAGCTAAGGACCCTGGAACTAAACACCTCCATCTGCAACTGGATCCTGGTGGTAAGGGTAGGCAAAAACACATCTGCCACGCTGATTCTCAACACTGGGGCCCCTCAGGGGTGCGTGCTTAGTCCCCTCCTGTACTCCATGTTCACTTACGACTGCTTGGCCAAGCACAACTCCAACACAATCATTCAATTTGCTGACGACACAACAATGGTAGGCCTGATCACCGACAAAAACTTGGCATGGGCCCCCCGAAGTTCTACAGCTGCACCATCGAGAGCATCCTGACCAGTTGCATTACCGCATGGTATGGCAACTGCTCGGCATCTGACCGGAAGGCAATACAGCCCAGTACATCACAGGGGCCAAGCTTCCTGACATCCAAGACCTAAAAATTGTCAAAGACTACAGTCACCCAAGTTCTCTCTGCTACCGCACAGCAAGCGATACCAGAGCACCAAGTCTAGGACCAAAAGGCTCCTTAACAGCTTCTTCCCCCAATCCATAAGAGTGCTGAACAACTAAACTAATCAAATGGCCACATGGACTATTTACATTGAACCCCCCGCCCCCCTTTGTTTTTACACTGCTGCTACTCGCTGTATATTATCTATGCATAGTCACTTTACAAATTACCTTGTACCCTGGCACATTGACTCGGTACCCACTGTATATAGCCTCGTTATTGTTATGTAAATGTCATGTTACTTTTTGATAGATCTGATTTTTTTTACTTTAGCATATTTAGTTAATATTTTCTTAACTCTATTTCTTGAACTGCATTGTTGGTTAAGGGCTTGTAAGTAAGCATTTCACTGGTGACAAATACAATTTTATTTCTTGTTTCATACAGGTACGCATGCATTTTCATTGGGTTGCAGGTGCTTCGCGGAGCGAATCAACTTAATGCTGCAATATGTAACTTTTGGGTGACCGGACCAAATTTAAAGTTACAGATCTGTCATTCTCATTGAAAGCAAGTTTTAAAAGTGTTAGGTATGTTCTATTTCTATGCTTCCAGTTCTTCCTTTTAGTTTTTGCGTCTTTTACTTTCAGTTTTGTACACCAGCTTCAAACAGCTGAAAACACAATATTTCACAGCGGTTTAGATTGTGCAATGATTCTCTACATTATACTAGCTTGTTTTGTCACTGACTGAAATTAGGTGAACTATTAGAATTTTTGCAACCAGGAAATGGCGGAGCAATTTCTGCATAGTGCATCTTTAAAACAGGTCCATTTTACAAAAAAAGCACTTAGCCTACTTTGTTGAACATTTTGTAACTGATTTTAAATGTGTTATTACAATGATTAATATTGGCTAAGGTGATGGGCTGTTTCTGGTCCAGCCAATACACCTGCCCCTCGAACATCTCATTCCAAATGGGCATTAATAGATGTTTCCCCTTTGCTGCTATAACAGCCTCCACTCTCAGTGCTGCTGAGTGAGTAGGCTATAGAGGCCTTACCTAGGGTCCATCCCTTGCATTACAATCTCATCTTGCTTGCACTCTACCATGTCATTCGTAAACATGGCATGGAAGTAAGGGATGGAGGCAGCCAGAACAATCCTGTGGGCACTGAACTTGTGGTCTCCAACCTGTAAGGGCGATACAAGCAAGTGATTTAGTCCAGACATGGGTCAAATACATGTTCCATACGGTAGAATGGAACAAACAGAATAGCATCAAAAGGGTGCATACTCCAAGCGAAATCAAGCCCACCTCAAGTGCATTCATTTGAGAGAATTGTAATACAGTTGAAGTCGGAAGTTTACATACACTTATGATGGAGTCATTTAAACTCGTTTTTCAACCACTCCACAAATTTCTTGTTGACAAACTATAGTTTCGGCAAGTCGATTAGGACATCTACTTTGTGCATGACAAGTAATTTTTCTAACAATTGTTTACAGACAGATTATTTAACTTACAATTAACTGTATAACAATTCCAGTTGGTCAGAAGTTTACATACACTAATTTGACTGTGCCTTGAAACAGCTAGGAAAATTCCAGAAAATGATGTCATGGCTTTAGAAGTTCTGATAGACTAATTGACATCATTGGAGTCAATTGGAGGTGTACCTGTGTATGCATTTCAAGGCCTAACTTCAAACTCAGTGCTTGACATCATGGGAAAATCAAAAGAAATCATCCAAGACCTCTGAAAAAAAATTGTAGACCACCACAAGTCTGGTTCATCCTTGGGAGCAATTTCTAAACACCTGAAGGTACCACGTTAATCTGTACAAACAATAGTACGCAATTATAAACACCATGGGACCACGCAGCGGTCATACCGCTAGGGAAGGAGACGCGTTCTGTCTCCTAGAGATGAACGTACCTTGGTGCGAAAAGTGCAAATCAATCCCAGAACAACAGCAAAGGACCACGTGAAGATGTTGGAGGAAACAGGTACAAAAGTATCTATATCTAGATTAAAACGAGTCCTATATCGACATAACCTGAAAATCCGCTCAGCAAGGAAGAAGCCACTGCTCCAAAACCACCATAAAAAAAGCCAGACTACGGTTTGCAACTGCACATGGGGACAAAGATCGTACTTTTTGGAGAAATGTCCTCAGGTTTGATGCAACTAAAATAGAACTGTTTGGCCATAATGACCATCGTTATGTTTGGAGGAAAAAGGGGGAGGCTTGCAAGCCAAAGAACACCATCCCAAATGTGAAGCACTGGGGTGGCAGCATCATGGTGTGGGGGTGCTTTGCTGCAGGAGGGACTGGTGCACTTCACAAAATAGATGGCGTCATGAGGTAGGAAAATTACGTGGATATAGTGAAGCAACATCTCAAGATGTCAGTCAGGAAGTTAAAGCTTGGTCGCAAATGGGTCTTCAAAATTGACAATGACCCCAAGCATACTTCCAAAGTTGTGACAAGTTGGCTTAAGGACAACAAAGTCAAGGTACTGGAGTGGCCATCACTAAGCCCTGACCGCAATCCCATTGAAAATGTGTGAGCAGAAATGAAACAGCGTGTGCGAGCAAGGAGGCCTAAAAAAAGACTCAGTTACACTAACTTATTGTGGAAGCTTGTGGAAGGCTACCTGAAATGTTTGACCCAAGTTAAACCATTTAAAAGCAATGCTACCAAATACTAATTGAGTGTATGTAAACTTCTGAACCACCGAGAATGAGGAAAGAAATAAAAGCTGAAATAAATCACTCTACTATTATTCTGACACTTCACATTCTTAAAATAAAGTGTTGACCCTAACTGACCTAAGACAGGGATTTTTTACTCGGATTAAATGTTTACATTTATTTGGCTAAGGTGTATGTAAACTTCCGACTTCAACTGTAATCAGAACAATAGTCTTATGTTGGTGTCGCCAAGGGGAAAGCAATGGTTAACCATTGCTTTCCCCTTGGCGACACCAACATAAGACTATTGTATTCATTTGTATTGTATCCTATTGTATTCATTATCAGTGGTGTGAAGTACTTAAGTAAAAATACTTTAAAGTACTACTTAAGTAATTTTGTGTGGCATCTGTACTATACTATTTATATTTTTCAACTTTTACTTCACTACATCCCTAAGGAAATATTGTACTTTTTACTCCATACATTTTGCGTGACACCTAAAAGTACTCGTTACATTGTGAATGCTTAGTAGGACAGGAAAATGGTCCAATTCGCGCACTTATCAAGACAAAATATGGTTATCCCTTCTGCCTCTGATCTGGCAGACTCACTAAACACAAATGCACCTTTTGTAAATTATGTCTGAGTGTTGGAGAGTGCCCCTGGCTATCCATACATTTTAAAAACAAGAAAATGGTGCCGCCTGCTTTGGTTATTAGAAGGAATTTGAAATGATTTACACTTTTACGAAATGTTTGCAATTACATTTACTTTTGATACTTAAGTAAATTTAGAACCAAATACTTTTAGACTTTTACTTAAGTAGTATTTTACTGAGTGAATTTTACTTTAGTAACTTTGTATTAAGGTGTATATACAGTGCCTTGCGAAAGTATTCGGCCCCCTTGAACTTTGCGACCTTTTGCCACATTTCAGGCTTCAAACATAAAGATATAAAACTGTATTTTTTTGTGAAGAATCAACAACAAGTGGGACACAATCATGAAGTGGAACGACATTTATTGGATATTTCAAACTTTTTTAACAAATCAAAAACTGAAAAATTGGGAGTGCAAAATTATTCAGCCCCCTTAAGTTAATACTTTGTAGCGCCACCTTTTTCTGCGATTACAGCTGTAAGTCGCTTGGGGTATGTCTCCATCAGTTTTGCACATCGAGAGACTGAAATTTTTTCCCATTCCTCCTTGCAAAACAGCTCGAGCTCAGTGAGGTTGGATGGAGAGAATTTGTGACCAGTTTTCAGTTCTTTCCACAGATTCTCAATTGGATTCAGGTCTGGACTTTGACTTGGCCATTCTAACACCTGGATATGTTTATTTTTGAACCATTCCATTGTAGATTTTGCTTTATGTTTTGGATCATTGTCTTGTTGGAAGACAAATCTCCGTCCCAGTCTCAGGTCTTTTGCAGACTCCATCAGGTTCTTCCAGAATGGTCCTGTATTTTGCTCCATCCATCTTCCCATCAATTTTAACCATCTTCCCTGTCCCTGCTGAAGAAAAGCAGGCCCAAACCATGATGCTGCCACCACCATGTTTGACAGTGGGGATGGTGTGTTCAGGGTGAGAGCTGTGTTGCTTTTACGCCAAACATAACGTTTTGCATTGTTGCCAAAAAGATCAATTTTGGTTTCATCTGACCAGAGCACCTTCTTCCACATGTTTGGTGTGTCTCCCAGGTGGCTTGTGGCAAACTTTAAACGACAGTTTTTATGGATATCTTTAAGAAATGGCTTTCTTCTTGCCACTCTTCCATAAAGGCCAGATTTGTGCAATATACGACTGATTGTTGTCCTATGGACAGAGTCTCCCACCTCAGCTGTAGATCTCTGCAGTTCATCCAGAGTGATCATGGGCCTCTTGGCTGCATCTCTGATCAGTCTTCTCCTTGTATGAGCTGAAAGTTTAGAGGGACGGGCAGGTCTTGGTAGATTTGCAGTGGTCTGATACTCCTTCCATTTCAATATTATCGCTTGCAGTGCTCCTTGGGATGTTTAAAGCTTGGGAAATCTTTTTGTATCCAAATCCGGCTTTAAACTTCTTCACAACAGTATCTCGGACCTGCCTGGTGTGTTCCTTGTTCTTCATGATGCTCTCTGCGCTTTTAACGGACCTCTGAGACTATCACAGTGCAGGTGCATTTATACGGAGACTTGATTACACACAGGTGGATTGTATTTATCATCATTAGTCATTTAGGTCAACATTGGATCATTCAGAGATCCTCACTGAACTTCTGGAGAGAGTTTGCTGCACTGAAAGTAAAGGGGCTGAATAATTTTGCACGCCCAATTTTTCAGTTTTTGATTTGTTAAAAAAGTTTGAAATATCCAATAAATGTCGTTCCACTTCATGATTGTGTCCCACTTGTTGTTGATTCTTCACAATAAAATACAGTTTTATATCTTTATGCTTGAAGCCTGAAATGTGGCAAAAGGTCGCAAAGTTCAAGGGGGCCGAATACTTTCGCAAGGCACTGTATACTTTTACTCAAGTATGACAATTGAGTACTTTTCCCACCACTGTTCATTGGGCTACTTATTTGAGAAATGTGTGTTTATTTTATATGAAAAACTATCAAATCAAAAGAGACATCTTGCATGAGGTGGGTGCACTGACTGTTATGCCTAACCAATATCAAGGTCAAGGCATGAAGTCCCCTTCATGTAGGGCATGCAGTGCAGGTCTTGTTAAAGAGAAAGTGCACTAATGGAAGCCAGAGTGAAGGCTCGCTGGAGGTGATGCGTTACAGATAAAGATGAAATTCCCAAGGGCTTCAGAATATGGTCCAGTAGATATCTAGGCTACAGGACAGTACACTGCAGCTTATCATAATGATGGTGCTTATTAATAGGGCAGGTGCATCACGTGGGAGGGCCTGAAGAGCGAATATATAACTGCTGTTTCCATGTTCACTGACAAAAGTCCAACTGACCACATGCAATGTGAACGTTTAGGTGATGCTGCAGGTGTTAAAGCCACAGATTTTAGGACAATTAACAGTCAGCTCGAGGTTTGTGAAGATAGGGGCAATGGCTGGTTAGTCATGTTAATTTGATTCAAGAATACCGCAATCTGAGATAACAATGGTCAGTAGTCGATAGTTGTCTGAAAGCAAGGCCTACTTGACTAGCTACGTTATATTATTCTAATTCGGCAAGGGCTGTGTATTGTATACGTTAGTAAGCAGTTGGCCAAGTCTTGCTTGAGAGGCCATTACTATAGCTAGCTAGGCACCAGGGGTGAGTTTCCCACAAAACAAACAGTCAAGTGAAGATGATCTTTACGTTTTAGGTAAACGTACACCCAATTAGTGTGCTGCTTCGCCATCACAGCAACATAAAAAAATGTTTAACTTGCAGCATAGGCAATAACGTTAACGTAGACTTCAGTAGGTGCTAAGAGTAGTTCTCTCTACAACCCAATAACTAACGAAGTTAAACTCCCTCTGGCTAAAGCTTTTATTGGTTCTTCCGGACGTAGGGTGAGTCTGCTAGCAAGTTGGGCGGCCAAATCGTGGATAAAACTACTATGACATTTGAAAGGGAAGGGCTAAATGTGTTAGATAACTAACGTTACTTATTTGGCACGATAATCGCGATTTATACATTAATACATTTACAGTCAGTAGCTACAGTAGCTAGCTATGCTGCTTAGCCAATAACTTACCTAAGCTAGAGCTTTATATGTACAAATAGAAGGCTCTGCAGCTAGCTAGCTAAAGTTATTTAGCTAGCTTGCCGATATTTCTATTGATAGCTAGTTAGCCGGGTGGCTATTTTCTCAAAGTAAGTTACTGTAGTGAGCTTGGCTAGCTACTAAGCTAACTCCACACATACCTTCAGGGTGACATCGCAGAGTTTCCCTTGCCTTCTGATCTCCTCCATAACAGCATATCCACGACCTGGTAAATCGTGGACTGAAAAATGCATCAAATCCTCCAGTTCTTCATATATCATATCACCCATCGTCATTGAGGCAAAGGGAAATAATGAAAACGCCTAACAATGGGGAACTGACCGACTCGAGACACCGTAGTAGGAATATTCTCCAATCCACTAGTATTCTGCCAGCAACGCAAATTATGACGTGTACTTGTATGGTAATAAGGAAACCTTCAAAATACAAGCCTGCATTCCAAAACTGCCAATGTGTCTTCTGCATTTAATCCAAACCCCTCTGAATCTGAGAGGTGCAGGGGGCCGCCTTAATTGTATGGGGGTTAACTGCCTTACTTAAGGGCAGATCGACAGATTTTTACCTTGTCTGCTCAGGGATTCAATCCAGCAAATTTTCAGCCCAAATGCAATACACTGTAATAGACTGTACATGGGATACAGATTGGGTTGTAGAGAGAACTATTCTACCTGGAAAAACTCAGTAGATTGTGGTCAATAAACCCATATAATATGGTGTTAGGTAATTGCGTAACTGCTGTTATAATAACGTTTATACAAATCTATTAGCAAGTACAAATTGCAAATGCTTAACTAGATTAACTAAATTGTTGGCAAAGTATTTTTAATCGTTATTTTGTTGCAATGTTTTCATAAACCATGTACACTATTTGATTGACAATAAAGAGCCTTATGTTGATATTCGTCACATTACTGCTAACTAATGTGATCTTGTCATGCCGTGAACACTGTGCAGTTTCAAAATAATCCAAAGGATGGTAGCCTAGACCACAAATTAATGTTTTGCATGAAATAATGTTCTGGGTAGTGCAATATAGTAGGATTGGGATTTTAGGCTACCATCCTTTGGAATATGTTAGAACTGCGTAAACTCTAATTAGCAGTAAACATGTATTATGACTGTAGAGTAGGGGGACACAGAGATAACTTTTGCTGATATGTAAAATCTCCAGTGACAACACTTTACAATTTTACCAGCAAACAATCCTTTCTCCAACCTAATATTCACTATGCTTGTGAGTTATATTAATCAATCAAATGTATTTATAAAGCCCTTCTTACATCAGCTGATGTCACAAAGTGCTTATACAGAAACTCAGCCTAAAACCCCAAACAGCAAGCAATGCAGGTGTAGAAGCACGGTGGCTAGGAAAAACTCCTTAAAAACACCAGAACCTAGGAAGAAACCTAGAGAGGAACCAGGCTATGAGGGATGGCCAGTCCTCTTCTTGCTGTGCCAGGTGGAGACCAACAGAGTCAAATAATAATAATCACAGTGGTTGTAGAGGGTGCAACAGGTCAGCACCTCAGGAGTAAATGTCAGTTGGCTTTTCATAGCCGATCATTCAGAGTATCTCTACCGCTCCTGCTGTCTCTAGAGAGTTGAAAACAGCAGTGTAATTTGAATTATTGCCAGCAGCACAGTTACTCACCAACATTTTTAACAAACAAGTAAAGAACCTAACCAGGTTTACGAGGTGAGTAGAATGGAGTGAAGATATATTATCTTGTTTAAATCTGGAAATAGTGTTAGCTAAATTACCTATCCAACTTTAGCCAATTAGCTTGGGTGCTTGACTGCCTTGTGGGAAATGGATCAACCCTGTTTCTTAGCGGATTTTGGGGTTGAATAAGCCTTGTGAGAATCAAGGACAGTGGATATTAGGTAACATATTATAATTAGCAGTATATATGGGCGAGAGCATAGATGAGGTTTAAAAATAGTTTAACTTTGTATCTCGCCGATTTCAAACAATCACTAAAGGGTTTAGATATGTGGGTTCTGTGGTGATACAATATGTAAACTATGTGGTAGAGCAGGGTCACAAGGAAGTATAGCTAAACTCATGAGTCTTTTGTTTTATTCTAAAATATATTTGTTGAATTGATGTAAGGGAGGAAGAGATAAGAGTAATTAAAGTGGCTTCCCTGTGAAAAGTAGAATTAGGGCTGTTTTGACTAGAAGTCAAATAAAAAGTCACCTGGTAACATAAACATTAGCGAAAAGAGAGGTGGAGTATAGTTGAGATTGTAGAGAGCTTTCTGAGTTTAAAAACTTCTTAAGGCTAGGGGGCAGTATTTGAAAGTTCGGATGACTGACGTTCCCAAAGTAAACTGCCTGTTACTCAGGCCTAGAAGCTAGGAGATGCATATAATTGGTAGCATTGGATAGAAAACACTTAAGAATATTGTCTGTGAGTATAACAGAACTGATATGGCAGGCGAAAACCCGAGGAGAATCCATCCAGATTTTTTTTTATTTTTAGGTCACAGGCCATTGCAATGCAAGCCAATGGAATATTCAAAGTAATTCCTCCCAGATTGCAGTTCCTATGGCTTCCACTAGATGTCAGTCTTTAGAAATGGTTTCAGGCTTGTTTTATGAAAAGCGAACGAGTAGTTGTAGTTTTTCCAAGGTGTCTCTCAGTAGAAAAGTAGTCTTGTTGCTCGCGTGAATGAGGTGCGAGCTCTTCGTTATTTATCTTCCCTATTGAACATACTATTCTCCGTCTTACATTTGATCGTTTATTTAGATATTAGAGTACCTGAGGATTAATTAGAAACAATGTTTGACTTGTTTGGACGAACTTTATTGGTAACTTTTTGGATTCGTTTGTATGCATGTTGAACGAGTGGATTACTGAATCAAGCACGCCAACTAAACTGACATTTTTGGGATATAAAGCAGGACTTTATCGAATAAAACAACCATTTGTTATGTAGCTGGGACCCTTGGGATTGCAAAGAGAGGAAGATCTTCAAAGGTAAGTGATTTATTTTATCACTATTTGTGATTTTGTGACGCCTGTGCTGGTTTGAAAAAGTATTTTGGTGTGGGGCGCTGTCCTCAGATAATCGCATGGTATGCTTTCGCCGTAAAACCGTTTTGAAATCTGACAATGCGATTGGATTAACAAGAAGTTAAGCTTTTAAATGATGTAAGACACTTCTATTTTCATGCTAGCCATCAAGCTAATAAAGTTGGTACCAGATGTGTTTTGCAATGGAGCCCTCTTTGTCTGGAGAAATAAATTAATGGTTCCAGTGCTGTAAGAGCTGTATCTATCTTGTACACTTTGTTTCGAGACGAACAGGATCCAATGTGGCAATTGTTTACTTGCCAAGGATTATAGGCTTGAGGTGGCTTCCTTGATCACACCGGTCGCCAGCCTACGTAAGAAATTGGGGAAAATGCAGAGTGGAATGTTTACATTTTCTATGCCGGTGGCTGGACACCATTCGTGCTTGTTGGATGCATCTCCGCCTTGCCGTATGTCATTTTCCGACTGGCCAGTATTGCCTCGAGCTCCCGTATCTGATAGCGAAGATGAAGGTGGTCGCAATCAACAATGGTCACATGACACGAGCCGTGGAACCCGAAGACAGCTGCCTCCCGCAAAGCATTCTTCACTCCCAACGAGAGGCCCGGAGCGGATACAAACAACGAATAGTTTTACCATCCTGGAGTCTGATTTTCCTCCACCTTCGTCGCTGGGGATGCATGTGTCTGCAGCTGCAGTGCCTACTACTACGATTTCAATGTCGACATCTGCAACCTTCCGTCCCTGCTAGGGATCGAGCGGAGCTTCTCCATCTGTCGGATGCACCAGGTGCCGGTAGCAACAGGCTCAAGTAATCCTGCCTCTCACCCTTCCATAAAGGGTTCTCCGAATCCTGTGAAGCGTGGGAGTGGGCAGATTTCCTCATCCTTTTTGCCAGCCATGATTTTGAGCAGATCCATGGGAGGAAATGTGACTGTTCCTGGTGCAAAAACAATGGCCTACCCCGGAGCTTGAGTAAATGACATTACTAAGCTGCCCCTGAATGTACTACGTCAGAACATAGACTACAATAGAATCGATGTCCATGTGGGTTTTAATGACATTATGAAGTGCAGCCCTGAACAGTTGAAAATGGATTTTAAAGCGCTGATTGACTCTCTGCTAGACACTAACAAAAATCACCCATCATATCTGGCCCTGTGCCCTCTCTGAATCGTGGCATTGAACGCTTTAGCAGGATTATTTCTCTTCACAACTGGCTTTGTGATTATTGCAGCTCAATGGGTATAACTTTTGTTGACAATTTTGATACATTTTGGAAACAAAACACGTTTTATTAGGCGGATGGGATCCACCCAAATCATTTGGGTTCCTGGATCCTTTCACAGCATTATAAGATTGTGTTGAGACAATTGCTTATCAATGACCCAAGCCCAGCTCAGTTAATCCCTAGTATTGTTACGCAGAGTTGTTAAGCATTCCAGAAGAAAAGTGCTCAAAATAGCCTACTAACATATGTAGTTTAAGAAACGAGGTTCTCTGAAACTAACTTAGATAATACCTTTGATGATACAGTAGCAATACAAGGTTATAACATTTACAGAAAAGAAAGAAATGCCAATTGTGGTGGTGTTTCTGTTCATATTCAGAAACACATTCCTGCAAAACTGCCTTTCTTAAAGGACCTGTTAATGGTGGGTCGTGACGTGTCAGAGTAAATGTATATTTATTTCATTAACTACTGGAATTGATTTGGCCAAGTGAATCTGCGCTCTATATGTTGAATGCGCTCTCTGCTTAGCAGCGGTCTCTGCTCAGTTTGGCAGCTGCGTGAAGAGAGAGAGTGGGAGATGCCTGTGTGCTTTGCGGTTCACCTGATATTTTTTCAGCAGTTTTCTTGACGATCACTCCGCGACATATGATGCAGATGATGCCCTGTCAGCCACTGACTTGTTATTCCCACTCGCCATTGTCACGATCGTTATAGGGAGTGGACCAAGATGCAGCGTGGTATGTTTCCATCCTTTTATTTGGAAGAGAAACTTAAAAGAACAAAAACAATAAAGTGAACAAACGAAATGTGAAGCTCAAAGTAGTGATCGCGGGCAACTATACCTAGACAAGATCCCACAAAGCACAATGGGGAAATGGCTACCTAAATATGATCCCCAATCAGAGACAACGATAAACAGCTGCCTCTGATTGGAAACCATACCAGGCCAACATAGATATATAATTCACCTAGATAAACCACCCTAGTCAATGTCACGCCCCAAACAACATAGAGAATAAACAGCTCTCTATGGTCAGGGCGTGACAGCCATCACTCAACGCTGTCATCAAATGGACTCATGCTAGCCACAACATCCCCAGCATGATGGTTAACCCAGGGAGTTCTTTCAGAACAGGGCAGAATGCTTCCAGAAACAGTGCTTTGACAGTGGAAAAGTCAGTCAGCTAGCAAGGCATTGTCATTTTATAACAGGTGATGATCAGCAGAAATAAGGGAGTACTAACTAACTCTCATAATAGTAGATGTGAGTTTCTCTTTCAAACAATTCCCTGGTCTTGTACACAGCTAATAGCTAACGTTAGCCAAAGCAAGCTAGCTACTAATGCAGCCCTTAGTAACAGTACAGATGAAGATGAAAAATGATCAGGCCTACTGTACATCTTATTGTAGAAATGAGTGTTGAAAACTAGTCTAGGTTGGAACTGTTGCTGTTAATCCATGGGGATTTTATCGTTTTTACAGTCATTTTCTTAATAGGTGCATGTTTATTAGTAACTGGAATAAGCAATTTCATAAATGTGTGAAGTGCAGTGTCTGTTAGCTCCTTATTACACATGACGGACCAAGAAATATGCTTTACATCAACAACATGTGAATCACTACAAAACGTATTGTATGACCTCTTATACACTATATTAGGCCCAGACTTTGGAACTTTGGTTTTCCTAGATATGGCCATTATATTGTGATCACTACATCCTATGGATTTGGATACTGCTTTCTAGCACATTTCTACAGCATTAGTAAAGATGTGATCAATGCATGTTGATGATTAAATTCCTGTGCTGTTTTTAAATACCCTGGTAGGTTGACTGATAAACTGAACCAGGTTGCAGCCACTGGTTACAGTTTGAAGCTTTTTCTTGAGTGGGCCGCTTGATGAAAGCCAGTCAAAATTTAAATCGCCCAGAATATATACCTCCCTGTTTAATTTTATTTTTATTTAACTAGTTAGTCAGTTAAGAACAAATTATTATTTACAATGACGGCCTACCAAAAGGCAAAAGGCCTCCTGCGGGGACGGGGGCTGGGATTAAAAATAAATTAAATAAAAACATAGAACAAAACCTACATCACGACAAGAGACAACACAACATCACATAAAGAGAGACCTAGACAACAACATAGCATGGCAGCAACACAACATGACAACAAAATAGTAGCAACACAACATGGCAGCAGCACAAAACAGGGTACAAACATTATTGGGCACAGACAACAGCACAAAGGGCAAGATAGGTAGAGACAACAATATATCACGCAAAGCAGCCACAACTGTCAGTAAGAATATCCATGATTCTTAGAATGAAGAGATTGAGATACAACTGTCCAGTTTGAGTGTTAGCTGCAGCGAACTGAAAAGATGAGCGACCCAGGGATGTGTGTGCTTTGGTGACCTTTCACAGAATGTGACTGGAAGAACGGGTGTTGTATGTGGAGGGTGAGGACTGCAGTAGATATCTCAGATAGGGGGGAGTGAAGCCTAAGAGGTTTTTACAATAAGCATCAACCAGTGGGTCTTGCGACGGGTATACAGAGATGAACAGTTTACAGAGGAGTATAGAGTGCAGTGATATGTCCTATGAGGAGCATTGGTGGCAAATCTGATGGCCAAATGGTAAAGAACATATGGCCGAATGTAGGCTGTACATTATCAAGCATTATCCAGTGTCATGACTGGCCTGTTCGGGCCAGGTTACTGTGGATCACAGTTCTGCAGAGACATCTCTCCCTTCCGCGGAGGGGGCGAGGTATAGACGGATTGATGGGGAGGGGGGGGGGGAGGATTTATGAACCCACGCCCATTGTAAATTATAAGGCACAAGCAGACCAGCTCCTTTTTGGTCTCTAATGTGAAAGACTGGAATGTCTTTGTGTGACTTGTGGAGAGTCTACCTCAGAACTGTAACATGGAATAAATGGACTTTGGGACATTATATTTCATAGTCAAAATGGTGGTAACAATTATAAATGGAATATGAAAATGAATGTCGATTTTGTGATGTCATTAAAAGTTAAATGACGACGTTATAAGGAAAACATGTTTACATACTGTTTGTTGTGTAGAAAATATCCAGATCAAAGAGAATGTTTTTGTAAAGATGAACTGTGAATTTAGTTGCCTAAACCAAATCCTGGTAAGTTCTGATACCTTGCATTGTAATGAGCTACGCCCCAGGGAACCCAGAGAGCATGTCATAAAGACAGAAACGCCTCTTTGTGACCCGAGGGTATAAAACTTGTGAGTTAAGAATTTACATATCAAACTAAGTTGACCACGCGCTGCAGCCAAGGTCCACGACTAAAACAAAACGCAACATGAGGAAGAGGACAAAGGAACCTCTTAACCTCTCTTGGATAGGGGGCAGTATTTTCATGTCCGGATCAAAAGCGTGCCCAAAGTAAACTGCCTGTTACTGAGGCCCAGAAGCTATGATATGCATATAATTGGTAGATTTGGATCGAAAACACTCTAAAGTTTCTAAAACTGTTAAAATAATGTCTGTATAATAGAACTGATATGGCAGGCAAAACCCAGAGGACAAAACCACCCCCCCCCCCCAAAAAAAAAGCCTACCACTATTTCAATGGCTGTCACTTTTATTATGAGGTGAAGTCCTCCCAGATTGCAGTTCCTAGGGCTTCCACTAGATGTCAACAGTCTTTAGAAAGCGTTTCAGGCTGGTTTTTGGAAAAATGAGCCAGAAATTGTAGTTTTTCTAGTTGGCTCCCATTTTAGCTGTAATGTTTCCAAGCGTGTGAATGAGAGCGCGTTCTTTGGTATTTTTCTCCGGTAAAGACCAGAACGATTCTCCGTCTTACATTTTATAATTTATTTACATATTAGGGTACCTAAGGTTTGATTATAAACATTGTTTGACTTGTTTGGGAAAGTTTAGTAGTAACGTTTGGGATTACTTTTGTATGCATTTTGATGGAGGGAATTTGGGTGGATTATTGACTGAAGCGCGCCAGCTAAACTGAGTTTTTATGGATATAAAGAACATTATCGAACAAAAGGACCATTTGTGATGTAACTGGGACCTTTTGGAGTGCCAACAGAAGAAGATCAAAGAAGGCATTTATTATATCGCTATTTCTGACTTTCGTGTCGCACCTGCCTGGTTGAAATATGTTTCTCATGGTTTTGTATGTGGTGCGCTGTCTTCAGATAATCGCATGGTGTGCTTTTGCCGTAAAGCCCTTTTGAAATCTGACACAGCGGCTGGATTAACAAGAAGTTAATTAAGCTTTATTTTGATGTGTTACACTTGTGATTTTATGAAAGTTAAATATTTATAATTCTGTAGTTTGAATTTCGCACTCTGCAATTTCACCGGATGTTGGCCAGCTGGGACACTACCGTCCCACCTGCCCATAAGAAGTAAACAATCAAGGCTACGGTTGATTAATGTATCTAAGAAGGTGAATTCAAGAAGAACCAACCGGTTATTCTCTTCCAGTCATCAGTTGTCTACACAGCCCTACCCAAGCTAGGAGCGTCAA